>NW_028227316.1:600000-921550 GCF_978045245.1 Mus caroli | reverse complement strand
GTGAGTTGCACTGAAAAACTTAGAATATAAGAAACGCACAGTGTAGTACATAGTATATGAGTGAGTTGCACTGAAAAACTTAGAATATAAGAAACGCACAGTGTAGTACATAGTATATGAGTGAGTTGCACTGAAAAACTTAGAATATAAGAAACGCACAGTGTAGTACATAGTATATGAGTGAGTTGCACTGAAAAACTTAGAATATAAGAAACGCACAGTGTAGTACATAGTATATGAGTGAGTTGCACTGAAAAACTTAGAATATAAGAAACGCACAGTGTAGTACATAGTATATGAGTGAGTTGCACTGAAAAACTTAGAATATAAGAAACGCACAGTGTAGTACATAGTATATGAGTGAGTTGCACTGAAAAACTTAGAATATAAGAAACGCTACAGTGTAGTACATAGTATATGAGTGAGTTGCACTGAAAAACTTAGAATATAAGAAACGCACAGTGTAGTACATAGTATATGAGTGAGTTGCACTGAAAAACTTAGAATATAAGAAACGCACAGTGTAGTACATAGTATATGAGTGAGTTGCACTGAAAAACTTAGAATATAAGAAACGCACAGTGTAGTACATAGTATATGAGTGAGTTGCACTGAAAAACTTAGAATATAAGAAACGCACAGTGTAGTACATAGTATATGAGTGAGTTGCACTGAAAAACTTAGAATATAAGAAACGCACAGTGTAGTACATAGTATATGAGTGAGTTGCACTGAAAAACTTAGAATATAAGAAACGCACAGTGTAGTACATAGTATATGAGTGAGTTGCACTGAAAAACTTAGAATATAAGAAACGCACAGTGTAGTACATAGTATATGAGTGAGTTGCACTGAAAAACTTAGAATATAAGAAACGCACAGTGTAGTACATAGTATATGAGTGAGTTGCACTGAAAAACTTAGAATATAAGAAACGCACAGTGTAGTACATAGTATATGAGTGAGTTGCACTGAAAAACTTAGAATATAAGAAACGCACAGTGTAGTACATAGTATATGAGTGAGTTGCACTGAAAAACTTAGAATATAAGAAACGCACAGTGTAGTACATAGTATATGAGTGAGTTGCACTGAAAAACTTAGAATATAAGAAACGCACAGTGTAGTACATAGTATATGAGTGAGTTGCACTGAAAAACTTAGAATATAAGAAACGCACAGTGTAGTACATAGTATATGAGTGAGTTGCACTGAAAAACTTAGAATATAAGAAACGCACAGTGTAGTACATAGTATATGAGTGAGTTGCACTGAAAAACTTAGAATATAAGAAACGCACAGTGTAGTACATAGTATATGAGTGAGTTGCACTGAAAAACTTAGAATATAAGAAACGCACAGTGTAGTACATAGTATATGAGTGAGTTGCACTGAAAAACTTAGAATATAAGAAACGCACAGTGTAGTACATAGTATATGAGTGAGTTGCACTGAAAAACTTAGAATATAAGAAACGCACAGTGTAGTACATAGTATATGAGTGAGTTGCACTGAAAAACTTAGAATATAAGAAACGCACAGTGTAGTACATAGTATATGAGTGAGTTGCACTGAAAAACTTAGAATATAAGAAACGCACAGTGTAGTACATAGTATATGAGTGAGTTGCACTGAAAAACTTAGAATATAAGAAACGCACAGTGTAGTACATAGTATATGAGTGAGTTGCACTGAAAAACTTAGAATATAAGAAACGCACAGTGTAGTACATAGTATATGAGTGAGTTGCACTGAAAAACTTAGAATATAAGAAACGCACAGTGTAGTACATAGTATATGAGTGAGTTGCACTGAAAAACTTAGAATATAAGAAACGCACAGTGTAGTACATAGTATATGAGTGAGTTGCACTGAAAAACTTAGAATATAAGAAACGCACAGTGTAGTACATAGTATATGAGTGAGTTGCACTGAAAAACTTAGAATATAAGAAACGCACAGTGTGTAGTACATAGTATATGAGTGAGTTGCACTGAAAAACTTAGAATATAAGAAACGCACAGTGTAGTACATAGTATATGAGTGAGTTGCACTGAAAAACTTAGAATATAAGAAACGCACAGTGTAGTACATAGTATATGAGTGAGTTGCACTGAAAAACTTAGAATATAAGAAACGCACAGTGTAGTACATAGTATATGAGTGAGTTGCACTGAAAAACTTAGAATATAAGAAACGCACAGTGTAGTACATAGTATATGAGTGAGTTGCACTGAAAAACTTAGAATATAAGAAACGCACAGTGTAGTACATAGTATATGAGTGAGTTGCACTGAAAAACTTAGAATATAAGAAACGCACAGTGTAGTACATAGTATATGAGTGAGTTGCACTGAAAAACTTAGAATATAAGAAACGCACAGTGTAGTACATAGTATATGAGTGAGTTGCACTGAAAAACTTAGAATATAAGAAACGCACAGTGTAGTACATAGTATATGAGTGAGTTGCACTGAAAAACTTAGAATATAAGAAACGCACAGTGTAGTACATAGTATATGAGTGAGTTGCACTGAAAAACTTAGAATATAAGAAACGCACAGTGTAGTACATAGTATATGAGTGAGTTGCACTGAAAAACTTAGAATATAAGAAACGCACAGTGTAGTACATAGTATATGAGTGAGTTGCACTGAAAAACTTAGAATATAAGAAACGCACAGTGTAGTACATAGTATATGAGTGAGTTGCACTGAAAAACTTAGAATATAAGAAACGCACAGTGTAGTACATAGTATATGAGTGAGTTGCACTGAAAAACTTAGAATATAAGAAACGCACAGTGTAGTACATAGTATATGAGTGAGTTGCACTGAAAAACTTAGAATATAAGAAACGCACAGTGTAGTACATAGTATATGAGTGAGTTGCACTGAAAAACTTAGAATATAAGAAACGCACAGTGTAGTACATAGTATATGAGTGAGTTGCACTGAAAAACTTAGAATATAAGAAACGCACAGTGTAGTACATAGTATATGAGTGAGTTGCACTGAAAAACTTAGAATATAAGAAACGCACAGTGTAGTACATAGTATATGAGTGAGTTGCACTGAAAAACTTAGAATATAAGAAACGCACAGTGTAGTACATAGTATATGAGTGAGTTGCACTGAAAAACTTAGAATATAAGAAACGCACAGTGTAGTACATAGTATATGAGTGAGTTGCACTGAAAAACTTAGAATATAAGAAACGCACAGTGTAGTACATAGTATATGAGTGAGTTGCACTGAAAAACTTAGAATATAAGAAACGCACAGTGTAGTACATAGTATATGAGTGAGTTGCACTGAAAAACTTAGAATATAAGAAACGCACAGTGTAGTACATAGTATATGAGTGAGTTGCACTGAAAAACTTAGAATATAAGAAACGCACAGTGTAGTACATAGTATATGAGTGAGTTGCACTGAAAAACTTAGAATATAAGAAACGCACAGTGTAGTACATAGTATATGAGTGAGTTGCACTGAAAAACTTAGAATATAAGAAACGCACAGTGTAGTACATAGTATATGAGTGAGTTGCACTGAAAAACTTAGAATATAAGAAACGCACAGTGTAGTACATAGTATATGAGTGAGTTGCACTGAAAAACTTAGAATATAAGAAACGCACAGTGTAGTACATAGTATATGAGTGAGTTGCACTGAAAAACTTAGAATATAAGAAACGCACAGTGTAGTACATAGTATATGAGTGAGTTGCACTGAAAAACTTAGAATATAAGAAACGCACAGTGTAGTACATAGTATATGAGTGAGTTGCACTGAAAAACTTAGAATATAAGAAACGCACAGTGTAGTACATAGTATATGAGTGAGTTGCACTGAAAAACTTAGAATATAAGAAACGCACAGTGTAGTACATAGTATATGAGTGAGTTGCACTGAAAAACTTAGAATATAAGAAACGCACAGTGTAGTACATAGTATATGAGTGAGTTGCACTGAAAAACTTAGAATATAAGAAACGCACAGTGTAGTACATAGTATATGAGTGAGTTGCACTGAAAAACTTAGAATATAAGAAACGCACAGTGTAGTACATAGTATATGAGTGAGTTGCACTGAAAAACTTAGAATATAAGAAACGCACAGTGTAGTACATAGTATATGAGTGAGTTGCACTGAAAAACTTAGAATATAAGAAACGCACAGTGTAGTACATAGTATATGAGTGAGTTGCACTGAAAAACTTAGAATATAAGAAACGCACAGTGTAGTACATAGTATATGAGTGAGTTGCACTGAAAAACTTAGAATATAAGAAACGCACAGTGTAGTACATAGTATATGAGTGAGTTGCACTGAAAAACTTAGAATATAAGAAACGCACAGTGTAGTACATAGTATATGAGTGAGTTGCACTGAAAAACTTAGAATATAAGAAACGCACAGTGTAGTACATAGTATATGAGTGAGTTGCACTGAAAAACTTAGAATATAAGAAACGCACAGTGTAGTACATAGTATATGAGTGAGTTGCACTGAAAAACTTAGAATATAAGAAACGCACAGTGTAGTACATAGTATATGAGTGAGTTGCACTGAAAAACTTAGAATATAAGAAACGCACAGTGTAGTACATAGTATATGAGTGAGTTGCACTGAAAAACTTAGAATATAAGAAACGCACAGTGTAGTACATAGTATATGAGTGAGTTGCACTGAAAAACTTAGAATATAAGAAACGCACAGTGTAGTACATAGTATATGAGTGAGTTGCACTGAAAAACTTAGAATTTACTGAAAAACCCGCATTACACGAAATGCACAGTGTAGTACATAGTATATGAGTGAGTTGCACTGAAAAACTTAGAATATAAGAAACGCACAGTGTAGTACATAGTATATGAGTGAGTTGCACTGAAAAACTTAGAATATAAGAAACGCACAGTGTAGTACATAGTATATGAGTGAGTTGCACTGAAAAACTTAGAATATAAGAAACGCACAGTGTAGTACATAGTATATGAGTGAGTTGCACTGAAAAACTTAGAATATAAGAAACGCACAGTGTAGTACATAGTATATGAGTGAGTTGCACTGAAAAACTTAGAATTTACTGAAAAACCCGCATTACACGAAATGCACAGTGTAGTACATAGTATATGAGTGAGTTGTACTGAAAAACTTAGAATATAAGAAACGCACAGTGTAGTACATAGTATATGAGTGAGTTGCACTGAAAAACTTAGAATATAAGAAACGCACAGTGTAGTACATAGTATATGAGTGAGTTGCACTGAAAAAATTAGAATATAAGAAACGCACAGTGTAGTACATAGTATATGAGTGAGTGTCACTGAAAAACTTAGAATATAAGAAACGCACAGTGTAGTACATAGTATATGAGTGAGTTGCACTGAAAAACTTAGAATATAAGAAACGCACAGTGTAGTACATAGTATATGAGTGAGTTGCACTGTAAAACTTAGAATATAAGAAACGCACAGTGTAGTACATAGTATATGAGTGAGTTGCACTGAAAAACTTAGAATTTACTGAAAAACCCGCATTACACGAAATGCACAGTGTAGTACATAGTATATGAGTGAGTTGCACTGAAAAACTTAGAATATAAGAAACGCACAGTGTAGTACATAGTATATGAGTGAGTTGCACTGAAAAACTTAGAATTTAAGAAACGCACAGTGTAGTACATAGTATATGAGTGAGTTGCACTGAAAAACTTAGAATATAAGAAACGCACAGTGTAGTACAAAGTATATGAGTGAGTTGCACTGAAAAACTTAGAATATAAGAAACGCACAGTGTAGTACATAGTATATGAGTGAGTTGCACTGAAAAACTTAGAATATAAGAAACGCACAGTGTAGTACATAGTATATGAGTGAGTTGCACTGAAAAACTTAGAATTTACTGAAAAACCCGCATTACACGAAATGCACAGTGTAGTACATATTATATGAGTGAGTTGCACTGAAAAACTTAGAATATAAGAAACGCACAGTGTAGTACATAGTATATGAGTGAGTTGCACTGAAAAACTTAGAATATAAGAAACGCACAGTGTAGTACATAGTATATGAGTGAGTTGCACTGAAAAACTTAGAATATAAGAAACGCACAGTGTAGTACATAGTATATGAGTGAGTTGCACTGAAAAACTTAGAATATAAGAAACGCACAGTGTAGTACATAGTATATGAGTGAGTTGCACTGAAAAACTTAGAATATAAGAAACGCACAGTGTAGTACATAGTATATGAGTGAGTTGCACTGAAAAACTTAGAATATAAGAAACGCACAGTGTAGTACATAGTATATGAGTGAGTTGCACTGAAAAACTTAGAATATAAGAAACGCACAGTGTAGTACATAGTATATGAGTGAGTTGCACTGAAAAACTTAGAATTTATGAAACGCACAGTGTAGTACATAGTATATGAGTGAGTTGCACTGAAAAACTTAGAATTTACTGAAAAACCCGCATTACACGAAATGCACAGTGTAGTACATAGTATATGAGTGAGTTGCACTGAAAAACTTAGAATATAAGAAACGCACAGTGTAGTACATAGTATATGAGTGAGTTGCACTGAAAAACTTAGAATATAAGAAACGCACAGTGTAGTACATAGTATATGAGTGAGTTGCACTGAAAAACTTAGAATATAAGAAACGCACAGTGTAGTACATAGTATATGAGTGAGTTGCACTGAAAAACTTAGAATATAAGAAACGCACAGTGTAGTACATAGTATATGAGTGAGTTGCACTGAAAAACTTAGAATATAAGAAACGCACAGTGTAGTACATAGTATATGAGTGAGTTGCACTGAAAAACTTAGAATATAAGAAACGCACAGTGTAGTACATAGTATATGAGTGAGTTGCACTGAAAAACTTAGAATATAAGAAACGCACAGTGTAGTACATAGTATATGAGTGAGTTGCACTGAAAAACTTAGAATTTAGAGAAACGCACAGTGTAGTACATAGTATATGAGTGAGTTGCACTGAAAAACTTAGAATATAAGAAACGCACAGTGTAGTACATAGTATATGAGTGAGTTGCACTGAAAAACTTAGAATATAAGAAACGCACAGTGTAGTACATAGTATATGAGTGAGTTGCACTGAAAAACTTAGAATATAAGAAACGCACAGTGTAGTACATAGTATATGAGTGAGTTGCACTGAAAAACTTAGAATATAAGAAACGCACAGTGTAGTACATAGTATATGAGTGAGTTGCACTGAAAAACTTAGAATATAAGAAACGCACAGTGTAGTACATAGTATATGAGTGAGTTGCACTGAAAAACTTAGAATTTACTGAAAAACCCGCATTACACGAAATGCACAGTGTAGTACATAGTATATGAGTGAGTTGCACTGAAAAACTTAGAATATAAGAAACGCACAGTGTAGTACATAGTATATGAGTGAGTTGCACTGAAAAACTTAGAATATAAGAAACGCACAGTGTAGTACATAGTATATGAGTGAGTTGCACTGAAAAACTTAGAATTTAGAGAAACGCACAGTGTAGTACATAGTATATGAGTGAGTTGCACTGAAAAACTTAGAATTTAGAGAAACGCACAGTGTAGTACATAGTATATGAGTGAGTTGCACTGAAAAACTTAGAATATAAGAAACGCACAGTGTAGTACATAGTATATGAGTGAGTTGCACTGAAAAACTTAGAATATAAGAAACGCACAGTGTAGTACATTGTATATGAGTGAGTTGCACTGAAAAACTTAGAATTTAAGAAACGCACAGTGTAGTACATAGTATATGAGTGAGTTGCACTGAAAAACTTAGAATATAAGAAACGCACAGTGTAGTACATAGTATATGAGTGAGTTGCACTGAAAAACTTAGAATATAAGAAACGCACAGTGTAGTACATAGTATATGAGTGAGTTGCACTGAAAAACTTAGAATTTACTGAAAAACCCGCATTACACGAAATGCACAGTGTAGTACATAGTATATGAGTGAGTTGCACTGAAAAACTTAGAATATAAGAAACGCACAGTGTAGTACATAGTATATGAGTGAGTTGCACTGAAAAACTTAGAATATAAGAAACGCACAGTGTAGTACATAGTATATGAGTGAGTTGCACTGAAAAACTTAGAATATAAGAAACGCACAGTGTAGTACATAGTATATGAGTGAGTTGCACTGAAAAACTTAGAATATAAGAAACGCACAGTGTAGTACATAGTATATGAGTGAGTTGCACTGAAAAACTTAGAATATAAGAAACGCACAGTGTAGTACATAGTATATGAGTGAGTTGCACTGAAAAACTTAGAATATAAGAAACGCACAGTGTAGTACATAGTATATGAGTGAGTTGCACTGAAAAACTTAGAATATAAGAAACGCACAGTGTAGTACATAGTATATGAGTGAGTTGCACTGAAAAACTTAGAATATAAGAAACGCACAGTGTAGTACATTGTATATGAGTGAGTTGCACTGAAAAACTTAGAATTTAAGAAACGCACAGTGTAGTACACAGTATATGAGTGAGTTGCACTGAAAAACTTAGAATTTAAGAAACGCACAGTGTAGTATATAGTATATGAGTGAGTTGCACTGAAAAACTTAGAATATAAGAAACGCACAGTGTAGTATATAGTATATGAGTGAGTTGCACTGAAAAACTTAGAATATAAGAAACGCACAGTGTAGTACATAGTATATGAGTGAGTTGCACTGAAAAACTTAGAATATAAGAGACGCACAGTGTAATACATAGTATATGAGTGAGATGCACTGAAAAACTTAGAATTTAAAAAACGCACAGTGTAGTACATAGTATATGAGTGAGTTGCACTGTAAAACTTAGAATATAAGAAACGCACAGTGTAGTACATAGTATATGAGTGTGTTGCACTGAAAAACTTAGAATATAAGAAACGCACAGTGTAGTACATAGTATATGAGTGAGTTGCACTGAAAAACTTAGAATATAAGAAACGCACAGTGTAGTACATAGTATATGAGTGAGTTGCACTGAAAAACTTAGAATATAAGAAACGCACAGTGTAGTACATAGTATATGAGTGAGTTGCACTGAAAAACTTAGAATATAAGAAACGCACAGTGTAGTACATTGTATATGAGTGAGTTGCACTGAAAAACTTAGAATTTAAGAAACGCACAGTGTAGTACACAGTATATGAGTGAGTTGCACTGAAAAACTTAGAATATAAGAAACGCACAGTGTAGTACATAGTATATGAGTGAGTTGCACTGAAAAACTTAGAATATAAGAAACGCACAGTGTAGTACATAGTATATGAGTGAGTTGCACTGAAAAACTTAGAATATAAGAAACGCACAGTGTAGTACATAGTATATGAGTGAGTTGCACTGAAAAACTTAGAATTTAAGAAACGCACAGTGTAGTACATATTATATGAGTGAGTTGCACTGAAAAACTTAGAATATAAGAAACGCACAGTGTAGTACATAGTATATGAGTGAGTTGCACTGAAAAACTTAGAATATAAGAAACGCACAGTGTAGTACATAGTACATGAGTGAGTTGCACTGAAAAACTTAGAATATAAGAAACGCACAGTGTAGTACATAGTATATGAGTGAGTTGCACTGAAAAACTTAGAATATAAGAAACGCACAGTGTAGTACATAGTATATGAGTGAGTTGCACTGAAAAACTTAGAATATAAGAAACGCACAGTGTAGTACATAGTATATGAGTGAGTTGCACTGAAAAACTTAGAATATAAGAAACGCACAGTGTAGTACATAGTATATGAGTGAGTTGCACTGAAAAACTTAGAATTTAGAGAAACGCACAGTGTAGTACATAGTATATGTGTGAGTTGCACTGAAAAACTTAGAATATAAGAAACGCACAGTGTAGTACATAGTATATGAGTGACTTGCACTGAAAAACTTAGAATATAAGAAACGCACAGTGTAGTACATAGTATATGAGTGAGTTGCACTGAAAAACTTAGAATATAAGAAACGCACAGTATAGTACATAGTATATGAGTGAGTTGCACTGAAAAACTTAGAATATAAGAAACGCACAGTGTAGTACATAGTATATGAGTGAGTTGCACTGAAAAACTTAGAATTTACTGAAAAACCCGCATTACACGAAATGCACAGTGTAGTACATAGTATATGAGTGAGTTGCACTGAAAAACTTAGAATATAAGAAACGCACAGTGTAGTACATAGTATATGAGTGAGTTGCACTGAAAAACTTAGAATATAAGAAACGCACAGTGTAGTACATAGTATATGAGTGAGTTGCACTGAAAAACTTAGAATATAAGAAACGCACAGTGTAGTACATAGTATATGAGTGAGTTGCACTGAAAAACTTAGAATATAAGAAACGCACAGTGTAGTACATAGTATATGAGTGAGTTGCACTGAAAAACTTCGAATTTAGAGAAACGCACAGTGTAGTACATAGTATATGTGTGAGTTGCACTGAAAAACTTAGAATATAAGAAACGCACAGTGTAGTACATAGTATATGAGTGACTTGCACTGAAAAACTTAGAATATAAGAAACGCACAGTGTAGTACATAGTATATGAGTGAGTTGCACTGAAAAACTTAGAATATAAGAAACGCACAGTGTAGTACATAGTATATGAGTGAGTTGCACTGAAAAACTTAGAATATAAGAAACGCACAGTGTAGTACATAGTATATGAGTGAGTTGCACTGAAAAACTTAGAATTTACTGAAAAACCCGCATTACACGAAATGCACAGTGTAGTACATAGTATATGAGTGAGTTGCACTGAAAAACTTAGAATATAAGAAACGCACAGTGTAGTACATAGTATATGAGTGAGTTGCACTGAAAAACTTAGAATATAAGAAACGCACAGTGTAGTACATTGTATATGAGTGAGTTGCACTGAAAAACTTAGATTTTAAGAAACGCACAGTGTAGTACATAGTATATGAGTGAGTTGCACTGAAAAACTTAGAATTTAGAGAAACGCACAGTGTAGTACATAGTATATGAGTGAGTTGCACTGAAAAACTTAGAATATAAGAAACGCACAGTGTAGTACATAGTATATGAGGGAGTTGCACTGAAAAACTTAGAATATAAGAAACGCACAGTGTAGTACATTGTATATGAGTGAGTTGCACTGAAAAACTTAGAATTTAAGAAACGCACAGTGTAGTACATAGTATATGAGTGAGTTGCACTGAAAAACTTAAAATATAAGAAACGCACAGTGTAGTACATTGTATATGAGTGAGTTGCAGTGAAAAACTTAGAATTTAAGAAACGCACAGTGTAGTACACAGTATATGAGTGAGTTGCACTGAAAAACTTAGAATATAAGAAACGCACAGTGTAGTACATAGTATATGAGTGAGTTGCACTGAAAAACTTAGAATATAAGAAACGCACAGTGTAGTACATAGTATATGAGTGAGTTGCACTGAAAAACTTAGAATATAAGAAACGCACAGTGTAATACATAGTATATGAGTGAGATGCACTGAAAAACTTAGAATTTAAAAAACGCACAGTGTAGTACATAGTATATGAGTGAGTTGCACTGAAAAACTTAGAATATAAGAAACGCACAGTGTAGTACATAGTATATGAGTGAGTTGCACTGAAAAACTTAGAATATAAGAAACGCACAGTGTAGTACATAGTACATGAGTGAGTTGCACTGAAAAACTTAGAATATAAGAAACGCACAGTGTAGTACATAGTATATGAGTGAGTTGCACTGAAAAACTTAGAATATAAGAAACGCACAGTGTAGTACATAGTATATGAGTGAGTTGCACTGAAAAACTTAGAATATAAGAAACGCACAGTGTAGTACATAGTATATGAGTGAGTTGCACTGAAAAACTTAGAATATAAGAAACGCACAGTGTAGTACATAGTATATGAGTGAGTTGCACTGAAAAACTTAGAATTTAGAGAAACGCACAGTGTAGTACATAGTATATGTGTGAGTTGCACTGAAAAACTTAGAATATAAGAAACGCACAGTGTAGTACATAGTATATGAGTGACTTGCACTGAAAAACTTAGAATATAAGAAACGCACAGTGTAGTACATAGTATATGAGTGAGTTGCACTGAAAAACTTAGAATATAGGAAACGCACAGTGTAGTACATAGTATATGAGTGAGTTGCACTGAAAAACTTAGAATATAAGAAACGCACAGTGTAGTACATAGTATATGAGTGAGTTGCACTGAAAAACTTAGAATTTACTGAAAAACCCGCATTACACGAAATGCACAGTGTAGTACATAGTATATGAGTGAGTTGCACTGAAAAACTTAGAATATAAGAAACGCACAGTGTAGTACATAGTATATGAGTGAGTTGCACTGAAAAACTTAGAATATAAGAAACGCACAGTGTAGTACATAGTATATGAGTGAGTTGCACTGAAAAACTTAGAATTTAGAGAAACGCACAGTGTAGTACATAGTATATGAGTGAGTTGCACTGAAAAACTTAGAATTTAGAGAAACGCACAGTGTAGTACATAGTATATGAGTGAGTTGCACTGAAAAACTTAGAATATAAGAAACGCACAGTGTAGTACATAGTATATGAGGGAGTTGCACTGAAAAACTTAGAATATAAGAAACGCACAGTGTAGTACATTGTATATGAGTGAGTTGCACTGAAAAACTTAGAATTTAAGAAACGCACAGTGTAGTACATAGTATATGAGTGAGTTGCACTGAAAAACTTAGAATATAAGAAACGCACAGTGTAGTACATAGTATATGAGTGAGTTGCACTGAAAAACTTAGAATTTAAGAAACGCACAGTGTAGTATATAGTATATGAGTGAGTTGCACTGAAAAACTTAGAATATAAGAAACGCACAGTGTAGTACATAGTATATGAGTGAGTTGCACTGAAAAACTTAGAATATAAGAAACGCACAGTGTAGTACATAGTATATGAGTGAGTTGCACTGAAAAACTTAGAATATAAGAAACGCACAGTGTAATACATAGTATATGAGTGAGATGCACTGAAAAACTTAGAATTTAAAAAACGCACAGTGTAGTACATAGTATATGAGTGAGTTGCACTGTAAAACTTAGAATATAAGAAACGCACAGTGTAGTACATAGTATATGAGTGTGTTGCACTGAAAAACTTAGAATATAATAAACGCACAGTGTAGTACATAGTATATGAGTGAGTTGCACTCAAAAACTTAGAATATAAGAAACGCACAGTGTAGTACATAGTATATGAGTGAGTTGCACTGAAAAACTTAGAATATAAGAAACGCACAGTGTAGTACATAGTATATGAGTGAGTTGCACTGAAAAACTTAGAATATAAGAAACGCACAGTGTAGTACATAGTATATGAGTGAGTTGCACTGAAAAACTTAGAATTTAAGAAACGCACAGTGTAGTACATAGTATATGAGTGAGTTGCACTGAAAAACTTAGAATATAAGAAACTCACAGTGTAGTACATAGTATATGAGTGAGTTGCAAGAGAAACTTAGAATATAAGAAACGCACAGTGTAGTACATAGTATATGAGTGAGTTGCACTGAAAAACTTAGAATATAAGAAACGCACAGTGTAGTACATAGTATATGAGTGAGTTGCACTGAAAAACTTAGAATATAGGAAACGCACAGTGTAGTACATAGTATATGAGTGAGTTGCACTGAAAAACTTAGAATATAAGAAACGCACAGTGTAGTACATA
The DNA here is from genome assembly GCF_978045245.1 of Mus caroli. Taxonomy (NCBI): domain Eukaryota; kingdom Metazoa; phylum Chordata; class Mammalia; order Rodentia; family Muridae; genus Mus; species Mus caroli. Next base: position 907,797 of record NW_028227316.1, on the reverse strand, counting down.
GTATATGAGTGAGTTGCACTGAAAAACTTAGAATTTACTGAAAAACCCGCATTACACGAAATGCACAGTGTAGTACATAGTATATGAGTGAGTTGCACTGAAAAACTTAGAATATAAGAAACGCACAGTATAGTACATAGTATATGAGTGAGTTGCACTGAAAAACTTAGAATATAAGAAACGCACAGTGTAGTACATAGTATATGAGTGAGTTGCACTGAAAAACTTAGAATATAAGAAACGCACAGTGTAGTACATAGTATATGAGTGAGTTGCACTGAAAAACTTAGAATATAAGAAACGCACAGTGTAGTACATAGTATATGAGTGAGTTGCACTGAAAAACTTAGAATATAAGAAACGCACAGTGTAGTACATAGTATATGAGTGAGTTGCACTGAAAAACTTAGAATATAAGAAACGCACAGTGTAGTACATAGTATATGAGTGAGTTGCACTGAAAAACTTAGAATATAAGAAACGCACAGTGTAGTACATAGTATCTGAGTGAGTTGCACTGAAAAACTTAGAATATAAGAAACGCACAGTGTAGTACATTGTATATGAGTGAGTTGCACTGAAAAACTTAGATTTTAAGAAACGCACAGTGTAGTACATAGTATATGAGTGAGTTGCACGGAAAAACTTAGAATATAAGAAACGCACAGTGTAGTACATAGTATATGAGTGAGTTGCACTGTAAAACTTAGAATTTAAGAAACGCACAGTGTAGTACATAGTATATGAGTGAGTTGCACTGAAAAACTTAGAATATAAGAAACGCACAGTGTAGTACAAAGTATATGAGTGAGTTGCACTGAAAAACTTAGAATATAAGAAACGCACAGTGTAGTACATAGTATATGAGTGAGTTGCACTGAAAAACTTAGAATATAAGAAACGCACAGTGTAATACATAGTATATGAGTGAGATGCACTGAAAAACTTAGAATTTAAGAAACGCACAGTGTAGTACATAGTATATGAGTGAGTTGCACTGTAAAACTTAGAATATAAGAAACGCACAGTGTAGTACATAGTATATGAGTGTGTTGCACTGAAAAACTTAGAATATAAGAAACGCACAGTGTAGTACATAGTATATGAGTGAGTTGCACTCAAAAACTTAGAATATAAGAAAAGCACAGTGTAGTACATAGTATATGAGTGAGTTGCACTCAAAAACTTAGAATATAAGAAACGCACAGTGTAGTACATAGTATATGAGTGAGTTGCACTGAAAAACTTAGAATATAAGAAACGCACAGTGTAGTACATAGTATATGAGTGAGTTGCACTGAAAAACTTAGAATATAAGAAACGCACAGTGTAGTACATAGTATATGAGTGAGTTGCACTGAAAAACTTAGAATATAAGAAACGCACAGTGTAGTACATAGTATATGAGTGAGTTGCACTGAAAAACTTAGAATTTAGAGAAACGCACAGTGTAGTACATAGTATATGAGTGAGTTGCACTGAAAAACTTAGAATATAAGAAACGCACAGTGTAGTACATAGTATATGAGGGAGTTGCACTGAAAAACTTAGAATATAAGAAACGCACAGTGTAGTACATTGTATATGAGTGAGTTGCACTGAAAAACTTAGAATTTAAGAAACGCACAGTGTAGTACATAGTATATGAGTGAGTTGCACTGAAAAACTTAGAATATAAGAAACGCACAGTGTAGTACATAGTATATGAGTGAGTTGCACTGAAAAACTTAGAATTTAAGAAACGCACAGTGTAGTATATAGTATATGAGTGAGTTGCACTGAAAAACTTAGAATATAAGAAACGCACAGTGTAGTACATAGTATATGAGTGAGTTGCACTGAAAAACTTAGAATATAAGAAACGCACAGTGTAGTACATAGTATATGAGTGAGTTGCACTGAAAAACTTAGAATATAAGAAACGCACAGTGTAATACATAGTATATGAGTGAGATGCACTGAAAAACTTAGAATTTAAAAAACGCACAGTGTAGTACATAGTATATGAGTGAGTTGCACTGTAAAACTTAGAATATAAGAAACGCACAGTGTAGTACATAGTATATGAGTGTGTTGCACTGAAAAACTTAGAATATAATAAACGCACAGTGTAGTACATAGTATATGAGTGAGTTGCACTCAAAAACTTAGAATATAAGAAACGCACAGTGTAGTACATAGTATATGAGTGAGTTGCACTGAAAAACTTAGAATATAAGAAACGCACAGTGTAGTACATAGTATATGAGTGAGTTGCACTGAAAAACTTAGAATATAAGAAACGCACAGTGTAGTACATAGTATATGAGTGAGTTGCACTGAAAAACTTAGAATTTAAGAAACGCACAGTGTAGTACATAGTATATGAGTGAGTTGCACTGAAAAACTTAGAATATAAGAAACTCACAGTGTAGTACATAGTATATGAGTGAGTTGCAAGAGAAACTTAGAATATAAGAAACGCACAGTGTAGTACATAGTATATGAGTGAGTTGCACTGAAAAACTTAGAATATAAGAAACGCACAGTGTAGTACATAGTATATGAGTGAGTTGCACTGAAAAACTTAGAATATAGGAAACGCACAGTGTAGTACATAGTATATGAGTGAGTTGCACTGAAAAACTTAGAATATAAGAAACGCACAGTGTAGTACATAGTATATGAGTGAGTTGCACTGAAAAATTTAGAATTTACTGAAAAACCCGCATTACACGAAATGCACAGTGTAGTACATAGTATATGAGTGAGTTGCACTGAAAAACTTAGAATATAAGAAACGCACAGTATAGTACATAGTATATGAGTGAGTTGCACTGAAAAACTTAGAATATAAGAAACGCACAGTGTAGTACATAGTATATGAGTGAGTTGCACTGAAAAACTTAGAATATAAGAAACGCACAGTGTAGTACATAGTATATGAGTGAGTTGCACTGAAAAACTTAGAATATAAGAAACGCACAGTGTAGTACATAGTATATGAGTGAGTTGCACTGAAAAACTTAGAATATAAGAAACGCACAGTGTAGTACATAGTATATGAGTGAGTTGCACTGAAAAACTTAGAATATAAGAAACGCACAGTGTAGTACATAGTATATGAGTGAGTTGCACTGAAAAACTTAGAATATAAGAAACGCACAGTGTAGTACATAGTATCTGAGTGAGTTGCACTGAAAAACTTAGAATATAAGAAACGCACAGTGTAGTACATTGTATATGAGTGAGTTGCACTGAAAAACTTAGATTTTAAGAAACGCACAGTGTAGTACATAGTATATGAGTGAGTTGCACGGAAAAACTTAGAATATAAGAAACGCACAGTGTAGTACATAGTATATGAGTGAGTTGCACTGTAAAACTTAGAATTTAAGAAACGCACAGTGTAGTACATAGTATATGAGTGAGTTGCACTGAAAAACTTAGAATATAAGAAACGCACAGTGTAGTACAAAGTATATGAGTGAGTTGCACTGAAAAACTTAGAATATAAGAAACGCACAGTGTAGTACATAGTATATGAGTGAGTTGCACTGAAAAACTTAGAATATAAGAAACGCACAGTGTAATACATAGTATATGAGTGAGATGCACTGAAAAACTTAGAATTTAAGAAACGCACAGTGTAGTACATAGTATATGAGTGAGTTGCACTGTAAAACTTAGAATATAAGAAACGCACAGTGTAGTACATAGTATATGAGTGTGTTGCACTGAAAAACTTAGAATATAAGAAACGCACAGTGTAGTACATAGTATATGAGTGAGTTGCACTCAAAAACTTAGAATATAAGAAAAGCACAGTGTAGTACATAGTATATGAGTGAGTTGCACTCAAAAACTTAGAATATAAGAAACGCACAGTGTAGTACATAGTATATGAGTGAGTTGCACTGAAAAACTTAGAATATAAGAAACGCACAGTGTAGTACATAGTATATGAGTGAGTTGCACTGAAAAACTTAGAATATAAGAAACGCACAGTGTAGTACATAGTATATGAGTGAGTTGCACTGAAAAACTTAGAATATAAGAAACGCACAGTGTAGTACATAGTATATGAGTGAGTTGCACTGAAAAACTTAGAATTTAGAGAAACGCACAGTGTAGTACATAGTATATGAGTGAGTTGCACTGAAAAACTTAGAATATAAGAAACGCACAGTGTAGTACATAGTATATGAGGGAGTTGCACTGAAAAACTTAGAATATAAGAAACGCACAGTGTAGTACATTGTATATGAGTGAGTTGCACTGAAAAACTTAGAATTTAAGAAACGCACAGTGTAGTACATAGTATATGAGTGAGTTGCACTGAAAAACTTAGAATATAAGAAACGCACAGTGTAGTACATAGTATATGAGTGAGTTGCACTGAAAAACTTAGAATTTAAGAAACGCACAGTGTAGTATATAGTATATGAGTGAGTTGCACTGAAAAACTTAGAATATAAGAAACGCACAGTGTAGTACATAGTATATGAGTGAGTTGCACTGAAAAACTTAGAATATAAGAAACGCACAGTGTAGTACATAGTATATGAGTGAGTTGCACTGAAAAACTTAGAATATAAGAAACGCACAGTGTAATACATAGTATATGAGTGAGATGCACTGAAAAACTTAGAATTTAAAAAACGCACAGTGTAGTACATAGTATATGAGTGAGTTGCACTGTAAAACTTAGAATATAAGAAACGCACAGTGTAGTACATAGTATATGAGTGTGTTGCACTGAAAAACTTAGAATATAATAAACGCACAGTGTAGTACATAGTATATGAGTGAGTTGCACTCAAAAACTTAGAATATAAGAAACGCACAGTGTAGTACATAGTATATGAGTGAGTTGCACTGAAAAACTTAGAATATAAGAAACGCACAGTGTAGTACATAGTATATGAGTGAGTTGCACTGAAAAACTTAGAATATAAGAAACGCACAGTGTAGTACATAGTATATGAGTGAGTTGCACTGAAAAACTTAGAATTTAAGAAACGCACAGTGTAGTACATAGTATATGAGTGAGTTGCACTGAAAAACTTAGAATATAAGAAACTCACAGTGTAGTACATAGTATATGAGTGAGTTGCAAGAGAAACTTAGAATATAAGAAACGCACAGTGTAGTACATAGTATATGAGTGAGTTGCACTGAAAAACTTAGAATATAAGAAACGCACAGTGTAGTACATAGTATATGAGTGAGTTGCACTGAAAAACTTAGAATATAGGAAACGCACAGTGTAGTACATAGTATATGAGTGAGTTGCACTGAAAAACTTAGAATATAAGAAATGCACAGTGTAGTACATAGTATATGAGTGAGTTGCACTGAAAAACTTAGAATTTACTGAAAAACCCGCATTACACGAAATGCACAGTGTAGTACATAGTATATGAGTGAGTTGCACTGAAAAACTTAGAATATAAGAAACGCACAGTATAGTACATAGTATATGAGTGAGTTGCACTGAAAAACTTAGAATATAAGAAACGCACAGTGTAGTACATAGTATATGAGTGAGTTGCACTGAAAAACTTAGAATATAAGAAACGCACAGTGTAGTACATAGTATATGAGTGAGTTGCACTGAAAAACTTAGAATATAAGAAACGCACAGTGTAGTACATAGTATATGAGTGAGTTGCACTGAAAAACTTAGAATATAAGAAACGCACAGTGTAGTACATAGTATATGAGTGACTTGCACTGAAAAACTTAGAATATAAGAAACGCACAGTGTAGTACATAGTATATGAGTGAGTTGCACTGAAAAACTTAGAATATAAGAAACGCACAGTGTAGTACATAGTATATGAGTGAGTTGCACTGAAAAACTTAGAATATAAGAAACGCACAGTGTAGTACATAGTATATGAGTGAGTTGCACTGAAAAACTTAGAATTTACTGAAAAACCCGCATTACACGAAATGCACAGTGTAGTACATAGTATATGAGTGAGTTGCACTGAAAAACTTAGAATATAAGAAACGCACAGTGTAGTACATAGTATATGAGTGAGTTGCACTGAAAAACTTAGAATATAAGAAACGCACAGTGTAGTACATAGTATATGAGTGAGTTGCACTGAAAAACTTAGAATTTAGAGAAACGCACAGTGTAGTACATAGTATATGAGTGAGTTGCACTGAAAAACTTAGAATTTAGAGAAACGCACAGTGTAGTACATAGTATATGAGTGAGTTGCACTGAAAAACTTAGAATATAAGAAACGCACAGTGTAGTACATAGTATATGAGTGAGTTGCACTGAAAAACTTAGAATATAAGAAACGCACAGTGTAGTACATAGTATATGAGTGAGTTGCACTGAAAAACTTAGAATATAAGAAACGCACAGTGTAGTACATAGTATATGAGTGAGTTGCACTGAAAAACTTAGAATATAAGAAACGCACAGTGTAGTACATAGTATATGAATGAGTTGCACTGAAAAACTTAGAATATAAGAAACGCACAGTGTAGTACATAGTATATGAGTGAGTTGCACTGAAAAACTTAGAATATAAGAAACGCACAGTGTAGTACATAGTATATGAGTGAGTTGCACTGAAAAACTTAGAATATAAGAAACGCACAGTGTAGTACATAGTATATGAGTGAGTTGCACTGAAAAACTTAGAATTTAGAGAAACGCACAGTGTAGTACATAGTATATGAGTGAGTTGCACTGAAAAACTTAGAATATAAGAAACGCACAGTGTAGTACATAGTATATGAGGGAGTTGCACTGAAAAACTTAGAATATAAGAAACGCACAGTGTAGTACATAGTATATGAGTGAGTTGCACTGAAAAACTTAGAATATAAGAAACGCACAGTGTAGTACATAGTATATGAGTGAGTTGCACTGAAAAACTTAGAATATAAGAAACGCACAGTGTAGTACATAGTATATGAGTGAGTTGCACTGAAAAACTTAGAATTTAAGAAACGCACAGTGTAGTACATAGTATATGAGTGAGTTGCACTGAAAAACTTAGAATATAAGAAACTCACAGTGTAGTACATAGTATATGAGTGAGTTGCAAGAGAAACTTAGAATATAAGAAACGCACAGTGTAGTACATAGTATATGAGTGAGTTGCACTGAAAAACTTAGAATATAAGAAACGCACAGTGTAGTACATAGTATATGAGTGAGTTGCACTGAAAAACTTAGAATATAGGAAACGCACAGTGTAGTACATAGTATATGAGTGAGTTGCACTGAAAAACTTAGAATATAAGAAACGCACAGTGTAGTACATAGTATATGAGTGAGTTGCACTGAAAAACTTAGAATTTACTGAAAAACCCGCATTACACGAAATGCACAGTGTAGTACATAGTATATGAGTGAGTTGCACTGAAAAACTTAGAATATAAGAAACGCACAGTATAGTACATAGTATATGAGTGAGTTGCACTGAAAAACTTAGAATATAAGAAACGCACAGTGTAGTACATAGTATATGAGTGAGTTGCACTGAAAAACTTAGAATATAAGAAACGCACAGTGTAGTACATAGTATATGAGTGAGTTGCACTGAAAAACTTAGAATATAAGAAACGCACAGTGTAGTACATAGTATATGAGTGAGTTGCACTGAAAAACTTAGAATATAAGAAACGCACAGTGTAGTACATAGTATATGAGTGAGTTGCACTGAAAAACTTAGAATATAAGAAACGCACAGTGTAGTACATAGTATATGAGTGAGTTGCACTGAAAAACTTAGAATATAAGAAACGCACAGTGTAGTACATAGTATCTGAGTGAGTTGCACTGAAAAACTTAGAATATAAGAAACGCACAGTGTAGTACATTGTATATGAGTGAGTTGCACTGAAAAACTTAGATTTTAAGAAACGCACAGTGTAGTACATAGTATATGAGTGAGTTGCACGGAAAAACTTAGAATATAAGAAACGCACAGTGTAGTACATAGTATATGAGTGAGTTGCACTGTAAAACTTAGAATTTAAGAAACGCACAGTGTAGTACATAGTATATGAGTGAGTTGCACTGAAAAACTTAGAATATAAGAAACGCACAGTGTAGTACAAAGTATATGAGTGAGTTGCACTGAAAAACTTAGAATATAAGAAACGCACAGTGTAGTACATAGTATATGAGTGAGTTGCACTGAAAAACTTAGAATATAAGAAACGCACAGTGTAATACATAGTATATGAGTGAGATGCACTGAAAAACTTAGAATTTAAGAAACGCACAGTGTAGTACATAGTATATGAGTGAGTTGCACTGTAAAACTTAGAATATAAGAAACGCACAGTGTAGTACATAGTATATGAGTGTGTTGCACTGAAAAACTTAGAATATAAGAAACGCACAGTGTAGTACATAGTATATGAGTGAGTTGCACTCAAAAACTTAGAATATAAGAAAAGCACAGTGTAGTACATAGTATATGAGTGAGTTGCACTCAAAAACTTAGAATATAAGAAACGCACAGTGTAGTACATAGTATATGAGTGAGTTGCACTGAAAAACTTAGAATATAAGAAACGCACAGTGTAGTACATAGTATATGAGTGAGTTGCACTGAAAAACTTAGAATATAAGAAACGCACAGTGTAGTACATAGTATATGAGTGAGTTGCACTGAAAAACTTAGAATATAAGAAACGCACAGTGTAGTACATAGTATATGAGTGAGTTGCACTGAAAAACTTAGAATTTAGAGAAACGCACAGTGTAGTACATAGTATATGAGTGAGTTGCACTGAAAAACTTAGAATATAAGAAACGCACAGTGTAGTACATAGTATATGAGGGAGTTGCACTGAAAAACTTAGAATATAAGAAACGCACAGTGTAGTACATTGTATATGAGTGAGTTGCACTGAAAAACTTAGAATTTAAGAAACGCACAGTGTAGTACATAGTATATGAGTGAGTTGCACTGAAAAACTTAGAATATAAGAAACGCACAGTGTAGTACATAGTATATGAGTGAGTTGCACTGAAAAACTTAGAATTTAAGAAACGCACAGTGTAGTATATAGTATATGAGTGAGTTGCACTGAAAAACTTAGAATATAAGAAACGCACAGTGTAGTACATAGTATATGAGTGAGTTGCACTGAAAAACTTAGAATATAAGAAACGCACAGTGTAGTACATAGTATATGAGTGAGTTGCACTGAAAAACTTAGAATATAAGAAACGCACAGTGTAATACATAGTATATGAGTGAGATGCACTGAAAAACTTAGAATTTAAAAAACGCACAGTGTAGTACATAGTATATGAGTGAGTTGCACTGTAAAACTTAGAATATAAGAAACGCACAGTGTAGTACATAGTATATGAGTGTGTTGCACTGAAAAACTTAGAATATAATAAACGCACAGTGTAGTACATAGTATATGAGTGAGTTGCACTCAAAAACTTAGAATATAAGAAACGCACAGTGTAGTACATAGTATATGAGTGAGTTGCACTGAAAAACTTAGAATATAAGAAACGCACAGTGTAGTACATAGTATATGAGTGAGTTGCACTGAAAAACTTAGAATATAAGAAACGCACAGTGTAGTACATAGTATATGAGTGAGTTGCACTGAAAAACTTAGAATTTAAGAAACGCACAGTGTAGTACATAGTATATGAGTGAGTTGCACTGAAAAACTTAGAATATAAGAAACTCACAGTGTAGTACATAGTATATGAGTGAGTTGCAAGAGAAACTTAGAATATAAGAAACGCACAGTGTAGTACATAGTATATGAGTGAGTTGCACTGAAAAACTTAGAATATAAGAAACGCACAGTGTAGTACATAGTATATGAGTGAGTTGCACTGAAAAACTTAGAATATAGGAAACGCACAGTGTAGTACATAGTATATGAGTGAGTTGCACTGAAAAACTTAGAATATAAGAAACGCACAGTGTAGTACATAGTATATGAGTGAGTTGCACTGAAAAACTTAGAATTTACTGAAAAACCCGCATTACACGAAATGCACAGTGTAGTACATAGTATATGAGTGAGTTGCACTGAAAAACTTAGAATATAAGAAACGCACAGTGTAGTACATAGTATATGAGTGAGTTGCACTGAAAAACTTAGAATATAAGAAACGCACAGTGTAGTACATAGTATATGAGTGAGTTGCACTGAAAAACTTAGAATATAAGAAACGCACAGTGTAGTACATAGTATATGAGTGAGTTGCACTGAAAAACTTAGAATATAAGAAACGCACAGTGTAGTACATAGTATATGAGTGAGTTGCACTGAAAAACTTAGAATATAAGAAACGCACAGTGTAGTACATAGTATATGAGTGAGTTGCACTGAAAAACTTAGAATATAAGAAACGCACAGTGTAGTACATAGTATATGAGTGAGTTGCACTGAAAAACTTAGAATATAAGAAACGCACAGTGTAGTACATAGTATCTGAGTGAGTTGCACTGAAAAACTTAGAATATAAGAAACGCACAGTGTAGTACATTGTATATGAGTGAGTTGCACTGAAAAACTTAGATTTTAAGAAACGCACAGTGTAGTACATAGTATATGAGTGAGTTGCACGGAAAAACTTAGAATATAAGAAACGCACAGTGTAGTACATAGTATATGAGTGAGTTGCACTGTAAAACTTAGAATTTAAGAAACGCACAGTGTAGTACATAGTATATGAGTGAGTTGCACTGAAAAACTTAGAATATAAGAAACGCACAGTGTAGTACAAAGTATATGAGTGAGTTGCACTGAAAAACTTAGAATATAAGAAACGCACAGTGTAGTACATAGTATATGAGTGAGTTGCACTGAAAAACTTAGAATATAAGAAACGCACAGTGTAATACATAGTATATGAGTGAGATGCACTGAAAAACTTAGAATTTAAGAAACGCACAGTGTAGTACATAGTATATGAGTGAGTTGCACTGTAAAACTTAGAATATAAGAAACGCACAGTGTAGTACATAGTATATGAGTGTGTTGCACTGAAAAACTTAGAATATAAGAAACGCACAGTGTAGTACATAGTATATGAGTGAGTTGCACTCAAAAACTTAGAATATAAGAAAAGCACAGTGTAGTACATAGTATATGAGTGAGTTGCACTCAAAAACTTAGAATATAAGAAACGCACAGTGTAGTACATAGTATATGAGTGAGTTGCACTGAAAAACTTAGAATATAAGAAACGCACAGTGTAGTACATAGTATATGAGTGAGTTGCACTGAAAAACTTAGAATATAAGAAACGCACAGTGTAGTACATAGTATATGAGTGAGTTGCACTGAAAAACTTAGAATATAAGAAACGCACAGTGTAGTACATAGTATATGAGTGAGTTGCCTGAAAAACTTAGAATATAAGAAACGCACAGTGTAGTACATAGTATATGAGTGAGTTGCACTGAAAAACTTAGAATATAAGAAACGCACAGTGTAGTACATAGTATATGAGTGAGTTGCACTGAAAAACTTAGAATATAAGAAACGCACAGTGTAGTACATAGTATATGAGTGAGTTGCACTGAAAAACTTAGAATATAAGAAACGCACAGTGTAGTACATAGTATATGAGTGAGTTGCACTGAAAAATTTAGAATATAAGAAACGCACAGTGTAGTACATAGTATATGAGTGAGTTGCACTGAAAAACTTAGAATATAAGAAACGCACAGTGTAGTACATAGTATATGAGTGAGTTGCACTGAAAAACTTAGAATATAAGAAACGCACAGTGTAGTACATAGTATATGAGGAGTTGCACTGAAAAACTTAGAATATAAGAAACGCACAGTGTAGTACATAGTATATGAGTGAGTTGCACTGAAAAACTTAGAATTTAGAGAAACGCACAGTGTAGTACATAGTATATGAGTGAGTTGCACTGAAAAACTTAGAATTTAGAGAAACGCACAGTGTAGTACATAGTATATGAGTGAGTTGCACTGAAAAACTTAGAATATAAGAAACGCACAGTGTAGTACATAGTATATGAGTGAGTTGCACTGAAAAACTTAGAATATAAGAAACGCACAGTGTAGTACATAGTATATGAGTGAGTTGCACTGAAAAACTTAGAATATAAGAAACGCACAGTGTAGTACATAGTATATGAGTGAGTTGCACTGAAAAACTTAGAATATAAGAAACGCACAGTGTAGTACATAGTATATGAGTGAGTTGCACTGAAAAACTTAGAATATAAGAAACGCACAGTGTAGTACATAGTATATGAGTGAGTTGCACTGAAAAACTTAGAATATAAGAAACGCACAGTGTAGTACATAGTATATGAGTGAGTTGCACTGAAAAACTTAGAATATAAGAAACGCACAGTGTAGTACATAGTATATGAGTGAGTTGCACTGAAAAACTTAGAATATAAGAAACGCACAGTGTAGTACATAGTATATGAGTGAGTTGCACTGAAAAACTTAGAATATAAGAAACGCACAGTGTAGTACATAGTATATGAGTGAGTTGCGCTGAAAAACTTAGAATTCAAGAAACGCACAGTGTAGTACATAGTATATGAGTGAGTTGCAGTGAAAAACTTAGAATGTAAGAAACGCACAGTGTAGTACATAGTATATGAGTGAGTTGCACTGAAAAACTTAGAATATAAGAAACGCACAGTGTAGTACATAGTATATGAGTGAGTTGCACTGAAAAACTTAGAATATAAGAAACGCACAGTGTAGTACATAGTATATGAGTGAGTTGCACTGAAAAACTTAGAATATAAGAAACGCACAGTGTAGTACATAGTATATGAGTGAGTTGCACTGAAAAACTTAGAATATAAGAAACGCACAGTGTAGTACATAGTATATGAGTGAGTTGCACTGAAAAACTTAGAATATAAGAAACGCACAGTGTAGTACATAGTATATGAGTGAGTTGCACTGAAAAACTTAGAATATAAGAAACGCACAGTGTAGTACATAGTATATGAGTGAGTTGCACTGAAAAACTTAGAATATAAGAAACGCACAGTGTAGTACATAGTATATGAGTGAGTTGCACTGAAAAACTTAGAATATAAGAAACGCACAGTGTAGTACATAGTATATGAGTGAGTTGCACTGAAAAACTTAGAATTTAGAGAAACGCACAGTGTAGTACATAGTATATGAGTGAGTTGCACTGAAAAACTTAGAATATAAGAAACGCACAGTGTAGTACATAGTATATGAGGGAGTTGCACTGAAAAACTTAGAATATAAGAAACGCACAGTGTAGTACATTGTATATGAGTGAGTTGCACTGAAAAACTTAGAATTTAAGAAACGCACAGTGTAGTACATAGTATATGAGTGAGTTGCACTGAAAAACTTAGAATATAAGAAACGCACAGTGTAGTACATAGTATATGAGTGAGTTGCACTGAAAAACTTAGAATTTAAGAAACGCACAGTGTAGTATATAGTATATGAGTGAGTTGCACTGAAAAACTTAGAATATAAGAAACGCACAGTGTAGTACATAGTATATGAGTGAGTTGCACTGAAAAACTTAGAATATAAGAAACGCACAGTGTAGTACATAGTATATGAGTGAGTTGCACTGAAAAACTTAGAATATAAGAAACGCACAGTGTAATACATAGTATATGAGTGAGATGCACTGAAAAACTTAGAATTTAAAAAACGCACAGTGTAGTACATAGTATATGAGTGAGTTGCACTGTAAAACTTAGAATATAAGAAACGCACAGTGTAGTACATAGTATATGAGTGTGTTGCACTGAAAAACTTAGAATATAATAAACGCACAGTGTAGTACATAGTATATGAGTGAGTTGCACTCAAAAACTTAGAATATAAGAAACGCACAGTGTAGTACATAGTATATGAGTGAGTTGCACTGAAAAACTTAGAATATAAGAAACGCACAGTGTAGTACATAGTATATGAGTGAGTTGCACTGAAAAACTTAGAATATAAGAAACGCACAGTGTAGTACATAGTATATGAGTGAGTTGCACTGAAAAACTTAGAATTTAAGAAACGCACAGTGTAGTACATAGTATATGAGTGAGTTGCACTGAAAAACTTAGAATATAAGAAACTCACAGTGTAGTACATAGTATATGAGTGAGTTGCAAGAGAAACTTAGAATATAAGAAACGCACAGTGTAGTACATAGTATATGAGTGAGTTGCACTGAAAAACTTAGAATATAAGAAACGCACAGTGTAGTACATAGTATATGAGTGAGTTGCACTGAAAAACTTAGAATATAGGAAACGCACAGTGTAGTACATAGTATATGAGTGAGTTGCACTGAAAAACTTAGAATATAAGAAACGCACAGTGTAGTACATAGTATATGAGTGAGTTGCACTGAAAAACTTAGAATTTACTGAAAAACCCGCATTACACGAAATGCACAGTGTAGTACATAGTATATGAGTGAGTTGCACTGAAAAACTTAGAATATAAGAAACGCACAGTGTAGTACATAGTATATGAGTGAGTTGCACTGAAAAACTTAGAATATAAGAAACGCACAGTGTAGTACATAGTATATGAGTGAGTTGCACTGAAAAACTTAGAATATAAGAAACGCACAGTGTAGTACATAGTATATGAGTGAGTTGCACTGAAAAACTTAGAATATAAGAAACGCACAGTGTAGTACATAGTATATGAGTGAGTTGCACTGAAAAACTTAGAATATAAGAAACGCACAGTGTAGTACATAGTATATGAGTGAGTTGCACTGAAAAACTTAGAATATAAGAAACGCACAGTGTAGTACATAGTATATGAGTGAGTTGCACTGAAAAACTTAGAATATAAGAAACGCACAGTGTAGTACATAGTATCTGAGTGAGTTGCACTGAAAAACTTAGAATATAAGAAACGCACAGTGTAGTACATTGTATATGAGTGAGTTGCACTGAAAAACTTAGATTTTAAGAAACGCACAGTGTAGTACATAGTATATGAGTGAGTTGCACGGAAAAACTTAGAATATAAGAAACGCACAGTGTAGTACATAGTATATGAGTGAGTTGCACTGTAAAACTTAGAATTTAAGAAACGCACAGTGTAGTACATAGTATATGAGTGAGTTGCACTGAAAAACTTAGAATATAAGAAACGCACAGTGTAGTACAAAGTATATGAGTGAGTTGCACTGAAAAACTTAGAATATAAGAAACGCACAGTGTAGTACATAGTATATGAGTGAGTTGCACTGAAAAACTTAGAATATAAGAAACGCACAGTGTAATACATAGTATATGAGTGAGATGCACTGAAAAACTTAGAATTTAAGAAACGCACAGTGTAGTACATAGTATATGAGTGAGTTGCACTGTAAAACTTAGAATATAAGAAACGCACAGTGTAGTACATAGTATATGAGTGTGTTGCACTGAAAAACTTAGAATATAAGAAACGCACAGTGTAGTACATAGTATATGAGTGAGTTGCACTCAAAAACTTAGAATATAAGAAAAGCACAGTGTAGTACATAGTATATGAGTGAGTTGCACTCAAAAACTTAGAATATAAGAAACGCACAGTGTAGTACATAGTATATGAGTGAGTTGCACTGAAAAACTTAGAATATAAGAAACGCACAGTGTAGTACATAGTATATGAGTGAGTTGCACTGAAAAACTTAGAATATAAGAAACGCACAGTGTAGTACATAGTATATGAGTGAGTTGCACTGAAAAACTTAGAATATAAGAAACGCACAGTGTAGTACATAGTATATGAGTGAGTTGCCTGAAAAACTTAGAATATAAGAAACGCACAGTGTAGTACATAGTATATGAGTGAGTTGCACTGAAAAACTTAGAATATAAGAAACGCACAGTGTAGTACATAGTATATGAGTGAGTTGCACTGAAAAACTTAGAATATAAGAAACGCACAGTGTAGTACATAGTATATGAGTGAGTTGCACTGAAAAACTTAGAATATAAGAAACGCACAGTGTAGTACATAGTATATGAGTGAGTTGCACTGAAAAATTTAGAATATAAGAAACGCACAGTGTAGTACATAGTATATGAGTGAGTTGCACTGAAAAACTTAGAATATAAGAAACGCACAGTGTAGTACATAGTATATGAGTGAGTTGCACTGAAAAACTTAGAATATAAGAAACGCACAGTGTAGTACATAGTATATGAGGAGTTGCACTGAAAAACTTAGAATATAAGAAACGCACAGTGTAGTACATAGTATATGAGTGAGTTGCACTGAAAAACTTAGAATTTAGAGAAACGCACAGTGTAGTACATAGTATATGAGTGAGTTGCACTGAAAAACTTAGAATTTAGAGAAACGCACAGTGTAGTACATAGTATATGAGTGAGTTGCACTGAAAAACTTAGAATATAAGAAACGCACAGTGTAGTACATAGTATATGAGTGAGTTGCACTGAAAAACTTAGAATATAAGAAACGCACAGTGTAGTACATAGTATATGAGTGAGTTGCACTGAAAAACTTAGAATATAAGAAACGCACAGTGTAGTACATAGTATATGAGTGAGTTGCACTGAAAAACTTAGAATATAAGAAACGCACAGTGTAGTACATAGTATATGAGTGAGTTGCACTGAAAAACTTAGAATATAAGAAACGCACAGTGTAGTACATAGTATATGAGTGAGTTGCACTGAAAAACTTAGAATATAAGAAACGCACAGTGTAGTACATAGTATATGAGTGAGTTGCACTGAAAAACTTAGAATATAAGAAACGCACAGTGTAGTACATAGTATATGAGTGAGTTGCACTGAAAAACTTAGAATATAAGAAACGCACAGTGTAGTACATAGTATATGAGTGAGTTGCACTGAAAAACTTAGAATATAAGAAACGCACAGTGTAGTACATAGTATATGAGTGAGTTGCGCTGAAAAACTTAGAATTCAAGAAACGCACAGTGTAGTACATAGTATATGAGTGAGTTGCAGTGAAAAACTTAGAATGTAAGAAACGCACAGTGTAGTACATAGTATATGAGTGAGTTGCACTGAAAAACTTAGAATATAAGAAACGCACAGTGTAGTACATAGTATATGAGTGAGTTGCACTGAAAAACTTAGAATATAAGAAACGCACAGTGTAGTACATAGTATATGAGTGAGTTGCACTGAAAAACTTAGAATATAAGAAACGCACAGTGTAGTACATAGTATATGAGTGAGTTGCACTGAAAAACTTAGAATATAAGAAACGCACAGTGTAGTACATAGTATATGAGTGAGTTGCACTGAAAAACTTAGAATATAAGAAACGCACAGTGTAGTACATAGTATATGAGTGAGTTGCACTGAAAAACTTAGAATATAAGAAACGCACAGTGTAGTACATAGTATATGAGTGAGTTGCACTGAAAAACTTAGAATATAAGAAAAGCACAGTGTAGTACATAGTATATGAGGAGTTGCACTGAAAAACTTAGAATATAAGAAACGCACAGTGTAGTACATAGTATATGAGTGAGTTGCACTGAAAAACTTAGAATTTAGAGAAACGCACAGTGTAGTACATAGTATATGAGTGAGTTGCACTGAAAAACTTAGAATTTAGAGAAACGCACAGTGTAGTACATAGTATATGAGTGAGTTGCACTGAAAAACTTAGAATTTACTGAAAAACCCGCATTACACGAAATGCACAGTGTAGTACATAGTATATGAGTGAGTTGCACTGAAAAACTTAGAATATAAGAAACGCACAGTGTAGTACATAGTATATGAGTGAGTTGCACTGAAAAACTTAGAATATAAGAAACGCACAGTGTAGTACATAGTATATGAGTGAGTTGCACTGAAAAACTTAGAATATAAGAAACGCACAGTGTAGTACATAGTATATGAGTGAGTTGCACTGAAAAACTTAGAATATAAGAAACGCACAGTGTAGTACATAGTATATGAGTGAGTTGCACTGAAAAACTTAGAATATAAGAAACGCACAGTGTAGTACATAGTATATGAGTGAGTTGCACTGAAAAACTTAGAATATAAGAAACGCACAGTGTAGTACATAGTATATGAGTGAGTTGCACTGAAAAACTTAGAATATAAGAAACGCACAGTGTAGTACATAGTATATGAGTGAGTTGCACTGAAAAACTTAGAATATAAGAAACGCACAGTGTAATACATAGTATATGAGTGAGATGCACTGAAAAACTTAGAATTTAAGAAACGCACAGTGTAGTACATAGTATATGAGTGAGTTGCACTGTAAAACTTAGAATATAAGAAACGCACAGTGTAGTACATAGTATATGAGTGTGTTGCACTGAAAAACTTAGAATATAAGAAACGCACAGTGTAGTACATAGTATATGAGTGAGTTGCACTCAAAAACTTAGAATATAAGAAAAGCACAGTGTAGTACATAGTATATGAGTGAGTTGCACTCAAAAACTTAGAATATAAGAAACGCACAGTGTAGTACATAGTATATGAGTGAGTTGCACTGAAAAACTTAGAATATAAGAAACGCACAGTGTAGTACATAGTATATGAGTGAGTTGCACTGAAAAACTTAGAATATAAGAAACGCACAGTGTAGTACATAGTATATGAGTGAGTTGCACTGAAAAACTTAGAATATAAGAAACGCACAGTGTAGTACATAGTATATGAGTGAGTTGCCTGAAAAACTTAGAATATAAGAAACGCACAGTGTAGTACATAGTATATGAGTGAGTTGCACTGAAAAACTTAGAATATAAGAAACGCACAGTGTAGTACATAGTATATGAGTGAGTTGCACTGAAAAACTTAGAATATAAGAAACGCACAGTGTAGTACATAGTATATGAGTGAGTTGCACTGAAAAACTTAGAATATAAGAAACGCACAGTGTAGTACATAGTATATGAGTGAGTTGCACTGAAAAATTTAGAATATAAGAAACGCACAGTGTAGTACATAGTATATGAGTGAGTTGCACTGAAAAACTTAGAATATAAGAAACGCACAGTGTAGTACATAGTATATGAGTGAGTTGCACTGAAAAACTTAGAATATAAGAAACGCACAGTGTAGTACATAGTATATGAGGAGTTGCACTGAAAAACTTAGAATATAAGAAACGCACAGTGTAGTACATAGTATATGAGTGAGTTGCACTGAAAAACTTAGAATTTAGAGAAACGCACAGTGTAGTACATAGTATATGAGTGAGTTGCACTGAAAAACTTAGAATTTAGAGAAACGCACAGTGTAGTACATAGTATATGAGTGAGTTGCACTGAAAAACTTAGAATATAAGAAACGCACAGTGTAGTACATAGTATATGAGTGAGTTGCACTGAAAAACTTAGAATATAAGAAACGCACAGTGTAGTACATAGTATATGAGTGAGTTGCACTGAAAAACTTAGAATATAAGAAACGCACAGTGTAGTACATAGTATATGAGTGAGTTGCACTGAAAAACTTAGAATATAAGAAACGCACAGTGTAGTACATAGTATATGAGTGAGTTGCACTGAAAAACTTAGAATATAAGAAACGCACAGTGTAGTACATAGTATATGAGTGAGTTGCACTGAAAAACTTAGAATATAAGAAACGCACAGTGTAGTACATAGTATATGAGTGAGTTGCACTGAAAAACTTAGAATATAAGAAACGCACAGTGTAGTACATAGTATATGAGTGAGTTGCACTGAAAAACTTAGAATATAAGAAACGCACAGTGTAGTACATAGTATATGAGTGAGTTGCACTGAAAAACTTAGAATATAAGAAACGCACAGTGTAGTACATAGTATATGAGTGAGTTGCGCTGAAAAACTTAGAATTCAAGAAACGCACAGTGTAGTACATAGTATATGAGTGAGTTGCAGTGAAAAACTTAGAATGTAAGAAACGCACAGTGTAGTACATAGTATATGAGTGAGTTGCACTGAAAAACTTAGAATATAAGAAACGCACAGTGTAGTACATAGTATATGAGTGAGTTGCACTGAAAAACTTAGAATATAAGAAACGCACAGTGTAGTACATAGTATATGAGTGAGTTGCACTGAAAAACTTAGAATATAAGAAACGCACAGTGTAGTACATAGTATATGAGTGAGTTGCACTGAAAAACTTAGAATATAAGAAACGCACAGTGTAGTACATAGTATATGAGTGAGTTGCACTGAAAAACTTAGAATATAAGAAACGCACAGTGTAGTACATAGTATATGAGTGAGTTGCACTGAAAAACTTAGAATATAAGAAACGCACAGTGTAGTACATAGTATATGAGTGAGTTGCACTGAAAAACTTAGAATATAAGAAAAGCACAGTGTAGTACATAGTATATGAGGAGTTGCACTGAAAAACTTAGAATATAAGAAACGCACAGTGTAGTACATAGTATATGAGTGAGTTGCACTGAAAAACTTAGAATTTAGAGAAACGCACAGTGTAGTACATAGTATATGAGTGAGTTGCACTGAAAAACTTAGAATTTAGAGAAACGCACAGTGTAGTACATAGTATATGAGTGAGTTGCACTGAAAAACTTAGAATTTACTGAAAAACCCGCATTACACGAAATGCACAGTGTAGTACATAGTATATGAGTGAGTTGCACTGAAAAACTTAGAATATAAGAAACGCACAGTGTAGTACATAGTATATGAGTGAGTTGCACTGAAAAACTTAGAATATAAGAAACGCACAGTGTAGTACATAGTATATGAGTGAGTTGCACTGAAAAACTTAGAATATAAGAAACGCACAGTGTAGTACATAGTATATGAGTGAGTTGCACTGAAAAACTTAGAATATAAGAAACGCACAGTGTAGTACATAGTATATGAGTGAGTTGCACTGAAAAACTTAGAATATAAGAAACGCACAGTGTAGTACATAGTATATGAGTGAGTTGCACTGAAAAACTTAGAATATAAGAAACGCACAGTGTAGTACATAGTATATGAGTGAGTTGCACTGAAAAACTTAGAATATAAGAAACGCACAGTGTAGTACATAGTATATGAGTGAGTTGCACTGAAAAACTTAGAATATAAGAAACGCACAGTGTAGTACATATTATATGAGTGAGTTGCACTGAAAAACTTAGAATATAAGAAACGCACAGTGTAGTACATAGTATATGAGTGAGTTGCACTGAAAAACTTAGAATATAAGAAACGCACAGTGTAGTACATAGTATATGAGTGAGTTGCACTGAAAAACTTAGAATATAAGAAACGCACAGTGTAGTACATAGTATATGAGTGAGTTGCACTGAAAAACTTAGAATATAAGAAACGCACAGTGTAGTACATAGTATATGAGTGAGTTGCGCTGAAAAACTTAGAATTCAAGAAACGCACAGTGTAGTACATAGTATATGAGTGAGTTGCAGTGAAAAACTTAGAATGTAAGAAACGCACAGTGTAGTACATAGTATATGAGTGAGTTGCACTGAAAAACTTAGAATATAAGAAACGCACAGTGTAGTACATAGTATATGAGTGAGTTGCACTGAAAAACTTAGAATATAAGAAACGCACAGTGTAGTACATAGTATATGAGTGAGTTGCACTGAAAAACTTAGAATATAAGAAACGCACAGTGTAGTACATAGTATATGAGTGAGTTGCACTGAAAAACTTAGAATATAAGAAACGCACAGTGTAGTACATAGTATATGAGTGAGTTGCACTGAAAAACTTAGAATATAAGAAACGCACAGTGTAGTACATAGTATATGAGTGAGTTGCACTGAAAAACTTAGAATATAAGAAACGCACAGTGTAGTACATAGTATATGAGTGAGTTGCACTGAAAAACTTAGAATATAAGAAAAGCACAGTGTAGTACATAGTATATGAGGAGTTGCACTGAAAAACTTAGAATATAAGAAACGCACAGTGTAGTACATAGTATATGAGTGAGTTGCACTGAAAAACTTAGAATTTAGAGAAACGCACAGTGTAGTACATAGTATATGAGTGAGTTGCACTGAAAAACTTAGAATTTAGAGAAACGCACAGTGTAGTACATAGTATATGAGTGAGTTGCACTGAAAAACTTAGAATATAAGAAACGCAGTGTAGTACATAGTATATGAGTGAGTTGCACTGAAAAACTTAGAATATAAGAAACGCACAGTGTAGTACATAGTATATGAGTGAGTTGCACTGAAAAACTTAGAATATAAGAAACGCACAGTGTAGTACATAGTATATGAGTGAGTTGCACTGAAAAACTTAGAATATAAGAAACGCACAGTGTAGTACATAGTATATGAGTGAGTTGCACTGAAAAACTTAGAATTCAAGAAACGCACAGTGTAGTACATAGTATATGAGTGAGTTGCAGTGAAAAACTTAGAATGTAAGAAACGCACAGTGTAGTACATAGTATATGAGTGAGTTGCACTGAAAAACTTAGAATATAAGAAACGCACAGTGTAGTACATAGTATATGAGTGAGTTGCACTGAAAAACTTAGAATATTAGAAACGCACAGTGTAGTACATAGTATATGAGTGAGTTGCACTGAAAAACTTAGAATATAAGAAACGCACAGTGTAGTACATAGTATATGAGTGAGTTGCACTGAAAAACTTAGAATATAAGAAACGCACAGTGTAGTACATAGTATATGAGTGAGTTGCACTGAAAAACTTAGAATATAAGAAACGCACAGTGTAGTACATAGTATATGAGTGAGTTGCACTGAAAAACTTAGAATATAAGAAACGCACAGTGTAGTACATAGTATATGAGTGAGTTGCACTGAAAAACTTAGAATTTAGAGAAACGCACAGTGTAGTACATAGTATATGAGTGAGTTGCACTGAAAAACTTAGAATTTAGAGAAACGCACAGAGTAGTACATAGTATATGAGTGAGTTGCACTGAAAAACTTAGAATATAAGAAACGCACAGTGTAGTACATAGTATATGAGTGAGTTGCACTGAAAAACTTAGAATATAAGAAACGCACAGTGTAGTACATAGTATATGAGTGAGTTGCACTGAAAAACTTAGAATATAAGAAACGCACAGTGTAGTACATAGTATATGAGTGAGTTGCACTGAAAAACTTAGAATATAAGAAACGCACAGTGTAGTACATAGTATATGAGTGAGTTGCACTGAAAAACTTAGAATATAAGAAACGCACAGTGTAGTACATAGTATATGAGTGAGTTGCACTGAAAAACTTAGAATATAGGACACGCAAAGTGTAGTACATAGTATATGAGTGAGTTGCACTGAAAAACTTAGAATATAAGAAACGCACAGTGTAGTACATAGTATATGAGTGAGTTGCACTGAAAAACTTAGAATTTACTGAAAAACCCGCATTACACGAAATGCACAGTGTAGTACATAGTATATGAGTGAGTTGCACTGAAAAACTTAGAATATAAGAAACGCACAGTGTAGTACATAGTATATGAGTGAGTTGCACTGAAAAACTTAGAATATAAGAAACGCACAGTGTAGTACATAGTATATGAGTGAGTTGCACTGAAAAACTTAGAATATAAGAAACGCACAGTGTAGTACATAGTATATGAGTGAGTTGCACTGAAAAACTTAGAATATAAGAAACGCACAGTGTAGTACATAGTATATGAGTGAGTTGCACTGAAAAACTTAGAATATAAGAAACGCACAGTGTAGTACATAGTATATGAGTGAGTTGCACTGAAAAACTTAGAATATAAGAAACGCACAGTGTAGTACATAGTATATGAGTGAGTTGCACTGAAAAACTTAGAATATAAGAAACGCACAGTGTAGTACATAGTATATGAGTGAGTTGCACTGAAAAACTTAGAATATAAGAAACGCACAGTGTAGTACATATTATATGAGTGAGTTGCACTGAAAAACTTAGAATATAAGAAACGCACAGTGTAGTACATTGTATATGAGTGAGTTGCACTGAAAAACTTAGAATTTAAGAAACGCACAGTGTAGTACATAGTATATGAGTGAGTTGCACTGAAAAACTTAGAATATAAGAAACGCACAGTGTAGTACATAGTATATGAGTGAGTTGCACTGAAAAACTTAGAATTTAGAGAAACGCACAGTGTAGTACATAGTATATGAGTGAGTTGCACTGAAAAACTTAGAATTTAAGAAACGCACCGTGTAGTACATAGTATATGAGTGAGTTGCACTGAAAAACTTAGAATATAAGAAACGCACAGTGTAGTACATAGTATATGAGTGAGTTGCACTGAAAAACTTAGAATATAAGAAACGCACAGTGTAGTACATAGTATATGAGTGAGTTGCACTGAAAAACTTAGGATATAAGAAACGCACAGTGTAGTACATAGTATATGAGTGAGTTGCACTGAAAAACTTAGAATATAAGAAACGCACAGTGTAGTACATAGTATATGAGTGAGTTGCACTGAAAAACTTAGAATATAAGAAACGCACAGTGTAGTACATAGTATATGAGTGAGTTGCACTGAAAAACTTAGAATATAAGAAACGCACAGTGTAGTACATAGTATATGAGTGAGTTGCACTGAAAAACTTAGAATTTAGAGAAACGCACAGTGTAGTACATAGTATATGTGTGAGTTGCACTGAAAAACTTAGAATATAAGAAACGCACAGTGTAGTACATAGTATATGAGTGACTTGCACTGAAAAACTTAGAATATAAGAAACGCACAGTGTAGTACATAGTATATGAGTGAGTTGCACTGAAAAACTTAGAATATAAGAAACGCACAGTGTAGTACATAGTATATGAGTGAGTTGCACTGAAAAACTTAGAATATAAGAAACGCACAGTGTAGTACATAGTATATGAGTGAGTTGCACTGAAAAACTTAGAATTTACTGAAAAACCCGCATTACACGAAATGCACAGTGTAGTACATAGTATATGAGTGAGTTGCACTGAAAAACTTAGAATATAAGAAACGCACAGTGTAGTACATAGTATATGAGTGAGTTGCACTGAAAAAATTAGAATATAAGAAACGCACAGTGTAGTACATAGTATATGAGTGAGTTGCACTGAAAAACTTAGAATTTAGA
This sequence comes from Mus caroli, assembly GCF_978045245.1. Classification (NCBI taxonomy): domain Eukaryota; kingdom Metazoa; phylum Chordata; class Mammalia; order Rodentia; family Muridae; genus Mus; species Mus caroli. The sequence continues at coordinate 882,762 of NW_028227316.1, read as the reverse complement.
GAAACGCACAGTGTAGTACATAGTATATGAGTGAGTTGCACTGAAAAACTTAGAATTTAGAGAAAGCACAGTGTAGTACATAGTATATGAGTGAGTTGCACTGAAAAACTTAGAATATAAGAAACGCACAGTGTAGTACATAGTATATGAGTGAGTTGCACTGAAAAACTTAGAATATAAGAAACGCACAGTGTAGTACATTGTATATGAGTGAGTTGCACTGAAAAACTTAGAATATAAGAAACGCACAGTGTAGTACATAGTATATGAGTGAGTTGCACTGAAAAACTTAGAATATAAGAAACGCACAGTGTAGTACATAGTATATGAGTGAGTTGCACTGAAAAACTTAGAATTTAAGAAACGCACAGTGTAGTATATAGTATATGAGTGAGTTGCACTGAAAAACTTAGAATATAAGAAACGCACAGTGTAGTACATAGTATATGAGTGAGTTGCACTGAAAAACTTAGAATATAAGAAACGCACAGTGTAGTACATAGTATATGAGTGAGTTGCACTGAAAAACTTAGAATATAAGAAACGCACAGTGTAATACATAGTATATGAGTGAGATGCACTGAAAAACTTAGAATTTAAAAAACGCACAGTGTAGTACATAGTATATGAGTGAGTTGCACTGTAAAACTTAGAATATAAGAAACGCACAGTGTAGTACATAGTATATGAGTGTGTTGCACTGAAAAACTTAGAATATAATAAACGCACAGTGTAGTACATAGTATATGAGTGAGTTGCACTCAAAAACTTAGAATATAAGAAACGCACAGTGTAGTACATAGTATATGAGTGAGTTGCACTGAAAAACTTAGAATATAAGAAACGCACAGTGTAGTACATAGTATATGAGTGAGTTGCACTGAAAAACTTAGAATATAAGAAACGCACAGTGTAGTACATAGTATATGAGTGAGTTGCACTGAAAAACTTAGAATTTAAGAAACGCACAGTGTAGTACATAGTATATGAGTGAGTTGCAAGAGAAACTTAGAATATAAGAAACGCACAGTGTAGTACATAGTATATGAGTGAGTTGCACTGAAAAACTTAGAATATAAGAAACGCACAGTGTAGTACATAGTATATGAGTGAGTTGCACTGAAAAACTTAGAATATAGGAAACGCACAGTGTAGTACATAGTATATGAGTGAGTTGCACTGAAAAACTTAGAATATAAGAAACGCACAGTGTAGTACATAGTATATGAGTGAGTTGCACTGAAAAACTTAGAATTTACTGAAAAACCCGCATTACACGAAATGCACAGTGTAGTACATAGTATATGAGTGAGTTGCACTGAATAACTTAGAATATAAGAAACGCACAGTATAGTACATAGTATATGAGTGAGTTGCACTGAAAAACTTAGAATATAAGAAACGCACAGTGTCGTACATAGTATATGAGTGAGTTGCACTGAAAAACTTAGAATATAAGAAACGCACAGTGTAGTACATAGTATATGAGTGAGTTGCACTGAAAAATTTAGAATATAAGAAACGCACAGTGTAGTACATAGTATATGAGTGAGTTGCACTGAAAAACTTAGAATATAAGAAACGCACAGTGTAGTACATAGTATATGAGTGAGTTGCACTGAAAAACTTAGAATATAAGAAACGCACAGTGTAGTACATAGTATATGAGTGAGTTGCACTGAAAAACTTAGAATATAAGAAACGCACAGTGTAGTACATAGTATATGAGTGAGTTGCACTGAAAAACTTAGAATATAAGAAACGCACAGTGTAGTACATTGTATATGAGTGAGTTGCACTGAAAAACTTAGAATTTAAGAAACGCACAGTGTAGTACATAGTATATGAGTGAGTTGCACTGAAAAACTTAGAATATAAGAAACGCACAGTGTAGTACATAGTATATGAGTGAGTTGCACTGAAAAACTTAGAATATAAGAAACGCACAGTGTAGTACATAGTGTATGAGTGAGTTGCACTCAAAAACTTAGAATATAAGAAACGCACAGTGTAGTACATAGTATATGAGTGAGTTGCACTGAAAAACTTAGAATATAAGAAACGCACAGTGTAGTACATAGTATATGAGTGAGTTGCACTGAAAAACTTAGAATATAAGAAACGCACAGTGTAGTACATAGTATATGAGTGAGTTGCACTGAAAAACTTAGAATATAAGAAACGCACAGTGTAGTACATAGTATATGAGTGAGTTGCCTGAAAAACTTAGAATATAAGAAACGCACAGTGTAGTACATAGTATATGAGTGAGTTGCACTGAAAAACTTAGAATATAAGAAACGCACAGTGTAGTACATAGTATATGAGTGAGTTGCACTGAAAAACTTAGAATATAAGAAACGCACAGTGTAGTACATAGTATATGAGTGAGTTGCACTGAAAAACTTAGAATATAAGAAACGCACAGTGTAGTACATAGTATATGAGGAGTTGCACTGAAAAACTTAGAATATAAGAAACGCACAGTGTAGTACATAGTATATGAGTGAGTTGCACTGAAAAACTTAGAATTTAGAGAAACGCACAGTGTAGTACATAGTATATGAGTGAGTTGCACTGAAAAACTTAGAATTTAGAGAAACGCACAGTGTAGTACATAGTATATGAGTGAGTTGCACTGAAAAACTTAGAATATAAGAAACGCACAGTGTAGTACATAGTATATGAGTGAGTTGCACTGAAAAACTTAGAATATAAGAAACGCACAGTGTAGTACATAGTATATGAGTGAGTTGCACTGAAAAACTTAGAATATAAGAAACGCACAGTGTAGTACATAGTATATGAGTGAGTTGCACTGAAAAACTTAGAATATAAGAAACGCACAGTGTAGTACATAGTATATGAGTGAGTTGCACTGAAAAACTTAGAATATAAGAAACGCACAGTGTAGTACATAGTATATGAGTGAGTTGCACTGAAAAACTTAGAATATAAGAAACGCACAGTGTAGTACATAGTATATGAGTGAGTTGCACTGAAAAACTTAGAATATAAGAAACGCACAGTGTAGTACATAGTATATGAGTGAGTTGCACTGAAAAACTTAGAATATAAGAAACGCACAGTGTAGTACATAGTATATGAGTGAGTTGCACTGAAAAACTTAGAATATAAGAAACGCACAGTGTAGTACATAGTATATGAGTGAGTTGCACTGAAAAACTTAGAATTCAAGAAACGCACAGTGTAGTACATAGTATATGAGTGAGTTGCAGTGAAAAACTTAGAATGTAAGAAACGCACAGTGTAGTACATAGTATATGAGTGAGTTGCACTGAAAAACTTAGAATATAAGAAACGCACAGTGTAGTACATAGTATATGAGTGAGTTGCACTGAAAAACTTAGAATATAAGAAACGCACAGTGTAGTACATAGTATATGAGTGAGTTGCACTGAAAAACTTAGAATATAAGAAACGCACAGTGTAGTACATAGTATATGAGTGAGTTGCACTGAAAAACTTAGAATATAAGAAACGCACAGTGTAGTACATAGTATATGAGTGAGTTGCACTGAAAAACTTAGAATATAAGAAACGCACAGTGTAGTACATAGTATATGAGTGAGTTGCACTGAAAAACTTAGAATATAAGAAACGCACAGTGTAGTACATAGTATATGAGGAGTTGCACTGAAAAACTTAGAATATAAGAAACGCACAGTGTAGTACATAGTATATGAGTGAGTTGCACTGAAAAACTTAGAATTTAGAGAAACGCACAGTGTAGTACATAGTATATGAGTGAGTTGCACTGAAAAACTTAGAATTTAGAGAAACGCACAGTGTAGTACATAGTATATGAGTGAGTTGCACTGAAAAACTTAGAATATAAGAAACGCACAGTGTAGTACATAGTATATGAGTGAGTTGCACTGAAAAACTTAGAATATAAGAAACGCACAGTGTAGTACATAGTATATGAGTGAGTTGCACTGAAAAACTTAGAATATAAGAAACGCACAGTGTAGTACATAGTATATGAGTGAGTTGCACTGAAAAACTTAGAATATAAGAAACGCACAGTGTAGTACATAGTATATGAGTGAGTTGCACTGAAAAACTTAGAATATAAGAAACGCACAGTGTAGTACATAGTATATGAGTGAGTTGCACTGAAAAACTTAGAATATAAGAAACGCACAGTGTAGTACATAGTATATGAGTGAGTTGCACTGAAAAACTTAGAATATAAGAAACGCACAGTGTAGTACATAGTATATGAGTGAGTTGCACTGAAAAACTTAGAATATAATAAACGCACAGTGTAGTACATAGTATATGAGTGAGTTGCACTGAAAAACTTAGAATTCAAGAAACGCACAGTGTAGTACATAGTATATGAGTGAGTTGCAGTGAAAAACTTAGAATGTAAGAAACGCACAGTGTAGTACATAGTATATGAGTGAGTTGCACTGAAAAACTTAGAATATAAGAAACGCACAGTGTAGTACATAGTATATGAGTGAGTTGCACTGAAAAACTTAGAATATAAGAAACGCACAGTGTAGTACATAGTATATGAGTGAGTTGCACTGAAAAACTTAGAATATAAGAAACGCACAGTGTAGTACATAGTATATGAGTGAGTTGCACTGAAAAACTTAGAATATAAGAAACGCACAGTGTAGTACATAGTATATGAGTGAGTTGCACTGAAAAACTTAGAATATAAGAAACGCACAGTGTAGTACATAGTATATGAGTGAGTTGCACTGAAAAACTTAGAATTTAAGAAACGCACAGTGTAGTACATAGTATATGAGTGAGTTGCAAGAGAAACTTAGAATATAAGAAACGCACAGTGTAGTACATAGTATATGAGTGAGTTGCACTGAAAAACTTAGAATATAAGAAACGCACAGTGTAGTACATAGTATATGAGTGAGTTGCACTGAAAAACTTAGAATATAGGAAACGCACAGTGTAGTACATAGTATATGAGTGAGTTGCACTGAAAAACTTAGAATATAAGAAACGCACAGTGTAGTACATAGTATATGAGTGAGTTGCACTGAAAAACTTAGAATATAAGAAACGCACAGTGTAGTACATAGTATATGAGTGAGTTGCACTGAAAAACTTAGAATATAAGAAACGCACAGTGTAGTACATAGTATATGAGTGAGTTGCACTGAAAAACTTAGAATATAAGAAACGCACAGTGTAGTACATAGTATATGAGTGAGTTGCACTGAAAAACTTAGAATATAAGAAACGCACAGTGTAGTACATAGTATATGAGTGAGTTGCACTGAAAAACTTAGAATTCAAGAAACGCACAGTGTAGTACATAGTATATGAGTGAGTTGCAGTGAAAAACTTAGAATGTAAGAAACGCACAGTGTAGTACATAGTATATGAGTGAGTTGCACTGAAAAACTTAGAATATAAGAAACGCACAGTGTAGTACATAGTATATGAGTGAGTTGCACTGAAAAACTTAGAATATAAGAAACGCACAGTGTAGTACATAGTATATGAGTGAGTTGCACTGAAAAACTTAGAATATAAGAAACGCACAGTGTAGTACATAGTATATGAGTGAGTTGCACTGAAAAACTTAGAATATAAGAAACGCACAGTGTAGTACATAGTATATGAGTGAGTTGCACTGAAAAACTTAGAATATAAGAAACGCACAGTGTAGTACATAGTATATGAGTGAGTTGCACTGAAAAACTTAGAATATAAGAAACGCACAGTGTAGTACATAGTATATGAGGAGTTGCACTGAAAAACTTAGAATATAAGAAACGCACAGTGTAGTACATAGTATATGAGTGAGTTGCACTGAAAAACTTAGAATTTAGAGAAACGCACAGTGTAGTACATAGTATATGAGTGAGTTGCACTGAAAAACTTAGAATTTAGAGAAACGCACAGTGTAGTACATAGTATATGAGTGAGTTGCACTGAAAAACTTAGAATATAAGAAACGCACAGTGTAGTACATAGTATATGAGTGAGTTGCACTGAAAAACTTAGAATATAAGAAACGCACAGTGTAGTACATAATATATGAGTGAGTTGCACTGAAAAACTTAGAATATAAGAAACGCACAGTGTAGTACATAGTATATGAGTGAGTTGCACTGAAAAACTTAGAATATAAGAAACGCACAGTGTAGTACATAGTATATGAGTGAGTTGCACTGAAAAACTTAGAATATAAGAAACGCACAGTGTAGTACATAGTATATGAGTGAGTTGCACTGAAAAACTTAGAATATAAGAAACGCACAGTGTAGTACATAGTATATGAGTGAGTTGCACTGAAAAACTTAGGATATAAGAAACGCACAGTGTAGTACATAGTATATGAGTGAGTTGCACTGAAAAACTTAGAATATAAGAAACGCACAGTGTAGTACATAGTATATGAGTGAGTTGCACTGAAAAACTTAGAATTCAAGAAACGCACAGTGTAGTACATAGTATATGAGTGAGTTGCAGTGAAAAACTTAGAATGTAAGAAACGCACAGTGTAGTACATAGTATATGAGTGAGTTGCACTGAAAAACTTAGAATATAAGAAACGCACAGTGTAGTACATAGTATATGAGTGAGTTGCACTGAAAAACTTAGAATATAAGAAACGCACAGTGTAGTACATAGTATATGAGTGAGTTGCACTGAAAAACTTAGAATATAAGAAACGCACAGTGTAGTACATAGTATATGAGTGAGTTGCACTGAAAAACTTAGAATATAAGAAACGCACAGTGTAGTACATAGTATATGAGTGAGTTGCACTGAAAAACTTAGAATATAAGAAACGCACAGTGTAGTACATAGTATATGAGTGAGTTGCACTGAAAAACTTAGAATTTAAGAAACGCACAGTGTAGTACATAGTATATGAGTGAGTTGCAAGAGAAACTTAGAATATAAGAAACGCACAGTGTAGTACATAGTATATGAGTGAGTTGCACTGAAAAACTTAGAATATAAGAAACGCACAGTGTAGTACATAGTATATGAGTGAGTTGCACTGAAAAACTTAGAATATAGGAAACGCACAGTGTAGTACATAGTATATGAGTGAGTTGCACTGAAAAACTTAGAATATAAGAAACGCACAGTGTAGTACATAGTATATGAGTGAGTTGCACTGAAAAACTTAGAATTTACTGAAAAACCCGCATTACACGAAATGCACAGTGTAGTACATAGTAAATGAGTGAGTTGCACTGAAAAACTTAGAATATAAGAAACGCACAGTATAGTACATAGTATATGAGTGAGTTGCACTGAAAAACTTAGAATATAAGAAACGCACAGTGTAGTACATAGTATATGAGTGAGTTGCACTGAAAAACTTAGAATATAAGAAACGCACAGTGTAGTACATAGTATATGAGTGAGTTGCACTGAAAAATTTAGAATATAAGAAACGCACAGTGTAGTACATAGTATATGAGTGAGTTGCACTGAAAAACTTAGAATATAAGAAACGCACAGTGTAGTACATAGTATATGAGTGAGTTGCACTGAAAAACTTAGAATATAAGAAACGCACAGTGTAGTACATAGTATATGAGTGAGTTGCACTGAAAAACTTAGAATATAAGAAACGCACAGTGTAGTACATAGTATATGAGTGAGTTGCACTGAAAAACTTAGAATATAAGAAACGCACAGTGTAGTACATAGTATATGAGTTAGTTGCACTGAAAAACTTAGAATATAAGAAACGCACAGTGTAGTACATTGTATATGAGTGAGTTGCACTGAAAAACTTAGAATTTAAGAAACGCACAGTGTAGTACATAGTATATGAGTGAGTTGCACGGAAAAACTTAGAATATAAGAAACGCACAGTGTAGTACATAGTATATGAGTGAGTTGCACTGAAAAACTTAGAATATAAGAAACGCACAGTGTAGTACATAGTATATGAGTGAGTTGCACTCAAAAACTTAGAATATAAGAAACGCACAGTGTAGTACATAGTATATGAGTGAGTTGCACTGAAAAACTTAGAATATAAGAAACGCACAGTGTAGTACATAGTATATGAGTGAGTTGCACTGAAAAACTTAGAATATAAGAAACGCACAGTGTAGTACATAGTATATGAGTGAGTTGCACTGAAAAACTTAGAATATAAGAAACGCACAGTGTAGTACATAGTATATGAGTGAGTTGCCTGAAAAACTTAGAATATAAGAAACGCACAGTGTAGTACATAGTATATGAGTGAGTTGCACTGAAAAACTTAGAATATAAGAAACGCACAGTGTAGTACATAGTATATGAGTGAGTTGCACTGAAAAACTTAGAATATAAGAAACGCACAGTGTAGTACATAGTATATGAGTGAGTTGCACTGAAAAACTTAGAATATAAGAAACGCACAGTGTAGTACATAGTATATGAGTGAGTTGCACTGAAAAACTTAGAATATAAGAAACGCACAGTGTAGTACATAGTATATGAGTGAGTTGCACTGAAAAACTTAGAATTTAGAGAAACGCACAGTGTAGTACATAGTATATGAGTGAGTTGCACTGAAAAACTTAGAATATAAGAAACGCACAGTGTAGTACATAGTATATGAGTGAGTTGCACTGAAAAACTTAGAATATAAGAAACGCACAGTGTAGTACATAGTATATGAGTGAGTTGCACTGAAAAACTTAGAATATAAGAAACGCACAGTGTAGTACATAGTATATGAGTGAGTTGCACTGAAAAACTTAGAATATAAGAAACGCACAGTGTAGTACATAGTATATGAGTGAGTTGCACTGAAAAACTTAGAATTTAAGAAACGCACAGTGTAGTACATAGTATATGAGTGAGTTGCAAGAGAAACTTAGAATATAAGAAACGCAGAGTGTAGTACATAGTATATGAGTGAGTTGCACTGAAAAACTTAGAATATAAGAAACGCACAGTGTAGTACATAGTATATGAGTGAGTTGCACTGAAAAACTTAGAATATAGGAAACGCACAGTGTAGTACATAGTATATGAGTGAGTTGCACTGAAAAACTTAGAATATAAGAAACGCACAGTGTAGTACATAGTATATGAGTGAGTTGCACTGAAAAACTTAGAATTTACTGAAAAACCCGCATTACACGAAATGCACAGTGTAGTACATAGTAAATGAGTGAGTTGCACTGAAAAACTTAGAATATAAGAAACGCACAGTATAGTACATAGTATATGAGTGAGTTGCACTGAAAAACTTAGAATATAAGAAACGCACAGTGTAGTACATAGTATATGAGTGAGTTGCACTGAAAAACTTAGAATATAAGAAACGCACAGTGTAGTACATAGTATATGAGTGAGTTGCACTGAAAAATTTAGAATATAAGAAACGCACAGTGTAGTACATAGTATATGAGTGAGTTGCACTGAAAAACTTAGAATATAAGAAACGCACAGTGTAGTACATAGTATATGAGTGAGTTGCACTGAAAAACTTAGAATATAAGAAACGCACAGTGTAGTACATAGTATATGAGTGAGTTGCACTGAAAAACTTAGAATATAAGAAACGCACAGTGTAGTACATAGTATATGAGTGAGTTGCACTGAAAAACTTAGAATATAAGAAACGCACAGTGTAGTACATAGTATATGAGTTAGTTGCACTGAAAAACTTAGAATATAAGAAACGCACAGTGTAGTACATTGTATATGAGTGAGTTGCACTGAAAAACTTAGAATTTAAGAAACGCACAGTGTAGTACATAGTATATGAGTGAGTTGCACGGAAAAACTTAGAATATAAGAAACGCACAGTGTAGTACATAGTATATGAGTGAGTTGCACTGAAAAACTTAGAATATAAGAAACGCACAGTGTAGTACATAGTATATGAGTGAGTTGCACTCAAAAACTTAGAATATAAGAAACGCACAGTGTAGTACATAGTATATGAGTGAGTTGCACTGAAAAACTTAGAATATAAGAAACGCACAGTGTAGTACATAGTATATGAGTGAGTTGCACTGAAAAACTTAGAATATAAGAAACGCACAGTGTAGTACATAGTATATGAGTGAGTTGCACTGAAAAACTTAGAATATAAGAAACGCACAGTGTAGTACATAGTATATGAGTGAGTTGCCTGAAAAACTTAGAATATAAGAAACGCACAGTGTAGTACATAGTATATGAGTGAGTTGCACTGAAAAACTTAGAATATAAGAAACGCACAGTGTAGTACATAGTATATGAGTGAGTTCCACTGAAAAACTTAGAATATAAGAAACGCACAGTGTAGTACATAGTATATGAGTGAGTTGCACTGAAAAACTTAGAATATAAGAAACGCACAGTGTAGTACATAGTATATGAGGAGTTGCACTGAAAAACTTAGAATATAAGAAACGCACAGTGTAGTACATAGTATATGAGTGAGTTGCACTGAAAAACTTAGAATTTAGAGAAACGCACAGTGTAGTACATAGTATATGAGTGAGTTGCACTGAAAAACTTAGAATTTAGAGAAACGCACAGTGTAGTACATAGTATATGAGTGAGTTGCACTGAAAAACTTAGAATATAAGAAACGCACAGTGTAGTACATAGTATATGAGTGAGTTGCACTGAAAAACTTAGAATATAAGAAACGCACAGTGTAGTACATAGTATATGAGTGAGTTGCACTGAAAAACTTAGAATATAAGAAACGCACAGTGTAGTACATAGTATATGAGTGAGTTGCACTGAAAAACTTAGAATATAAGAAACGCACAGTGTAGTACATAGTATATGAGTGAGTTGCACTGAAAAACTTAGAATATAAGAAACGCACAGTGTAGTACATAGTATATGAGTGAGTTGCACTGAAAAACTTAGAATATAAGAAACGCACAGTGTAGTACATAGTATATGAGTGAGTTGCACTGAAAAACTTAGAATTCAAGAAACGCACAGTGTAGTACATAGTATATGAGTGAGTTGCAGTGAAAAACTTAGAATGTAAGAAACGCACAGTGTAGTACATAGTATATGAGTGAGTTGCACTGAAAAACTTAGAATATAAGAAACGCACAGTGTAGTACATAGTATATGAGTGAGTTGCACTGAAAAACTTAGAATATAAGAAACGCACAGTGTAGTACATAGTATATGAGTGAGTTGCACTGAAAAACTTAGAATATAAGAAACGCACAGTGTAGTACATAGTATATGAGTGAGTTGCACTGAAAAACTTAGAATATAAGAAACGCACAGTGTAGTACATAGTATATGAGTGAGTTGCACTGAAAAACTTAGAATATAAGAAACGCACAGTGTAGTACATAGTATATGAGTGAGTTGCACTGAAAAACTTAGAATATAAGAAACGCACAGTGTAGTACATAGTATATGAGGAGTTGCACTGAAAAACTTAGAATATAAGAAACGCACAGTGTAGTACATAGTATATGAGTGAGTTGCACTGAAAAACTTAGAATTTAGAGAAACGCACAGTGTAGTACATAGTATATGAGTGAGTTGCACTGAAAAACTTAGAATTTAGAGAAACGCACAGTGTAGTACATAGTATATGAGTGAGTTGCACTGAAAAACTTAGAATATAAGAAACGCACAGTGTAGTACATAGTATATGAGTGAGTTGCACTGAAAAACTTAGAATATAAGAAACGCACAGTGTAGTACATAGTATATGAGTGAGTTGCACTGAAAAACTTAGAATATAAGAAACGCACAGTGTAGTACATAGTATATGAGTGAGTTGCACTGAAAAACTTAGAATATAAGAAACGCACAGTGTAGTACATAGTATATGAGTGAGTTGCACTGAAAAACTTAGAATATAAGAAACGCACAGTGTAGTACATAGTATATGAGTGAGTTGCACTGAAAAACTTAGAATATAAGAAACGCACAGTGTAGTACATAGTATATGAGTGAGTTGCACTGAAAAACTTAGAATTCAAGAAACGCACAGTGTAGTACATAGTATATGAGTGAGTTGCACTGAAAAACTTAGAATTTAGAGAAACGCACAGTGTAGTACATAGTATATGAGTGAGTTGCACTGAAAAACTTAGAATATAAGAAACGCACAGTGTAGTACATAGTATATGAGTGAGTTGCACTGAAAAACTTAGAATATAAGAAACGCACAGTGTAGTACATAGTATATGAGTGAGTTGCACTGAAAAACTTAGAATATAAGAAACGCACAGTTTAGTACATAGTATATGAGTGAGTTGCACTGAAAAACTTAGAATATAAGAAACGCACAGTGTAGTACATAGTATATGAGTGAGTTGCACTGAAAAACTTAGAATATAAGAAACGCACAGTGTAGTACATAGTATATGAGTGAGTTGCACTGAAAAACTTAGAATATAAGAAACGCACAGTGTAGTACATAGTATATGAGTGAGTTGCACTGAAAAACTTAGAATATAAGAAACGCACAGTGTAGTACATAGTATATGAGTGAGTTGCACTGAAAAACTTAGAATATAAGAAACGCACAGTGTAGTACATAGTATATGAGTGAGTTGCACTGAAAAACTTAGAATATAAGAAACGCACAGTGTAGTACATAGTATATGAGTGAGTTGCACTGAAAAACTTAGAATTCAAGAAACGCACAGTGTAGTACATAGTATATGAGTGAGTTGCAGTGAAAAACTTAGAATGTAAGAAACGCACAGTGTAGTACATAGTATATGAGTGAGTTGCACTGAAAAACTTAGAATATAAGAAACGCACAGTGTAGTACATAGTATATGAGTGAGTTGCACTGAAAAACTTAGAATATAAGAAACGCACAGTGTAGTACATAGTATATGAGTGAGTTGCACTGAAAAACTTAGAATATAAGAAACGCACAGTGTAGTACATAGTATATGAGTGAGTTGCACTGAAAAACTTAGAATATAAGAAACGCACAGTGTAGTACATAGTATATGAGTGAGTTGCACTGAAAAACTTAGAATATAAGAAACGCACAGTGTAGTACATAGTATATGAGTGAGTTGCACTGAAAAACTTAGAATATAAGAAACGCACAGTGTAGTACATAGTATATGAGGAGTTGCACTGAAAAACTTAGAATATAAGAAACGCACAGTGTAGTACATAGTATATGAGTGAGTTGCACTGAAAAACTTAGAATTTAGAGAAACGCACAGTGTAGTACATAGTATATGAGTGAGTTGCACTGAAAAACTTAGAATTTAGAGAAACGCACAGTGTAGTACATAGTATATGAGTGAGTTGCACTGAAAAACTTAGAATATAAGAAACGCACAGTGTAGTACATAGTATATGAGTGAGTTGCACTGAAAAACTTAGAATATAAGAAACGCACAGTGTAGTACATAGTATATGAGTGAGTTGCACTGAAAAACTTAGAATATAAGAAACGCACAGTGTAGTACATAGTATATGAGTGAGTTGCACTGAAAAACTTAGAATATAAGAAACGCACAGTGTAGTACATAGTATATAAGTGAGTTGCACTGAAAAACTTAGAATATAAGAAACGCACAGTGTAGTACATTGTATATGAGTGAGTTGCACTGAAAAACTTAGAATATAAGAAACGCACAGTGTAGTACATAGTATATGAGTGAGTTGCACTGAAAAACTTAGAATATAAGAAACGCACAGTGTAGTACATAGTATATGAGTGAGTTGCACTGAAAAACTTAGAATATAAGAAACGCACAGTGTAGTACATAGTATATGAGTGAGTTGCACTGAAAAACTTAGAATTCAAGAAACGCACAGTGTAGTACATAGTATATGAGTGAGTTGCAGTGAAAAACTTAGAATGTAAGAAACGCACAGTGTAGTACATAGTATATGAGTGAGTTGCACTGAAAAACTTAGAATATAAGAAACGCACAGTGTAGTACATAGTATATGAGTGAGTTGCACTGAAAAACTTAGAATATAAGAAACGCACAGTGTAGTACATAGTATATGAGTGAGTTGCACTGAAAAACTTAGAATATAAGAAACGCACAGTGTAGTACATAGTATATGAGTGAGTTGCACTGAAAAACTTAGAATATAAGAAACGCACAGTGTAGTACATAGTATATGAGTGAGTTGCACTGAAAAACTTAGAATATAAGAAACGCACAGTGTAGTACATAGTATATGAGTGAGTTGCACTGAAAAACTTAGAATATAAGAAACGCACAGTGTAGTACATAGTATATGAGTGAGTTGCACTGAAAAACTTAGAATATAAGAAACGCACAGTGTAGTACATAGTATATGAGTGAGTTGCACTGAAAAACTTAGAATTTAGAGAAACGCACAGTGTAGTACATAGTATATGAGTGAGTTGCACTGAAAAACTTAGAATTTAGAGAAACGCACAGAGTAGTACATAGTATATGAGTGAGTTGCACTGAAAAACTTAGAATATAAGAAACGCACAGTGTAGTACATAGTATATAAGTGAGTTGCACTGAAAAACTTAGAATATAAGAAACGCACAGTGTAGTACATTGTATATGAGTGAGTTGCACTGAAAAACTTAGAATTTAAGAAACGCACAGTGTAGTACATAGTATATGAGTGAGTTGCACTGAAAAACTTAGAATATAAGAAACGCACAGTGTAGTACATAGTATATGAGTGAGTTGCACTGAAAAACTTAGAATATAAGAAACGCACAGTGTAGTACATAGTATATGAGTGAGTTGCACTGAAAAACTTAGAATATAAGAAACGCACAGTGTATAGTATATGAGTGAGTTGCACTGAAAAACTTAGAATATAAGAAACGCACAGTGTAGTACATAGTATATGAGTGAGTTCCACTGAAAAACTTAGAATATAAGAAACGCACAGTGTAGTACATAGTATATGAGTGAGTTGCACTGAAAAACTTAGAATTTACTGAAAAACCCGCATTACACGAAATGCACAGTGTAGTACATAGTATATGAGTGAGATGCACTGAAAAACTTAGAATATAAGAAACGCACAGTGTAGTACATAGTATATGAGTGAGTTGCACTGAAAAACTTAGAATATAAGAATCGCACAGTGTAGTACATAGTATATGAGTGAGTTGCACTGAAAAACTTAGAATATAAGAAACGCACAGTGTAGTACATAGTATATGAGTGAGTTGCACTGAAAAACTTAGAATATAAGAAACGCACAGTGTAGTACATAGTATATGAGTGAGTTGCACTGAAAAACTTAGAATTTACTGAAAAACCCGCATTACACGAAATGCACAGTGTAGTACATAGTATATGAGTGAGTTGCACTGAAAAACTTAGAATATAAGAAACGCACAGTGTAGTACATAGTATATGAGTGAGTTGCACTGAAAAACTTAGAATATAAGAAACGCACAGTGTAGTACATAGTATATGAGTGAGTTGCACTGAAAAACTTAGAATATAAGAAACGCACAGTGTAGTACATAGTATATGAGTGAGTTGCACTGAAAAACTTAGAATATAAGAAACGCACAGTGTAGTACATAGTATATGAGTGAGTTGCACTGAAAAACTTAGAATATAAGAAACGCACAGTGTAGTACATAGTATATGAGTGAGTTGCACTGAAAAACTTAGAATATAAGAAACGCACAGTGTAGTACATAGTATATGAGTGAGTTGCACTGAAAAACTTAGAATTCAAGAAACGCACAGTGTAGTACATAGTATATGAGTGAGTTGCAGTGAAAAACTTAGAATGTAAGAAACGCACAGTGTAGTACATAGTATATGAGTGAGTTGCACTGAAAAACTTAGAATATAAGAAACGCACAGTGTAGTACATAGTATATGAGTGAGTTGCACTGAAAAACTTAGAATATAAGAAACGCACAGTGTAGTACATAGTATATGAGTGAGTTGCACTGAAAAACTTAGAATATAAGAAACGCACAGTGTAGTACATAGTATATGAGTGAGTTGCACTGAAAAACTTAGAATATAAGAAACGCACAGTGTAGTACATAGTATATGAGTGAGTTGCACTGAAAAACTTAGAATATAAGAAACGCACAGTGTAGTACATAGTATATGAGTGAGTTGCACTGAAAAACTTAGAATATAAGAAACGCACAGTGTAGTACATAGTATATGAGTGAGTTGCACTGAAAAACTTAGAATTTAGAGAAACGCACAGTGTAGTACATAGTATATGAGTGAGTTGCACTGAAAAACTTAGAATTTAGAGAAACGCACAGAGTAGTACATAGTATATGAGTGAGTTGCACTGAAAAACTTAGAATATAAGAAACGCACAGTGTAGTACATAGTATATGAGTGAGTTGCACTGAAAAACTTAGAATATAAGAAACGCACAGTGTAGTACATTGTATATGAGTGAGTTGCACTGAAAAACTTAGAATTTAAGAAACGCACAGTGTAGTACATAGTATATGAGTGAGTTGCACTGAAAAACTTAGAATATAAGAAACGCACAGTGTAGTACATAGTATATGAGTGAGTTGCACTGAAAAACTTAGAATATAAGAAACGCACAGTGTAGTACATAGTATATGAGTGAGTTGCACTGAAAAACTTAGAATATAAGAAACGCACAGTGTATAGTATATGAGTGAGTTGCACTGAAAAACTTAGAATATAAGAAACGCACAGTGTAGTACATAGTATATGAGTGAGTTCCACTGAAAAACTTAGAATATAAGAAACGCACAGTGTAGTACATAGTATATGAGTGAGTTGCACTGAAAAACTTAGAATTTACTGAAAAACCCGCATTACACGAAATGCACAGTGTAGTACATAGTATATGAGTGAGTTGCACTGAAAAACTTAGAATATAAGAAACGCACAGTGTAGTACATAGTATATGAGTGAGTTGCACTGAAAAACTTAGAATATAAGAATCGCACAGTGTAGTACATAGTATATGAGTGAGTTGCACTGAAAAACTTAGAATATAAGAAACGCACAGTGTAGTACATAGTATATGAGTGAGTTGCACTGAAAAACTTAGAATATAAGAAACGCACAGTGTAGTACATAGTATATGAGTGAGTTGCACTGAAAAACTTAGAATTTACTGAAAAACCCGCATTACACGAAATGCACAGTGTAGTACATAGTATATGAGTGAGTTGCACTGAAAAACTTAGAATATAAGAAACGCACAGTGTAGTACATAGTATATGAGTGAGTTGCACTGAAAAACTTAGAATATAAGAAACGCACAGTGTAGTACATAGTATATGAGTGAGTTGCACTGAAAAACTTAGAATATAAGAAACGCACAGTGTAGTACATAGTATATGAGTGAGTTGCACTGAAAAACTTAGAATATAAGAAACGCACAGTGTAGTACATAGTATATGAGTGAGTTGCACTGAAAAACTTAGAATATAAGAAACGCACAGTGTAGTACATAGTATATGAGTGAGTTGCACTGAAAAACTTAGAATATAAGAAACGCACAGTGTAGTACATAGTATATGAGTGAGTTGCACTGAAAAACTTAGAATTTACTGAAAAACCCGCATTACATGAAATGCACAGTGTAGTACATAGTATATGAGTGAGTTGCACTGAAAAACTTAGAATATAAGAAACGCACAGTGTAGTACATAGTATATGAGTGAGTTGCACTGAAAAACTTAGAATATAAGAAACGCACAGTGTAGTACATAGTATATGAGTGAGTTGCACTGAAAAACTTAGAATATAAGAAACGCACAGTGTAGTACATAATATATGAGTGAGTTGCACTGAAAAACTTAGAATATAAGAAACGCACAGTGTAGTACATAGTATATGAGTGAGTTGCACTGAAAAACTTAGAATTTACTGAAAAACCCGCATTACACGAAATGCACAGTGTAGTACATAGAATATGAGTGAGTTGCACTGAAAAACTTAGAATATAAGAAACGCACAGTGTAGTACATAGTATATGAGTGAGTTGCACTGAAAAACTTAGAATATAAGAAACGCACAGTGTAGTACATAGTATATGAGTGAGTTGCACTGAAAAACTTAGAATATAAGAAACGCACAGTGTAGTACATAGTATATAAGTGAGTTGCACTGAAAAACTTAGAATATAAGAAACGCACAGTGTAGTACATAGTATATGAGTGAGTTGCACTGAAAAACTTAGAATATAAGAAACGCACAGTGTAGTACATAGTATATGAGTGAGTTGCACTGAAAAACTTAGAATATAAGAAACGCACAGTGTAGTACATAGTATATGAGTGAGTTGCACTGAAAAACTTAGAATTTACTGAAAAACCCGCATTACACGAAATGCACAGTGTAGTACATAGTATATGAGTGAGTTGCACTGAAAAACTTAGAATATAAGAAACGCACAGTGTAGTACATAGTATATGAGTGAGTTGCACTGAAAAACTTAGAATATAAGAAACGCACAGTGTAGTACATAGTATATGAGTGAGTTGCACTGAAAAACGTAGAATATAAGAAACGCACAGTGTAGTACATAGTATATGAGTGAGTTGCACTGAAAAACTTAGAATATAAGAAACGCACAGTGTAGTACATAGTATATGAGTGAGTTGCACTGAATAACTTAGAATATAAGAAACGCACAGTGTAGTACATAGTATATGAGTGAGTTGCACTGAAAAACTTAGAATTTACTGAAAAACCCGCATTACACGAAATGCACAGTGTAGTACATAGTATATGAGTGAGTTGCACTGAAAAACTTAGAATATAAGAAACGCACAGTGTAGTACATAGTATATGAGTGAGTTGCACTGAAAAACTTAGAATTTACTGAAAAACCCGCATTACACGAAATGCACAGTGTAGTACATAGTATATGAGTGAGTTGCACTGAAAAACTTAGAATATAAGAAACGCACAGTGTAGTACATAGTATATGAGTGAGTTGCACTGAAAAACTTAGAATATAAGAAACGCACAGTGTAGTACATAGTATATGAGTGAGTTGCACTGAAAAACTTAGAATATAAGAAACGCACAGTGTAGTACATTGTATATGAGTGAGTTGCACTGAAAAACTTAGAATTTAAGAA
This sequence comes from Mus caroli, assembly GCF_978045245.1. Taxonomy (NCBI): domain Eukaryota; kingdom Metazoa; phylum Chordata; class Mammalia; order Rodentia; family Muridae; genus Mus; species Mus caroli. The sequence goes on along the minus strand of NW_028227316.1, from coordinate 863,756 downwards.
ACGCACAGTGTAGTACATAGTATATGAGTGAGTTGCACTGAAAAACTTAGAATATAAGAAACGCACAGTGTAGTACATAGTATATGAGTGAGTTGCACTGAAAAACTTAGAATATAAGAAACGCACAGTGTAGTACATAGTATATGAGTGAGTTGCACTGAAAAACTTAGAATATAAGAAACGCACAGTGTATAGTATATGAGTGAGTTGCACTGAAAAACTTAGAATATAAGAAACGCACAGTGTAGTACATAGTATATGAGTGAGTTCCACTGAAAAACTTAGAATATAAGAAACGCACAGTGTAGTACATAGTATATGAGTGAGTTGCACTGAAAAACTTAGAATTTACTGAAAAACCCGCATTACACGAAATGCACAGTGTAGTACATAGTATATGAGTGAGTTGCACTGAAAAACTTAGAATATAAGAAACGCACAGTGTAGTACATAGTATATGAGTGAGTTGCACTGAAAAACTTAGAATATAAGAATCGCACAGTGTAGTACATAGTATATGAGTGAGTTGCACTGAAAAACTTAGAATATAAGAAACGCACAGTGTAGTACATAGTATATGAGTGAGTTGCACTGAAAAACTTAGAATATAAGAAACGCACAGTGTAGTACATAGTATATGAGTGAGTTGCACTGAAAAACTTAGAATTTACTGAAAAACCCGCATTACACGAAATGCACAGTGTAGTACATAGTATATGAGTGAGTTGCACTGAAAAACTTAGAATATAAGAAACGCACAGTGTAGTACATAGTATATGAGTGAGTTGCACTGAAAAACTTAGAATATAAGAAACGCACAGTGTAGTACATAGTATATGAGTGAGTTGCACTGAAAAACTTAGAATATAAGAAACGCACAGTGTAGTACATAGTATATGAGTGAGTTGCACTGAAAAACTTAGAATATAAGAAACGCACAGTGTAGTACATAGTATATGAGTGAGTTGCACGGAAAAACTTAGAATATAAGAAACGCACAGTGTAGTACATAGTATATGAGTGAGTTGCACTGAAAAACTTAGAATTTACTGAAAAACCCGCATTACACGAAATGCACAGTGTAGTACATAGTATATGAGTGAGTTGCACTGAAAAACTTAGAATATAAGAAACGCACAGTGTAGTACATAGTATATGAGTGAGTTGCACTGAAAAACTTAGAATATAAGAAACGCACAGTGTAGTACATAGTATATGAGTGAGTTGCACTGAAAAACTTAGAATATAAGAAACGCACAGTGTAGTACATAATATATGAGTGAGTTGCACTGAAAAACTTAGAATATAAGAAACGCACAGTGTAGTACATAGTATATGAGTGAGTTGCACTGAAAAACTTAGAATTTACTGAAAAACCCGCATTACACGAAATGCACAGTGTAGTACATAGAATATGAGTGAGTTGCACTGAAAAACTTAGAATATAAGAAACGCACAGTGTAGTACATAGTATATGAGTGAGTTGCACTGAAAAACTTAGAATATAAGAAACGCACAGTGTAGTACATAGTATATGAGTGAGTTGCACTGAACAACTTAGAATATAAGAAACGCACAGTGTAGTACATAGTATATAAGTGAGTTGCACTGAAAAACTTAGAATATAAAAAACGCACAGTGTAGTACATAGTATATGAGTGAGTTGCACTGAAAAACTTAGAATATAAGAAACGCACAGTGTAGTACATAGTATATGAGTGAGTTGCACTGAAAAACTTAGAATATAAGAAACGCACAGTGTAGTACATAGTATATGAGTGAGTTGCACTGAAAAACTTAGAATTTACTGAAAAACCCGCATTACACGAAATGCACAGTGTAGTACATAGTATATGAGTGAGTTGCACTGAAAAACTTAGAATATAAGAAACGCACAGTGTAGTACATAGTATATGAGTGAGTTGCACTGAAAAACTTAGAATATAAGAAACGCACAGTGTAGTACATAGTATATGAGTGAGTTGCACTGAAAAACTTAGAATATAAGAAACGCACAGTGTAGTACATAGTATATGAGTGAGTTGCACTGAAAAACTTAGAATATAAGAAACGCACAGTGTAGTACATAGTATATGAGTGAGTTGCACTGAAAAACTTAGAATATAAGAAACGCACAGTGTAGTACATAGTATATGAGTGAGTTGCACTGAAAAACTTAGAATTTACTGAAAAACCCGCATTACACGAAATGCACAGTGTAGTACATAGTATATGAGTGAGTTGCACTGAAAAACTTAGAATATAAGAAACGCACAGTGTAGTACATAGTATATGAGTGAGTTGCACTGAAAAACTTAGAATATAAGAAACGCACAGTGTAGTACATAGTATATGAGTGAGTTGCACTGAAAAACTTAGAATATAAGAAACGCACAGTGTAGTACATAGTATATGAGTGAGTTGCACTGAAAAACTTAGAATATAAGAAACGCACAGTGTAGTACATAGTATATGAGTGAGTTGCACTGAAAAACTTAGAATATAAGAAACGCACAGTGTAGTACATAGTATATGAGTGAGTTGCACTGAAAAACTTAGAATTCAAGAAACGCACAGTGTAGTACATAGTATATGAGTGAGTTGCAGTGAAAAACTTAGAATGTAAGAAACGCACAGTGTAGTACATAGTATATGAGTGAGTTGCACTGAAAAACTTAGAATATAAGAAACGCACAGTGTAGTACATAGTATATGAGTGAGTTGCACTGAAAAACTTAAAATTTACTGAAAAACCCGCATTACACGAAATGCACAGTGTAGTACATAGTATATGAGTGAGTGGCAGTGAAAAACTTAGAATATAAGAAACGCACAGTGTAGTACATAGTATATGAGTGAGTTGCACTGAAAAACTTAGAATATAAGAAACGCACAGTGTAGTACATAGTATATGAGTGAGTTGCACTGAAAAACTTAGAATTTACTGAAAAACCCGCATTACACGAAATGCACAGTGTAGTACATAGTATATGAGTGAGTTGCACTGAAAAACTTAGAATATAAGAAACGCACAGTGTAGTACATAGTATATGAGTGAGTTGCACTGAAAAACTTAGAATATAAGAAACGCACAGTGTAGTACATAGTATATGAGTGAGTTGCACTGAAAAACTTAGAATTTAGAGAAACGCACAGTGTAGTACATAGTATATGAGTGAGTTGCACTGAAAAACTTAGAATTTAGAGAAACGCACAGTGTAGTACATAGTATATGAGTGAGTTGCACTGAAAAACTTAGAATATAAGAAACGCACAGTGTAGTACATAGTATATGAGTGAGTTGCACTGAAAAACTTAGAATATAAGAAACGCACAGTGTAGTACATAGTATATGAGTGAGTTGCACTGAAAAACTTAGAATATAAGAAACGCACAGTGTAGTACATAGTATATGAGTGAGTTGCACTGAAAAACTTAGAATATAAGAAACGCACAGTGTAGTACATAGTATATGAGTGAGTTGCACTGAAAAACTTAGAATTTAGAGAAACGCACAGTGTAGTACATAGTATATGAGTGAGTTGCACTGAAAAACTTAGAATTTAGAGAAACGCACAGTGTAGTACATAGTATATGAGTGAGTTGCACTGAAAAACTTAGAATATAAGAAACGCACAGTGTAGTACATAGTATATGAGTGAGTTGCACTGAAAAACTTAGAATATAAGAAACGCACAGTGTAGTACATAGTATATGAGTGAGTTGCACTGAAAAACTTAGAATATAAGAAACGCACAGTGTAGTACATAGTATATGAGTGAGTTGCACTGAAAAACTTAGAATATAAGAAACGCACAGTGTAGTACATAGTATATGAGTGAGTTGCACTGAAAAACTTAGAATTTACTGAAAAACCCGCATTACACGAAATGCACAGTGTAGTACATAGTATATGAGTGAGTTGCACTGAAAAACTTAGAATATAAGAAACGCACAGTGTAGTACATAGTATATGAGTGAGTTGCACTGAAAAACTTAGAATATAAGAAACGCACAGTGTAGTACATAGTATATGAGTGAGTTGCACTGAAAAACTTAGAATATAAGAAACGCACAGTGTAGTACATTGTATATGAGTGAGTTGCACTGAAAAACTTAGAATTTAAGAAACGCACAGTGTAGTACATAGTATATGAGTGAGTTGCACTGAAAAACTTAGAATATAAGAAACGCACAGTGTAGTACATAGTATATGAGTGAGTTGCACTGAAAAACTTAGAATATAAGAAACGCACAGTGTAGTACATAGTATATGAGTGAGTTGCACTGAAAAACTTAGAATATAAGAAACGCACAGTGTAATACATAGTATATGAGTGAGATGCACTGAAAAACTTAGAATTTAAGAAACGCACAGTGTAGTACATAGTATATGAGTGAGTTGCACTGTAAAACTTAGAATATAAGAAACGCACAGTGTAGTACATAGTATATGAATGAGTTGCACTGAAAAACTTAGAATATAATAAACGCACAGTGTAGTACATAGTATATGAGTGAGTTGCACTCAAAAACTTAGAATATAAGAAACGCACAGTGTAGTACATAGTATATGAGTGAGTTGCACTGAAAAACTTAGAATATAAGAAACGCACAGTGTAGTACATAGTATATGAGTGAGTTGCACTGAAAAACTTAGAATATAAGAAACGCACAGTGTAGTACATAGTATATGAGTGAGTTGCACTGAAAAACTTAGAATTTAAGAAACGCACAGTGTAGTACATAGTATATGAGTGAGTTGCACTGAAAAACTTAGAATATAAGAAACTCACAGTGTAGTACATAGTATATGAGTGAGGTGCACTGAAAAACTTAGAATATAAGAAACGCACAGTGTAGTACATAGTATATGAGTGAGTTGCACTGAAAAACTTAGAATATAAGAAACGCACAGTGTAGTACATAGTATATGAGTGAGTTGCACTGAAAAACTTAGAATATCGGAAACGCACAGTGTAGTACATAGTATATGAGTGAGTTGCACTGAAAAACTTAGAATATAAGAAACGCACAGTGTAGTACATAGTATATGAGTGAGTTGCACTGAAAAACTTAGAATATAAGAAACGCACAGTGTAGTACATAGTATATGAGTGAGTTGCACTGAAAAACTTAGAATTTACTGAAAAACCCGCATTACACGAAATGCACAGTGTAGTACATAGTATATGAGTGAGTTGCACTGAAAAACTTAGAATATAAGAAACGCACAGTGTAGTACATAGTATATGAGTGAGTTGCACTGAAAAACTTAGAATATAAGAAACGCACAGTGTAGTACATAGTATATGAGTGAGTTGCACTGAAAAACTTAGAATATAAGAAACGCACAGCGTAGTACATTGTATATGAGTGAGTTGCACTGAAAAACTTAGAATTTAAGAAACGCACAGTGTAGTACATAGTATATGAGTGAGTTGCACGAAAAAACTTAGAATATAAGAAACGCACAGTGTAGTACATAGTATATGAGTGAGTTTCACTGAAAAACTTAGAATTTAAGAAACGCACAGTGTAGTACATAGTATATGAGTGAGTTGCACTGAAAAACTTAGAATATAAGAAACGCACAGTGTAGTACAAAGTATATGAGTGAGTTGCACTGAAAAACTTAGAATATAAGAAACGCACAGTGTAGTACATAGTATATGAGTGAGTTGCACTGAAAAACTTAGAATATAAGAAACGCACAGTGTAATACATAGTATATGAGTGAGATGCACTGAAAAACTTAGAATTTAAGAAACGCACAGTGTAGTACATAGTATATGAGTGAGTTGCACTGTAAAACTTAGAATATAAGAAACGCACAGTGTAGTACATAGTATATGAGTGTGTTGCACTGAAAAACTTAGAATATAAGAAACGCACAGTGTAGTACATAGTATATGAGTGAGTTGCACTCAAAAACTTAGAATATAAGAAACGCACAGTGTAGTACATAGTATATGAGTGAGTTGCACTCAAAAACTTAGAATATAAGAAACGCACAGTGTAGTACATAGTATATGAGTGAGTTGCACTGAAAAACTTAGAATATAAGAAACACACAGTGTAGTACATAGTATATGAGTGAGTTGCACTGAAAAACTTAGAATTTACTGAAAAACCCGCATTACACGAAATGCACAGTGTAGTACATAGTATATGAGTGAGTTGCACTGAAAAACTTAGAATATAAGAAACGCACAGTGTAGTACATAGTATATGAGTGAGTTGCACTGAAAAACTTAGAATATAAGAAACGCACAGTGTAGTACATAGTATATGAGTGAGTTGCACTGAAAAACTTAGAATTTAGAGAAACGCACAGTGTAGTACATAGTATATGAGTGAGTTGCACTGAAAAACTTAGAATTTAGAGAAACGCACAGTGTAGTACATAGTATATGAGTGAGTTGCACTGAAAAACTTAGAATATAAGAAACGCACAGTGTAGTACATAGTATATGAGTGAGTTGCACTGAAAAACTTAGAATATAAGAAACGCACAGTGTAGTACATTGTATATGAGTGAGTTGCACTGAAAAACTTAGAATTTAAGAAACGCACAGTGTAGTACATAGTATATGAGTGAGTTGCACTGAAAAACTTAGAATATAAGAAACGCACAGTGTAGTACATAGTATATGAGTGAGTTGCACTGAAAAACTTAGAATTTAAGAAACGCACAGTGTAGTATATAGTATATGAGTGAGTTGCACTGAAAAACTTAGAATATAAGAAACGCACAGTGTAGTACATAGTATATGAGTGAGTTGCACTGAAAAACTTAGAATATAAGAAACGCACAGTGTAGTACATAGTATATGAGTGAGTTGCACTGAAAAACTTAGAATATAAGAAACGCACAGTGTAATACATAGTATATGAGTGAGATGCACTGAAAAACTTAGAATTTAAGAAACGCACAGTGTAGTACATAGTATATGAGTGAGTTGCACTGTAAAACTTAGAATATAAGAAACGCAGAGTGTAGTACATAGTATATGAGTGAGTTGCACTGAAAAACTTAGAATATAAGAAACGCACAGTGTAGTACATAGTATATGAGTGAGTTGCACTCAAAAACTTAGAATATAAGAAACGCACAGTGTAGTACATAGTATATGAGTGAGTTGCACTGAAAAACTTAGAATATAAGAAACGCACAGTGTAGTACATAGTATATGAGTGAGTTGCACTGAAAAACTTAGAATATAAGAAACGCACAGTGTAGTACATAGTATATGAGTGAGTTGCACTGAAAAACTTAGAATTTAAGAAACGCACAGTGTAGTACATAGTATATGAGTGAGTTGCACTGAAAAACTTAGAATATAAGAAACTCACAGTGTAGTACATAGTATATGAGTGAGTTGCACTGAAAAACTTAGAATATAAGAAACGCACAGTGTAGTACATAGTATATGAGTGAGTTGCACTGAAAAACTTAGAATATAAGAAACGCACAGTGTAGTACATAGTATATGAGTGAGTTGCACTGAAAAACTTAGAATATAGGAAACGCACAGTGTAGTACATAGTATATGAGTGACTTGCACTGAAAAACTTAGAATATAAGAAACGCACAGTGTAGTACATAGTATATGAGTGAGTTGCACTGAAAAACTTAGAATATAAGAAACGCACAGTGTAGTACATAGTATATGAGTGAGTTGCACTGAAAAACTTAGAATTTAAGAAACGCACAGTGTAGTACATAGTATATGAGTGAGTTGCACTGAAAAACTTAGAATATAAGAAACTCACAGTGTAGTACATAGTATATGAGTGAGGTGCACTGAAAAACTTAGAATATAAGAAACGCACAGTGTAGTACATAGTATATGAGTGAGTTGCACTGAAAAACTTAGAATATAAGAAACGCACAGTGTAGTACATAGTATATGAGTGAGTTGCACTGAAAAACTTAGAATATCGGAAACGCACAGTGTAGTACATAGTATATGAGTGAGTTGCACTGAAAAACTTAGAATATAAGAAACGCACAGTGTAGTACATAGTATATGAGTGAGTTGCACTGAAAAACTTAGAATATAAGAAACGCACAGTGTAGTACATTGTATATGAGTGAGTTGCACTGAAAAACTTAGAATTTACTGAAAAACCCGCATTACACGAAATGCACAGTGTAGTACATAGTATATGAGTGAGTTGCACTGAAAAACTTAGAATATAAGAAACGCACAGTGTAGTACATAGTATATGAGTGAGTTGCACTGAAAAACTTAGAATATAAGAAACGCACAGTGTAGTACATAGTATATGAGTGAGTTGCACTGAAAAACTTAGAATATAAGAAACGCACAGTGTAGTACATAGTATATGAGTGAGTTGCACTGAAAAACTTAGAATATAAGAAACGCACAGCGTAGTACATTGTATATGAGTGAGTTGCACTGAAAAACTTAGAATTTAAGAAACGCACAGTGTAGTACATAGTATATGAGTGAGTTGCACGAAAAAACTTAGAATATAAGAAACGCACAGTGTAGTACATAGTATATGAGTGAGTTTCACTGAAAAACTTAGAATTTAAGAAACGCACAGTGTAGTACATAGTATATGAGTGAGTTGCACTGAAAAACTTAGAATATAAGAAACGCACAGTGTAGTACAAAGTATATGAGTGAGTTGCACTGAAAAACTTAGAATATAAGAAACGCACAGTGTAGTACATAGTATATGAGTGAGTTGCACTGAAAAACTTAGAATATAAGAAACGCACAGTGTAATACATAGTATATGAGTGAGATGCACTGAAAAACTTAGAATTTAAGAAACGCACAGTGTAGTACATAGTATATGAGTGAGTTGCACTGTAAAACTTAGAATATAAGAAACGCACAGTGTAGTACATAGTATATGAGTGTGTTGCACTGAAAAACTTAGAATATAAGAAACGCACAGTGTAGTACATTGTATATGAGTGAGTTGCACTGAAAAACTTAGAATTTAAGAAACGCACAGTGTAGTACATAGTATATAAGTGAGTTGCACTCAAACACTTAGAATATAAGAAACGCACAGTGTAGTACATAGTATATGAGTGAGTTGCACTGAAAAACTTAGAATATAAGAAACACACAGTGTAGTACATAGTATATGAGTGAGTTGCACTGAAAAACTTAGAATTTACTGAAAAACCCGCATTACACGAAATGCACAGTGTAGTACATAGTATATGAGTGAGTTGCACTGAAAAACTTAGAATATAAGAAACGCACAGTGTAGTACATAGTATATGAGTGAGTTGCACTGAAAAACTTAGAATATAAGAAACGCACAGTGTAGTACATAGTATATGAGTGAGTTGCACTGAAAAACTTAGAATTTAGAGAAACGCACAGTGTAGTACATAGTATATGAGTGAGTTGCACTGAAAAACTTAGAATTTAGAGAAACGCACAGTGTAGTACATAGTATATGAGTGAGTTGCACTGAAAAACTTAGAATATAAGAAACGCACAGTGTAGTACATAGTATATGAGTGAGTTGCACTGAAAAACTTAGAATATAAGAAACGCACAGTGTAGTACATTGTATATGAGTGAGTTGCACTGAAAAACTTAGAATTTAAGAAACGCACAGTGTAGTACATAGTATATGAGTGAGTTGCACTGAAAAACTTAGAATATAAGAAACGCACAGTGTAGTACATAGTATATGAGTGAGTTGCACTGAAAAACTTAGAATTTAAGAAACGCACAGTGTAGTATATAGTATATGAGTGAGTTGCACTGAAAAACTTAGAATATAAGAAACGCACAGTGTAGTACATAGTATATGAGTGAGTTGCACTGAAAAACTTAGAATATAAGAAACGCACAGTGTAGTACATAGTATATGAGTGAGTTGCACTGAAAAACTTAGAATATAAGAAACGCACAGTGTAATACATAGTATATGAGTGAGATGCACTGAAAAACTTAGAATTTAAGAAACGCACAGTGTAGTACATAGTATATGAGTGAGTTGCACTGTAAAACTTAGAATATAAGAAACGCACAGTGTAGTACATAGTATATGAGTGAGTTGCACTGAAAAACTTAGAATATAAGAAACGCACAGTGTAGTACATAGTATATGAGTGAGTTGCACTGAAAAACTTAGAATTTACTGAAAAACCCGCATTACACGAAATGCACAGTGTAGTACATAGTATATGAGTGAGTTGCACTGAAAAACTTAGAATATAAGAAACGCACAGTGTAGTACATAGTATATGAGTGAGTTGCACTGAAAAACTTAGAATATAAGAAACGCACAGTGTAATACATAGTATATGAGTGAGATGCACTGAAAAACTTAGAATATAAGAAACGCACAGTGTAGTACATAGTATATGAGTGAGTTGCACTGTAAAACTTAGAATATAAGAAACGCACAGTGTAGTACATAGTATATGAGTGTGTTGCACTGAAAAACTTAGAATATAAGAAACGCACAGTGTAGTACATAGTATATGAGTGAGTTGCACTCAAAAACTTAGAATATAAGAAACGCACAGTGTAGTACATAGTATATGAGTGAGTTGCACTCAAAAACTTAGAATATAAGAAACGCACAGTGTAGTACATAGTATATGAGTGAGTTGCACTGAAAAACTTAGAATATAAGAAACGCACAGTGTAGTACATAGTATATGAGTGAGTTGCACTGAAAAACTTAGAATATAAGAAACGCACAGTGTAGTACATAGTATATGAGTGAGTTGCACTGAAAAACTTAGAATATAAGAAACGCACAGTGTAGTACATAGTATATGAGTGAGTTGCCTGAAAAACTTAGAATATAAGAAACGCACAGTGTAGTACATAGTATATGAGTGAGTTGCACTGAAAAACTTAGAATATAAGAAACGCACAGTGTAGTTCATAGTATATGAGTGAGTTGCACTTAAAAACTTAGAATATAAGAAACGCACAGTGTAGTACATAGTATATGAGTGAGTTGCACTGAAAAACTTAGAATATAAGAAACGCACAGTGTAGTACATAGTATATGAGTGAGTTGCACTGAAAAATTTAGAATATAAGAAACGCACAGTGTAGTACATAGTATATGAGTGAGTTGCACTGAAAAACTTAGAATATAAGAAACGCACAGTGTAGTACATAGTATATGAGTGAGTTGCACTGAAAAACTTAGAATATAAGAAACGCACAGTGTAGTACATAGTATATGAGGAGTTGCACTGAAAAACTTAGAATATAAGAAACGCACAGTGTAGTACATAGTATATGAGTGAGTTGCACTGAAAAACTTAGAATTTAGAGAAACGCACAGTGTAGTACATAGTATATGAGTGAGTTGCACTGAAAAACTTAGAATTTAGAGAAACGCACAGTGTAGTACATAGTATATGAGTGAGTTGCACTGAAAAACTTAGAATATAAGAAACGCACAGTGTAGTACATACTATATGAGTGAGTTGCACTGAAAAACTTAGAATATAAGAAACGCACAGTGTAGTACATAGTATATGAGTGAGTTGCACTGAAAAACTTAGAATATAAGAAACGCACAGTGTAGTACATAGTATATGAGTGAGTTGCACTGAAAAACTTAGAATATAAGAAACGCACAGTGTAGTACATAGTATATGAGTGAGTTGCACTGAAAAACTTAGAATATAAGAAACGCACAGTGTAGTACATAGTATATGAGTGAGTTGCACTGAAAAACTTAGAATATAAGAAACGCACAGTGTAGTACATAGTATATGAGTGAGTTGCACTGAAAAACTTAGAATATAAGAAACGCACAGTGTAGTACATAGTATATGAGTGAGTTGCACTGAAAAACTTAGAATATAAGAAACGCACAGTGTAGTACATAGTATATGAGTGAGTTGCACTGAAAAACTTAGAATATAAGAAACGCACAGTGTAGTACATAGTATATGAGTGAGTTGCACTGAAAAACTTAGATTTCAAGAAACGCACAGTGTAGTACATAGTATATGAGTGAGTTGCAGTGAAAAACTTAGAATGTAAGAAACGCACAGTGTAGTACATAGTATATGAGTGAGTTGCACTGAAAAACTTAGAATATAAGAAACGCACAGTGTAGTACATAGTATATGAGTGAGTTGCACTGAAAAACTTAGAATATAAGAAACGCACAGTGTAGTACATAGTATATGAGTGAGTTGCACTGAAAAACTTAGAATATAAGAAACGCACAGTGTAGTACATAGTATATGAGTGAGTTGCACTGAAAAACTTAGAATATAAGAAACGCACAGTGTAGTACATAGTATATGAGTGAGTTGCACTGAAAAACTTAGAATATAAGAAACGCACAGTGTAGTACATAGTATATGAGTGAGTTGCACTGAAAAACTTAGAATATAAGAAACGCACAGTGTAGTACATAGTATATGAGTGAGTTGCACTGAAAAACTTAGAATATAAGAAACGCACAGTGTAGTACATAGTATATGAGTGAGTTGCACTGAAAAACTTAGAATTTAGAGAAACGCACAGTGTAGTACATAGTATATGAGTGAGTTGCACTGAAAAACTTAGAATTTAGAGAAACGCACAGAGTAGTACATAGTATATGAGTGAGTTGCACTGAAAAACTTAGAATATAAGAAACGCACAGTGTAGTACATAGTATATGAGTGAGTTGCACTGAAAAACTTAGAATATAAGAAACGCACAGTGTAGTACATAGTATATGAGTGAGTTGCACTGAAAAATTTAGAATATAAGAAACGCACAGTGTAGTACATAGTATATGAGTGAGTTGCACTGAAAAACTTAGAATATAAGAAACGCACAGTGTAGTACATAGTATATGAGTGAGTTGCACTGAAAAACTTAGAATATAAGAAACGCACAGTGTAGTACATAGTATATGAGGAGTTGCACTGAAAAACTTAGAATATAAGAAACGCACAGTGTAGTACATAGTATATGAGTGAGTTGCACTGAAAAACTTAGAATTTAGAGAAACGCACAGTGTAGTACATAGTATATGAGTGAGTTGCACTGAAAAACTTAGAATTTAGAGAAACGCACAGTGTAGTACATAGTATATGAGTGAGTTGCACTGAAAAACTTAGAATATAAGAAACGCACAGTGTAGTACATACTATATGAGTGAGTTGCACTGAAAAACTTAGAATATAAGAAACGCACAGTGTAGTACATAGTATATGAGTGAGTTGCACTGAAAAACTTAGAATATAAGAAACGCACAGTGTAGTACATAGTATATGAGTGAGTTGCACTGAAAAACTTAGAATATAAGAAACGCACAGTGTAGTACATAGTATATGAGTGAGTTGCACTGAAAAACTTAGAATATAAGAAACGCACAGTGTAGTACATAGTATATGAGTGAGTTGCACTGAAAAACTTAGAATATAAGAAACGCACAGTGTAGTACATAGTATATGAGTGAGTTGCACTGAAAAACTTAGAATATAAGAAACGCACAGTGTAGTACATAGTATATGAGTGAGTTGCACTGAAAAACTTAGAATATAAGAAACGCACAGTGTAGTACATAGTATATGAGTGAGTTGCACTGAAAAACTTAGAATATAAGAAACGCACAGTGTAGTACATAGTATATGAGTGAGTTGCACTGAAAAACTTAGATTTCAAGAAACGCACAGTGTAGTACATAGTATATGAGTGAGTTGCAGTGAAAAACTTAGAATGTAAGAAACGCACAGTGTAGTACATAGTATATGAGTGAGTTGCACTGAAAAACTTAGAATATAAGAAACGCACAGTGTAGTACATAGTATATGAGTGAGTTGCACTGAAAAACTTAGAATATAAGAAACGCACAGTGTAGTACATAGTATATGAGTGAGTTGCACTGAAAAACTTAGAATATAAGAAACGCACAGTGTAGTACATAGTATATGAGTGAGTTGCACTGAAAAACTTAGAATATAAGAAACGCACAGTGTAGTACATAGTATATGAGTGAGTTGCACTGAAAAACTTAGAATATAAGAAACGCACAGTGTAGTACATAGTATATGAGTGAGTTGCACTGAAAAACTTAGAATATAAGAAACGCACAGTGTAGTACATAGTATATGAGTGAGTTGCACTGAAAAACTTAGAATATAAGAAACGCACAGTGTAGTACATAGTATATGAGTGAGTTGCACTGAAAAACTTAGAATTTAGAGAAACGCACAGTGTAGTACATAGTATATGAGTGAGTTGCACTGAAAAACTTAGAATTTAGAGAAACGCACAGAGTAGTACATAGTATATGAGTGAGTTGCACTGAAAAACTTAGAATATAAGAAACGCACAGTGTAGTACATAGTATATGAGTGAGTTGCACTGAAAAACTTAGAATATAAGAAACGCACAGTGTAGTACATTGTATATGAGTGAGTTGCACTGAAAAACTTAGAATTTAAGAAACGCACAGTGTAGTACATAGTATATGAGTGAGTTGCACTGAAAAACTTAGAATATAAGAAACGCACAGTGTAGTACATAGTATATGAGTGAGTTGCACTGAAAAACTTAGAATATAAGAAACGCACAGTGTAGTACATAGTATATGAGTGAGTTGCACTGAAAAACTTAGAATATAAGAAACGCACAGTGTATAGTATATGAGTGAGTTGCACTGAAAAACTTAGAATATAAGAAACGCACAGTGTAGTACATAGTATATGAGTGAGTTCCACTGAAAAAATTAGAATATAAGAAACGCACAGTGTAGTACATAGTATATGAGTGAGTTGCACTGAAAAACTTAGAATTTACTGAAAAACCCGCATTACACGAAATGCACAGTGTAGTACATAGTATATGAGTGAGTTGCACTGAAAAACTTAGAATATAAGAAACGCACAGTGTAGTACATAGTATATGAGTGAGTTGCACTGAAAAACTTAGAATATAAGAATCGCACAGTGTAGTACATAGTATATGAGTGAGTTGCACTGAAAAACTTAGAATATAAGAAACGCACAGTGTAGTACATAGTATATGAGTGAGTTGCACTGAAAAACTTAGAATATAAGAAACGCACAGTGTAGTACATAGTATATGAGTGAGTTGCACTGAAAAACTTAGAATTTACTGAAAAACCCGCATTACACGAAATGCACAGTGTAGTACATAGTATATGAGTGAGTTGCACTGAAAAACTTAGAATATAAGAAACGCACAGTGTAGTACATAGTATATGAGTGAGTTGCACTGAAAAACTTAGAATATAAGAAACGCACAGTGTAGTACATAGTATATGAGTGAGTTGCACTGAAAAACTTAGAATATAAGAAACGCACAGTGTAGTACATAGTATATGAGTGAGTTGCACTGAAAAACTTAGAATATAAGAAACGCACAGTGTAGTACATAGTATATGAGTGAGTTGCACTGAAAAACTTAGAATATAAGAAACGCACAGTGTAGTACATAGTATATGAGTGAGTTGCACTGAAAAACTTAGAATTTACTGAAAAACCCGCATTACACGAAATGCACAGTGTAGTACATAGTATATGAGTGAGTTGCACTGAAAAACTTAGAATATAAGAAACGCACAGTGTAGTACATAGTATATGAGTGAGTTGCACTGAAAAACTTAGAATATAAGAAACGCACAGTGTAGTACATAGTATATGAGTGAGTTGCACTGAAAAACTTAGAATATAAGAAACGCACAGTGTAGTACATAATATATGAGTGAGTTGCACTGAAAAACTTAGAATATAAGAAACGCACAGTGTAGTACATAGTATATGAGTGAGTTGCACTGAAAAACTTAGAATTTAGAGAAACGCACAGTGTAGTACATAGTATATGAGTGAGTTGCACTGAAAAACTTAGAATTTAGAGAAACGCACAGAGTAGTACATAGTATATGAGTGAGTTGCACTGAAAAACTTAGAATATAAGAAACGCACAGTGTAGTACATAGTATATGAGTGAGTTGCACTGAAAAACTTAGAATATAAGAAACGCACAGTGTAGTACATTGTATATGAGTGAGTTGCACTGAAAAACTTAGAATTTAAGAAACGCACAGTGTAGTACATAGTATATGAGTGAGTTGCACTGAAAAACTTAGAATATAAGAAACGCACAGTGTAGTACATAGTATATGAGTGAGTTGCACTGAAAAACTTAGAATATAAGAAACGCACAGTGTAGTACATAGTATATGAGTGAGTTGCACTGAAAAACTTAGAATATAAGAAACGCACAGTGTATAGTATATGAGTGAGTTGCACTGAAAAACTTAGAATATAAGAAACGCACAGTGTAGTACATAGTATATGAGTGAGTTCCACTGAAAAAATTAGAATATAAGAAACGCACAGTGTAGTACATAGTATATGAGTGAGTTGCACTGAAAAACTTAGAATTTACTGAAAAACCCGCATTACACGAAATGCACAGTGTAGTACATAGTATATGAGTGAGTTGCACTGAAAAACTTAGAATATAAGAAACGCACAGTGTAGTACATAGTATATGAGTGAGTTGCACTGAAAAACTTAGAATATAAGAATCGCACAGTGTAGTACATAGTATATGAGTGAGTTGCACTGAAAAACTTAGAATATAAGAAACGCACAGTGTAGTACATAGTATATGAGTGAGTTGCACTGAAAAACTTAGAATATAAGAAACGCACAGTGTAGTACATAGTATATGAGTGAGTTGCACTGAAAAACTTAGAATTTACTGAAAAACCCGCATTACACGAAATGCACAGTGTAGTACATAGTATATGAGTGAGTTGCACTGAAAAACTTAGAATATAAGAAACGCACAGTGTAGTACATAGTATATGAGTGAGTTGCACTGAAAAACTTAGAATATAAGAAACGCCCAGTGTAGTACATAGTATATGAGTGAGTTGCACTGAAAAACTTAGAATATAAGAAACGCACAGTGTAGTACATAGTATATGAGTGAGTTGCACTGAAAAACTTAGAATATAAGAAACGCACAGTGTAGTACATAGTATATGAGTGAGTTGCACTGAAAAACTTAGAATATAAGAAACGCACAGTGTAGTACATAGTATATGAGTGAGTTGCACTGAAAAACTTAGAATTTACTGAAAAACCCGCATTACACGAAATGCACAGTGTAGTACATAGTATATGAGTGAGTTGCACTGAAAAACTTAGAATATAAGAAACGCACAGTGTAGTACATAGTATATGAGTGAGTTGCACTGAAAAACTTAGAATATAAGAAACGCACAGTGTAGTACATAGTATATGAGTGAGTTGCACTGAAAAACTTAGAATATAAGAAACGCACAGTGTAGTACATAATATATGAGTGAGTTGCACTGAAAAACTTAGAATATAAGAAACGCACAGTGTAGTACATAGTATATGAGTGAGTTGCACTGAAAAAATTAGAATTTACTGAAAAACCCGCATTACACGAAATGCACAGTGTAGTACATAGAATATGAGTGAGTTGCACTGAAAAACTTAGAATATAAGAAACGCACAGTGTAGTACATAGTATATGAGTGAGTTGCACTGAAAAACTTAGAATATAAGAAACGCACAGTGTAGTACATAGTATATGAGTGAGTTGCACTGAAAAACTTAGAATATAAGAAACGCACAGTGTAGTACATAGTATATAAGTGAGTTGCACTGAAAAACTTAGAATATAAGAAACGCACAGTGTAGTACATAGTATATGAGTGAGTTGCACTGAAAAACTTAGAATATAAGAAACGCACAGTGTAGTACATAGTATATGAGTGAGTTGCACTGAAAAACTTAGAATATAAGAAACGCACAGTGTAGTACATAGTATATGAGTGAGTTGCACTGAAAAACTTAGAATTTACTGAAAAACCCGCATTACACGAAATGCACAGTGTAGTACATAGTATATGAGTGAGTTGCACTGAAAAACTTAGAATATAAGAAACGCACAGTGTAGTACATAGTATATGAGTGAGTTGCACTGAAAAACTTAGAATATAAGAAACGCACAGTGTAGTACATAGTATATGAGTGAGTTGCACTGAAAAACTTAGAATATAAGAAACGCACAGTGTAGTACATAGTATATGAGTGAGTTGCACTGAAAAACTTAGAATATAAGAAACGCACAGTGTAGTACATAGTATATGAGTGAGTTGCACTGAAAAACTTAGAATATAAGAAACGCACAGTGTAGTACATAGTATATGAGTGAGTTGCACTGAAAAACTTAGAATATAAGAAACGCACAGTGTAGTACATAGTATATGAGTGAGTTGCACTGAAAAACTTAGAATTTACTGAAAAACCCGAATTACACGAAATGCACAGTGTAGTACATAGTATATGAGTGAGTTGCACTGAAAAACTTAGAATATAAGAAACGCACAGTGTAGTACATAGTATATGAGTGAGTTGCACTGAAAAACTTAGAATATAAGAAACGCACAGTGTAGTACATAGTATATGAGTGAGTTGCACTGAAAAACTTAGAATATAAGAAACGCACAGTGTAGTACATAGTATATGAGTGAGTTGCACTGAAAAACTTAGAATATAAGAAACGCACAGTGTAGTACATAGTATATGAGTGAGTTGCACTGAAAAACTTAGAATTTACTGAAAAACCGGCATTACACGAAATGCACAGTGTAGTACATAGTATATGAGTGAGTGGCACTGAAAAACTTAGAATATAAGAAACGCACAGTGTAGTACATAGTATATGATTGAGTTGCACTGAAAAACTTAGAATATAAGAAACGCACAGTGTAGTACATAGTATATGAGTGAGTTGCACTGAAAAACTTAGAATATAAGAAACGCACAGTGTAGTACATAGTATATGAGTGAGTTGCACTGAAAAACTTAGAATATAAGAAACGCACAGTGTAGTACATAGTATATGAGTGAGTTGCACTGAAAAACTTAGAATATAAGAAACGCACAGTGTAGTACATAGTATATGAGTGAGTTGCACTGAAAAACTTAGAATATAAGAAACGCACAGTGTAGTACATAGTATATGAGTGAGTTGCACTGAAAAACTTAGAATTTAGAGAAACGCACAGTGTAGTACATAGTATATGAGTGAGTTGCACTGAAAAACTTAGAATTTAGAGAAACGCACAGTGTAGTACATAGTATATGAGTGAGTTGCACTGAAAAACTTAGAATATAAGAAACGCACAGTGTAGTACATAGTATATGAGTGAGTTGCACTGAAAAACTTAGAATATAAGAAACGCACAGTGTAGTACATAGTATATGAGTGAGTTGCACTGAAAAACTTAGAATATAAGAAACGCACAGTGTAGTACATAGTATATGAGTGAGTTGCACTGAAAAACTTAGAATATAAGAAACGCACAGTGTAGTACATAGTATATGAGTGAGTTGCACTGAAAAACTTAGAATTTACTGAAAAACCCGCATTACACGAAATGCACAGTGTAGTACATAGTATATGAGTGTGTTGCACTGAAAAACTTAGAATATAAGAAACGCACAGTGTAGTACATAGTATATGAGTGAGTTGCACTGAAAAACTTAGAATATAAGAAACGCACAGTGTAGTACATAGTATATGAGTGAGTTGCACTGAAAAACTTAGAATTTAGAGAAACGCACAGTGTAGTACATAGTATATGAGTGAGTTGCACTGAAAAACTTAGACTTTAGAGAAACGCACAGTGTAGTACATAGTATATGAGTGAGTTGCACTGAAAAACTTAGAATATAAGAAACGCACAGTGTAGTACATAGTATATGAGTGAGTTGCACTGAAAAACTTAGAATATAAGAAACGCACAGTGTAGTACATTGTATATGAGTGAGTTGCACTGAAAAACTTAGAATTTAAGAAACGCACAGTGTAGTACATAGTATATGAGTGAGTTGCACTGAAAAACTTAGAATATAAGAAAGGCACAGTGTAGTACATAGTATATGAGTGAGTTGCACTGAAAAACTTAGAATTTAAGAAACGCACAGTGTAGTATATAGTATATGAGTGAGTTGCACTGAAAAACTTAGAATATAAGAAACGCACAGTGTAGTACATAGTATATGAGTGAGTTGCACTGAAAAACTTAGAATATAAGAAACGCACAGTGTAGTACATAGTATATGAGTGAGTTGCACTGAAAAACTTAGAATATAAGAAACGCACAGTGTAATACATAGTATATGACTGAGATGCACTGAAAAACTTAGAATTTAAGAAACGCACAGTGTAGTACATAGTATATGAGTGAGTTGCACTGTAAAACTTAGAATATAAGAAACGCACAGTGTAGTACATAGTATATGAGTGTGTTGCACTGAAAAACTTAGAATATAATAAACGCACAGTGAAGTACATAGTATATGAATGAGTTGCACTCAAAAAATTAGAATATAAGAAACGCACAGTGTAGTACATAGTATATGAGTGAGTTGCACTGAAAAACTTAGAATATAAGAAACGCACAGTGTAGTACATAGTATATGAGTGAGTTGCACTGAAAAACTTAGAATATAAGAAACGCACAGTGTAGTACATAGTATATGAGTGAGTTGCACTGAAAAACTTAGAATTTAAGAAACGCACAGTGTAGTACATAGTATATGAGTGAGTTGCACTGAAAAACTTAGAATATAAGAAACTCACAGTGTAGTACATAGTATATGAGTGAGTTGCACTGAAAAACTTAGACTATAAGAAACGCACAGTGTAGTACATAGTATATGAGTGAGTTGCACTGAAAAACTTAGAATATAAGAAACGCACAGTGTAGTACATAGTATATGAGTGAGTTGCACTGAAAAACTTAGAATATAGGAAACGCACAGTGTAGTACATAGTATATGAGTGAGTTGCACTGAAAAACTTAGAATATAAGAAACGCACAGTGTAGTACATAGTATATGAGTGAGTTGCACTGAAAAACTTAGAATATAAGAAACGCACAGTGTAGTACATAGTATATGAGTGAGTTGCACTGAAAAACTTAGAATTTACTGAAAAACCCGCATTACACGAAATGCACAGTGTAGTACATAGTATATGAGTGAGTTGCACTGAAAAACTTAGAATATAAGAAACGCACAGTGTAGTACATAGTATATGAGTGAGTTGCACTGAAAAACTTAGAATATAAGAAACGCACAGTGTAGTACATAGTATATGAGTGAGTTGCACTGAAAAACTTAGAATATAAGAAACGCACAGTGTAGTACATAGTATATGAGTGAGTTGCACTGAAAAACTTAGAATATAAGAAACGCACAGTGTAGTACATAGTATATGAGTGAGTTGCACTGAAAAACTTAGAATATAAGAAACGCACAGTGTAGTACATAGTATATGAGTGAGTTGCACTGAAAAACTTAGAATATAAGAAACGCACAGTGTAGTACATAGTATATGAGTGAGTTGCACTGAAAAACTTAGAATATAAGAAACGCACAGTGTAGTACATATTATATGAGTGAGTTGCACTGAAAAACTTAGAATATAAGAAACGCACAGTGTAGTACATTGTATATGAGTGAGTTGCACTGAAAAACTTAGAATTTAAGAAACGCACAGTGTAGTACATAGTATATGAGTGAGTTGCACGGAAAAACTTAGAATATAAGAAACGCACAGTGTAGTACATAGTATATGAGTGAGTTGCACGGAAAAACTTAGAATTTAAGAAACGCACAGTGTAGTACATAGTATATGAGTGAGTTGCACTGAAAAACTTAGAATATAAGAAACGCACAGTGTAGTACAAAGTATATGAGTGAGTTGCACTGAAAAACTTAGAATATAAGAAACGCACAGTGTAGTACATAGTATATGAGTGAGTTGCACTGAAAAACTTAGAATATAAGAAACGCACAGTGTAGTACATAGTATATGAGTGAGATGCACTGAAAAACTTAGAATTTAAGAAACGCACAGTGTAGTACATAGTATATGAGTGAGTTGCACTGTAAAACTTAGAATATAAGAAACGCACAGTGTAGTACATAGTATATGAGTGAGTTGCACTCAAAAACTTAGAATATAAGAAACGCACAGTGTAGTACATAGTATATGAGTGAGTTGCACTGAAAAACTTAGAATATAAGAAACGCACAGTGTAGTACATAGTATATGAGTGAGTTGCACTGAAAAACTTAGAATATAAGAAACGCACAGTGTAGTACATAGTATATGAGTGAGTTGCACTGAAAAACTTAGAATATAAGAAACGCACAGTGTAGTACATAGTATATGAGTGAGTTGCACTGAAAAACTTAGAATATAAGAAACGCACAGTGTAGTACATAGTATATGAGTGAGTTGCACTGAAAAACTTAGAATATAAGAAACGCACAGTGTAGTACATAGTATATGAGTGAGTTGCACTGAAAAACTTAGAATTTACTGAAAAACCCGCATTACACGAAATGCACAGTGTAGTACATAGTATATGAGTGAGTTGCACTGAAAAACTTAGAATATAAGAAACGCACAGTGTAGTACATAGTATATGAGTGAGTTGCACTGAAAAACTTAGAATATAAGAAACGCACAGTGTAGTACATAGTATATGAGTGAGTTGCACTGAAAAACTTAGAATATAAGAAACGCACAGTGTAGTACATAGTATATGAGTGAGTTGCACTGAAAAACTTAGAATATAAGAAACGCACAGTGTAGTACATAGTATATGAGTGAGTTGCACTGAAAAACTTAGAATTTACTGAAAAACCCGCATTACACGAAATGCACAGTGTAGTACATAGTATATGAGTGAGTGGCACTGAAAAACTTAGAATATAAGAAACGCACAGTGTAGTACATAGTATATGATTGAGTTGCACTGAAAAACTTAGAATATAAGAAACGCACAGTGTAGTACATAGTATATGAGTGAGTTGCACTGAAAAACTTAGAATATAAGAAACGCACAGTGTAGTACATAGTATATGAGTGAGTTGCACTGAAAAACTTAGAATATAAGAAACGCACAGTGTAGTACATAGTATATGAGTGAGTTGCACTGAAAAACTTAGAATATAAGAAACGCACAGTGTAGTACATAGTATATGAGTGAGTTGCACTGAAAAACTTAGAATATAAGAAACGCACAGTGTAGTACATAGTATATGAGTGAGTTGCACTGAAAAACTTAGAATTTAGAGAAACGCACAGTGTAGTACATAGTATATGAGTGAGTTGCACTGAAAAACTTAGAATTTAGAGAAACGCACAGTGTAGTACATAGTATATGAGTGAGTTGCACTGAAAAACTTAGAATATAAGAAACGCACAGTGTAGTACATAGTATATGAGTGAGTTTCACTGAAAAACTTAGAATATAAGAAACGCACAGTGTAGTACATAGTATATGAGTGAGTTGCACTGAAAAACTTAGAATATAAGAAACGCACAGTGTAGTACATAGTATATGAGTGAGTTGCACTGAAAAACTTAGAATATAAGAAACGCACAGTGTAGTACATAGTATATGAGTGAGTTGCACTGAAAAACTTAGAATTTACTGAAAAACCTGCATTACACGAAATGCACAGTGTAGTACATAGTATATGAGTGTGTTGCACTGAAAAACTTAGAATATAAGAAACGCACAGTGTAGTACATAGTATATGAGTGAGTTGCACTGAAAAACTTAGAATATAAGAAACGCACAGTGTAGTACATAGTATATGAGTGAGTTGCACTGAAAAACTTAGAATTTAGAGAAACGCACAGTGTAGTACATAGTATATGAGTGAGTTGCACTGAAAAACTTAGAATTTAGAGAAACGCACAGTGTAGTACATAGTATATGAGTGAGTTGCACTGAAAAACTTAGAATATAAGAAACGCACAGTGTAGTACATAGTATATGAGTGAGTTGCACTGAAAAACTTAGAATTTAGAGAAACGCACAGTGTAGTACATAGTATATGAGTGAGTTGCACTGAAAAACTTAGAATTTAGAGAAACGCACAGTGTAGTACATAGTATATGAGTGAGTTGCACTGAAAAACTTAGAATATAAGAAACGCACAGTGTAGTACATAGTATATGAGTGAGTTGCACTGAAAAACTTAGAATATAAGAAAAGCACAGTGTAGTACATAGTATATGAGTGAGTTGCACTGAAAAACTTAGAATATAAGAAACGCACAGTGTAGTACATAGTATATGAGTGAGTTGCACTGAAAAACTTAGAATTTAGAGAAACGCACAGTGTAGTACATAGTATATGAGTGAGTTGCACTGAAAAACTTAGAATTTAGAGAAACGCACAGTGTAGTACATAGTATATGAGTGAGTTGCACTGAAAAACTTAGAATATAAGAAACGCACAGTGTAGTACATAGTATATGAGTGAGTTGCACTGAAAAACTTAGAATATAAGAAACGCACAGTGTAGTACATAGTATATGAGTGAGTTGCACTGAAAAACTTAGAATATAAGAAACGCACAGTGTAGTACATAGTATATGAGTGAGTTGCACTGAAAAACTTAGAATATAAGAAACGCACAGTGTAGTACATAGTATATGAGTGAGTTGCACTGAAAAACTTAGAATTTACTGAAAAACCTGCATTACACGAAATGCACAGTGTAGTACATAGTATATGAGTGTGTTGCACTGAAAAACTTAGAATATAAGAAACGCACAGTGTAGTACATAGTATATGAGTGAGTTGCACTGAAAAACTTAGAATATAAGAAACGCACAGTGTAGTACATAGTATATGAGTGAGTTGCACTGAAAAACTTAGAATTTAGAGAAACGCACAGTGTAGTACATAGTATATGAGTGAGTTGCACTGAAAAACTTAGAATTTAGAGAAACGCACAGTGTAGTACATAGTATATGAGTGAGTTGCACTGAAAAACTTAGAATATAAGAAACGCACAGTGTAGTACATAGTATATGAGTGAGTTGCACTGAAAAACTTAGAATATAAGAAACGCACAGTGTAGTACATTGTATATGAGTGAGTTGCACTGAAAAACTTAGAATTTAAGAAACGCACAGTGTAGTACATAGTATATGAGTGAGTTGCACTGAAAAACTTAGAATATAAGAAAGGCACAGTGTAGTACATAGTATATGAGTGAGTTGCACTGAAAAACTTAGAATTTAAGAAACGCACAGTGTAGTATATAGTATATGAGTGAGTTGCACTGAAAAACTTAGAATATAAGAAACGCACAGTGTAGTACATAGTATATGAGTGAGTTGCACTGAAAAACTTAGAATATAAGAAACGCACAGTGTAGTACATAGTATATGAGTGAGTTGCACTGAAAAACTTAGAATATAAGAAACGCACAGTGTAATACATAGTATATGAGTGAGATGCACTGAAAAACTTAGAATTTAAGAAACGCACAGTGTAGTACATAGTATATGAGTGAGTTGCACTGTAAAACTTAGAATATAAGAAACGCACAGTGTAGTACATAGTATATGAGTGTGTTGCACTGAAAAACTTAGAATATAATAAACGCACAGTGTAGTACATAGTATATGAATGAGTTGCACTCAAAAAATTAGAATATAAGAAACGCACAGTGTAGTACATAGTATATGAGTGAGTTGCACTGAAAAACTTAGAATATAAGAAACGCACAGTGTAGTACATAGTATATGAGTGAGTTGCACTGAAAAACTTAGAATATAAGAAACGCACAGTGTAGTACATAGTATATGAGTGAGTTGCACTGAAAAACTTAGAATTTAAGAAACGCACAGTGTAGTACATAGTATATGAGTGAGTTGCACTGAAAAACTTAGAATATAAGAAACTCACAGTGTAGTACATAGTATATGAGTGAGTTGCACTGAAAAACTTAGACTATAAGAAACGCACAGTGTAGTACATAGTATATGAGTGAGTTGCACTGAAAAACTTAGAATATAAGAAACGCACAGTGTAGTACATAGTATATGAGTGAGTTGCACTGAAAAACTTAGAATATAGGAAACGCACAGTGTAGTACATAGTATATGAGTGAGTTGCACTGAAAAACTTAGAATATAAGAAACGCACAGTGTAGTACATAGTATATGAGTGAGTTGCACTGAAAAACTTAGAATATAAGAAACGCACAGTGTAGTACATAGTATATGAGTGAGTTGCACTGAAAAACTTAGAATTTACTGAAAAACCCGCATTACACGAAATGCACAGTGTAGTACATAGTATATGAGTGAGTTGCACTGAAAAACTTAGAATATAAGAAACGCACAGTGTAGTACATAGTATATGAGTGAGTTGCACTGAAAAACTTAGAATATAAGAAACGCACAGTGTAGTACATAGTATATGAGTGAGTTGCACTGAAAAACTTAGAATATAAGAAACGCACAGTGTAGTACATAGTATATGAGTGAGTTGCACTGAAAAACTTAGAATATAAGAAACGCACAGTGTAGTACATAGTATATGAGTGAGTTGCACTAAAAAACTTAGAATATAAGAAACGCACAGTGTAGTACATAGTATATGAGTGAGTTGCACTGAAAAACTTAGAATATAAGAAACGCACAGTGTAGTACATATTATATGAGTGAGTTGCACTGAAAAACTTAGAATATAAGAAACGCACAGTGTAGTACATTGTATATGAGTGAGTTGCACTGAAAAACTTAGAATTTAAGAAACGCACAGTGTAGTACATAGTATATGAGTGAGTTGCACGGAAAAACTTAGAATATAAGAAACGCACAGTGTAGTACATAGTATATGAGTGAGTTGCACGGAAAAACTTAGAATTTAAGAAACGCACAGTGTAGTACATAGTATATGAGTGAGTTGCACTGAAAAACTTAGAATATAAGAAACGCACAGTGTAGTACAAAGTATATGAGTGAGTTGCACTGAAAAACTTAGAATATAAGAAACGCACAGTGTAGTACATAGTATATGAGTGAGTTGCACTGAAAAACTTAGAATATAAGAAACGCACAGTGTAATACATAGTATATGAGTGAGATGCACTGAAAAACTTAGAATTTAAGAAACGCACAGTGTAGTACATAGTATATGAGTGAGTTGCACTGTAAAACTTAGAATATAAGAAACGCACAGTGTAGTACATAGTATATGAGTGTGTTGCACTGAAAAACTTAGAATATAAGAAACGCACAGTGTAGTACATAGTATATGAGTGAGTTGCACTCAAAAACTTAGAATATAAGAAACGCACAGTGTAGTACATAGTATATGAGTGAGTTGCACTGAAAAACTTAGAATATAAGAAACGCACAGTGTAGTACATAGTATATGAGTGAGTTGCACTGAAAAACTTAGAATATAAGAAACGCACAGTGTAGTACATAGTATATGAGTGAGTTGCACTGAAAAACTTAGAATATAAGAAACGCACAGTGTAGTACATAGTATATGAGTGAGTTGCACTGAAAAACTTAGAATATAAGAAACGCACAGTGTAGTACATAGTATATGAGTGAGTTGCACTGAAAAACTTAGAATATAAGAAACGCACAGTGTAGTACATAGTATATGAGTGAGTTGCACTGAAAAACTTAGAATTTAAGAAACGCACAGTGTTTTTCATAGTATATGAGTGAGTTGCACTGAAAAACTTAGAATATAAGAAACGCACAGTGTAGTACAAAGTATATGAGTGAGTTGCACTGAAAAACTTAGAATATAAGAAACGCACAGTGTAGTACATAGTATATGAGTGAGTTGCACTGAAAAACTTAGAATTTACTGAAAAACCC
The DNA here is from genome assembly GCF_978045245.1 of Mus caroli. Lineage (NCBI taxonomy): Eukaryota > Metazoa > Chordata > Mammalia > Rodentia > Muridae > Mus > Mus caroli. The sequence continues at coordinate 836,026 of NW_028227316.1, read as the reverse complement.
GCATTACACGAAATGCACAGTGTAGTACATAGTATATGAGTGAGTTGCACTGAAAAACTTAGAATATAAGAAACGCACAGTGTAGTACATAGTATATGAGTGAGTTGCACTGAAAAACTTAGAATATAAGAAACGCACAGTGTAGTACATAGTATATGAGTGAGTTGCACTGAAAAACTTAGAATATAAGAAACGCACAGTGTAGTACATAGTATATGAGTGAGTTGCACTGAAAAACTTAGAATATAAGAAACGCACAGTGTAGTACATAGTATATGAGTGAGTTGCACTGAAAAACTTAGAATATAAGAAACGCACAGTGTAGTACATAGTATATGAGTGAGTTGCACTGAAAAACTTAGAATATAAGAAACGCACAGTGTAGGACATAGTATATGAGTGAGTTGCACTGAAAAACTTAGAATATAAGAATCGCACAGTGTAGTACATAGTATATGAGTGAGTTGCACTGAAAAACTTAGAATATAAGAAACGCACAGTGTAGTACATAGTATATGAGTGAGTTGCACTGAAAAACTTAGAATATAAGAAACGCACAGTGTAGTACATAGTATATGAGTGAGTTGCACTGAAAAACTTAGAATATAAGAAACGCACAGTGTAGTACATAGTGTATGAGTGAGTTGCACTGAAAAACCTCGAATATAAGAAACGCACAGTGTAGTACATAGTATATGAGTGAGTTGCACTGAAAAACTTAGAATTTAGAGAAACGCACAGTGTAGTACATAGTATATGAGTGAGTTGCACTGAAAAACTTAGAATTTAGAGAAACGCACAGTGTAGTACATAGTATATGAGTGAGTTGCACTGAAAAACTTAGAATATAAGAAACGCACAGTGTAGTACATAGTATATGAGTGAGTTGCACTGAAAAACTTAGAATATAAGAAACGCACAGTGTAGTACGTAGTATATGAGTGAGTTGCACTCAAAAACTTAGAATATAAGAAACGCACAGTGTAGTACATAGTATATGAGTGAGTTGCACTCAAAAACTTAGAATTTACTGAAAAACCCACATTACACGAAATGCACAGTGTAGTACATAGTATATGAGTGAGTTGCACTGAAAAACTTAGAATATAAGAAACGCACAGTGTAGTACATAGTATATGAGTGAGTTGCACTGAAAAACTTAGAATTTAGAGAAACGCACAGTGTAGTACATAGTATATGAGTGAGTTGCACTGAAAAACTTAGAATTTAGAGAAACGCACAGTGTAGTACATAGTATATGAGTGAGTTGCACTGAAAAACTTAGAATATAAGAAACGCACAGTGTAGTACATAGTATATGAGTGAGTTGCACTGAAAAACTTAGAATATAAGAAACACACAGTGTAGTACATTGTATATGAGTGAGTTGCACTGAAAAACTTAGAATTTAAGAAACGCACAGTGTAGTACATAGTATATGAGTGAGTTGCACTGAAAAACTTAGAATATAAGAAACGCACAGCGTAGTACATAGTATATGAGTGAGTTGCACTGAAAAACTTAGAATTTAAGGAACGCACAGTGTAGTATATAGTATATGAGTGAGTTGCACTGAAAAACTTAGAATATAAGAAACGCACAGTGTAGTACATAGTATATGAGTGAGTTGCACTGAAAAACTTAGAATATAAGAAACGCACAGTGTAGTACATAGTATATGAGTGAGTTGCACTGAAAAACTTAGAATATAAGAAACGCACAGTGTAATACATAGTATATGAGTGAGATGCACTGAAAAACTTAGAATTTAAGAAACGCACAGTGTAGTACATAGTATATGAGTGAGTTGCACTGTAAAACTTAGAATAAAAGAAACGCATTGTGTAGTACATAGTATATGAGTGTGTTGCACTGAAAAACTTAGAATATAATAAACGCACAGTGTAGTACATAGTATATGAGTGAGTTGCACTGAAAAACTTAGAATATAAGAAACGCACAGTGTAGTACATAGTATATGAGTGAGTTGCACTGAAAAACTTAGAATATAAGAAACGCACAGTGTAGTACATAGTATATGAGTGAGTTGCACTGAAAAATTTAGAATATAAGAAACGCACAGTGTAGTACATAGTATATGAGTGAGTTGCACTGAAAAACTTAGAATATAAGAAACGCACAGTGTAGTACATAGTATATGAGTGAGTTGCACTGAAAAACTTAGAATTTAAGAAACGCACAGTGTTTTTCATAGTATATGAGTGAGTTGCACTGAAAAACTTAGAATATAAGAAACGCACAGTGTAGTACAAAGTATATGAGTGAGTTGCACTGAAAAACTTAGAATATAAGAAACGCACAGTGTAGCACATAGTATATGAGTGAGTTGCACTGAAAAACTTAGAATTTACTGAAAAACCCGCATTACACGAAATGCACAGTGTAGTACATAGTATATGAGTGAGTTGCACTGAAAAACTTAGAATATAAGAAACGCACAGTGTAGTACATAGTATATGAGTGAGTTGCACTGAAAAACTTAGAATATAAGAAACGCACAGTGTAGTACATAGTATATGAGTGAGTTGCACTGAAAAACTTAGAATATAAGAAACGCACAGTGTAGTACATAGTATATGAGTGAGTTGCACTGAAAAACTTAGAATATAAGAAACGCACAGTGTAGTACATAGTATATGAGTGAGTTGCACTGAAAAACTTAGAATATAAGAAACGCACAGTGTAGTACATAGTATATGAGTGAGTTGCACTGAAAAACTTAGAATATAAGAAACGCACAGTGTAGGACATAGTATATGAGTGAGTTGCACTGAAAAACTTAGAATATAAGAATCGCACAGTGTAGTACATAGTATATGAGTGAGTTGCACTGAAAAACTTAGAATATAAGAAACGCACAGTGTAGTACATAGTATATGAGTGAGTTGCACTGAAAAACTTAGAATATAAGAAACGCACAGTGTAGTACATAGTATATGAGTGAGTTGCACTGAAAAACTTAGAATATAAGAAACGCACAGTGTAGTACATAGTGTATGAGTGAGTTGCACTGAAAAACTTAGAATATAAGAAATGCACAGTGTAGTACATAGTATATGAGTGAGTTGCACTGAAAAACTTAGAATTTAGAGAAACGCACAGTGTAGTACATAGTATATGAGTGAGTTGCACTGAAAAACTTAGAATTTAGAGAAACGCACAGTGTAGTACATAGTATATGAGTGAGTTGCACTGAAAAACTTAGAATTTAGAGAAACGCACAGTGTAGTACATAGTATATGAGTGAGTTGCACTGAAAAACTTAGAATATAAGAAACGCACAGTGTAGTACATAGTATATGAGTGAGTTGCACTGAAAAACTTAGAATATAAGAAACGCACAGTGTAGTACATAGTATATGAGTGAGTTGCACTGAAAAACTTAGAATATAAGAAACGCACAGTGTAGTACATAGTATATGAGTGAGTTGCACTCAAAAACTTAGAATATAAGAAACGCACAGTGTAGTACATAGTATATGAGTGAGTTGCACTCAAAAACTTAGAATTTACTGAAAAACCCGCATTACACGAAATGCACAGTGTAGTACATAGTATATGAGTGAGTTGCACTGAAAAACTTAGAATATAAGAAACGCACAGTGTAGTACATAGTATATGAGTGAGTTGCACTGAAAAACTTAGAATATAAGAAACGCACAGTGTAGTACATAGTATATGAGTGAGTTGCACTGAAAAACTTAGAATTTAGAGAAACGCACAGTGTAGTACATAGTATATGAGTGAGTTGCACTGAAAAACTTAGAATTTAGAGAAACGCACAGTGTAGTACATAGTATATGAGTGAGTTGCACTGAAAAACTTAGAATATAAGAAACGCACAGTGTAGTACATAGTATATGAGTGAGTTGCACTGAAAAACTTAGAATATAAGAAACACACAGTGTAGTACATTGTATATGAGTGAGTTGCACTGAAAAACTTAGAATTTAAGAAACGCACAGTGTAGTACATAGTATATGAGTGAGTTGCACTGAAAAACTTAGAATATAAGAAACGCACAGTGTAGTACATAGTATATGAGTGAGTTGCACTGAAAAACTTAGAATATAAGAAACGCACAGTGTAATACATAGTATATGAGTGAGATGCACTGAAAAACTTAGAATTTAAGAAACGCACAGTGTAGTATATAGTATATGAGTGAGTTGCACTGTAAAACTTAGAATAAAAGAAACGCATTGTGTAGTACATAGTATATGAGTGTGTTGCACTGAAAAACTTAGAATATAATAAACGCACAGTGTAGTACATAGTATATGAGTGAGTTGCACTCAAAAACTTAGAATATAAGAAACGCACAGTGTAGTACATAGTATATGAGTGAGTTGCACTGAAAAACTTAGAATATAAGAAACGCACAGTGTAGTACATAGTATATGAGTGAGTTGCACTGAAAAACTTAGAATATAAGAAACGCACAGTGTAGTACATAGTATATGAGTGAGTTGCAATGAAAAACTTAGAATTTAAGAAACGCACAGTGTAGTACATAGTATATGAGTGAGTTGCACTGAAAAACTTAGAATATAAGAAACGCACAGTGTAGTACATAGTATATGAGTGAGTTGCACTGAAAAACTTAGAATATAAGAAACGCACAGTGTAGTACATAGTATATGAGTGAGTTGCACTGAAAAACTTAGAATATAGGAAACGCACAGTGTAGTACATAGTATATGAGTGAGTTGCACTGAAAAACTTAGAATATAAGAAACGCACAGTGTAGTACATAGTATATGAGTGAGTTGCACTGAAAAACTTAGAATTTACTGAAAAACCCGCATTACACGAAATGCACAGTGTAGTACATAGTATATGAGTGAGTTGCACTGAAAAACTTAGAATATAAGAAACGCACAGTGTAGTATATAGTATATGAGTGAGTTGCACTGAAAAACTTAGAATATAAGAAACGCACAGTGTAGTACATAGTATATGAGTGAGTTGCACTGAAAAACTTAGAATATAAGAAACGCACAGTGTAGTACATAGTATATGAGTGAGTTGCACTGAAAAACTTAGAATATAAGAAACGCACAGTGTAGTACATAGTATATGAGTGAGTTGCACTGAAAAACTTAGAATATAAGAAACGCACAGTGTAGTACATTGTATATGAGTGAGTTGCACTGAAAAACTTAGAATTTAAGAAACGCACAGTGTAGTACATAGTATATGAGTGAGTTGCACGGAAAAACTTAGAATATAAGAAACGCACAGTGTAGTACATAGTATATGAGTGAGTTGCACTGAAAAACTTAGAATTTAAGAAACGCACAGTGTAGTACATAGTATAATATGAGTGAGTTGCACTGAAAAACTTAGAATATAAGAAACGCACAGTGTAGTACATTGTATATGAGTGAGTTGCACTGAAAAACTTAGAATTTAAGAAACGCACAGTGTAGTACATAGTATATGAGTGAGTTGCACGGAAAAACTTAGAATATAAGAAACGCACAGTGTAGTACAAAGTATATGAGTGAGTTGCACTGAAAAACTTAGAATATAAGAAACGCACAGTGTAGTACATAGTATATGAGTGAGTTGCACTGAAAAACTTAGAATATACTGAAAAACCCGCATTACACGAAATGCACAGTGTAGTACATAGTATGTGAGTGAGTTGCACTGAAAAACTTAGAATATAAGAAACGCACAGTGTAGTACATAGTATATGAGTGAGTTGCACTGAAAAACTTAGAATATAAGAAACGCACAGTGTAGTACATAGTATATGAGTGAGTTGCACTGAAAAACTTAGAATTTAGAGAAACGCACAGTGTAGTACATAGTATATGAGTGAGTTGTACTGAAAAACTTAGAATTTAGAGAAACGCACAGTGTAGTACATAGTATATGAGTGAGTTGCACTGAAAAACTTAGAATATAAGAAACGCACAGTGTAGTACATAGTATATGAGTGAGTTGCACTGAAAAAGTTAGAATATAAGAAACACACAGTGTAGTACATTGTATATGAGTGAGTTGCACTGAAAAACTTAGAATTTAAGAAACGCACAGTGTAGTACATAGTATATGAGTGAGTTGCACTGAAAAACTTAGAATATAAGAAACGCACAGTGTAGTACATAGTATATGAGTGAGTTGCACTGAAAAACTTAGAATTTAAGAAACGCACAGTGTAGTATATAGTATATGAGTGAGTTGCACTGAAAAACTTAGAATATAAGAAACGCACAGTGTAGTACATAGTATATGAGTGAGTTGCACTGAAAAACTTAGAATATAAGAAACGCACAGTGTAGTACATAGTATATGAGTGAGTTGCACTGAAAAACTTAGAATATAAGAAACGCACAGTGTAGTACATAGTATATGAGTGAGTTGCACTGAAAAACTTAGAATATAAGAAACGCACAGTGTAGTACATAGTATATGAGTGAGTTGCACTGAAAAACTTAGAATATAAGAAACGCACAGTGTAGTACATAGTATATGAGTGAGTTGCACTGAAAAACTTAGAATATAAGAAACGCACAGTGTAGTACATAGTATATGAGTGAGTTGCACTGAAAAACTTAGAATTTACTGAAAAACCCGCATTACACGAAATGCACAGTGTAGTACATAGTATATGAGTGAGTTGCACTGAAAAACTTAGAATATAAGAAACGCACAGTGTAGTACATAGTATATGAGTGAGTTGCACTGAAAAACTTAGAATATAAGAAACGCACAGTGTAGTACATAGTATATGAGTGAGTTGCACTGAAAAACTTAGAATTTAGAGAAACGCACAGTGTAGTACATAGTATATGAGTGAGTTGCACTGAAAAACTTAGAATATAAGAAACGCACAGTGTAGTACATAGTATATGAGTGAGTTGCACTGAAAAACTTAGAATATAAGAAACGCACAGTGTAGTACATAGTATATGAGTGAGTTGCACTGAAAAATTTAGAATATAAGAAACGCACAGTGTAGTACATAGTATATGAGTGAGTTGCACTGAAAAACTTAGAATATAAGAAACGCACAGTGTAGTACATAGTATATGAGTGAGTTGCACTGAAAAACTTAGAATTTAAGAAACGCACAGTGTTTTTCATAGTATATGAGTGAGTTGCACTGAAAAACTTAGAATATAAGAAACGCACAGTGTAGTACAAAGTATATGAGTGAGTTGCACTGAAAAACTTAGAATATAAGAAACGCACAGTGTAGCACATAGTATATGAGTGAGTTGCACTGAAAAACTTAGAATTTACTGAAAAACCCGCATTACACGAAATGCACAGTGTAGTACATAGTATATGAGTGAGTTGCACTGAAAAACTTAGAATATAAGAAACGCACAGTGTAGTACATAGTATATGAGTGAGTTGCACTGAAAAACTTAGAATATAAGAAACGCACAGTGTAGTACATAGTATATGAGTGAGTTGCACTGAAAAACTTAGAATATAAGAAACGCACAGTGTAGTACATAGTATATGAGTGAGTTGCACTGAAAAACTTAGAATATAAGAAACGCACAGTGTAGTACATAGTATATGAGTGAGTTGCACTGAAAAACTTAGAATATAAGAAACGCACAGTGTAGTACATAGTATATGAGTGAGTTGCACTGAAAAACTTAGAATATAAGAAACGCACAGTGTAGGACATAGTATATGAGTGAGTTGCACTGAAAAACTTAGAATATAAGAATCGCACAGTGTAGTACATAGTATATGAGTGAGTTGCACTGAAAAACTTAGAATATAAGAAACGCACAGTGTAGTACATAGTATATGAGTGAGTTGCACTGAAAAACTTAGAATATAAGAAACGCACAGTGTAGTACATAGTATATGAGTGAGTTGCACTGAAAAACTTAGAATATAAGAAACGCACAGTGTAGTACATAGTGTATGAGTGAGTTGCACTGAAAAACTTAGAATATAAGAAATGCACAGTGTAGTACATAGTATATGAGTGAGTTGCACTGAAAAACTTAGAATTTAGAGAAACGCACAGTGTAGTACATAGTATATGAGTGAGTTGCACTGAAAAACTTAGAATTTAGAGAAACGCACAGTGTAGTACATAGTATATGAGTGAGTTGCACTGAAAAACTTAGAATTTAGAGAAACGCACAGTGTAGTACATAGTATATGAGTGAGTTGCACTGAAAAACTTAGAATATAAGAAACGCACAGTGTAGTACATAGTATATGAGTGAGTTGCACTGAAAAACTTAGAATATAAGAAACGCACAGTGTAGTACATAGTATATGAGTGAGTTGCACTGAAAAACTTAGAATATAAGAAACGCACAGTGTAGTACATAGTATATGAGTGAGTTGCACTCAAAAACTTAGAATATAAGAAACGCACAGTGTAGTACATAGTATATGAGTGAGTTGCACTCAAAAACTTAGAATTTACTGAAAAACCCGCATTACACGAAATGCACAGTGTAGTACATAGTATATGAGTGAGTTGCACTGAAAAACTTAGAATATAAGAAACGCACAGTGTAGTACATAGTATATGAGTGAGTTGCACTGAAAAACTTAGAATATAAGAAACGCACAGTGTAGTACATAGTATATGAGTGAGTTGCACTGAAAAACTTAGAATTTAGAGAAACGCACAGTGTAGTACATAGTATATGAGTGAGTTGCACTGAAAAACTTAGAATTTAGAGAAACGCACAGTGTAGTACATAGTATATGAGTGAGTTGCACTGAAAAACTTAGAATATAAGAAACGCACAGTGTAGTACATAGTATATGAGTGAGTTGCACTGAAAAACTTAGAATATAAGAAACACACAGTGTAGTACATTGTATATGAGTGAGTTGCACTGAAAAACTTAGAATTTAAGAAACGCACAGTGTAGTACATAGTATATGAGTGAGTTGCACTGAAAAACTTAGAATATAAGAAACGCACAGTGTAGTACATAGTATATGAGTGAGTTGCACTGAAAAACTTAGAATATAAGAAACGCACAGTGTAATACATAGTATATGAGTGAGATGCACTGAAAAACTTAGAATTTAAGAAACGCACAGTGTAGTATATAGTATATGAGTGAGTTGCACTGTAAAACTTAGAATAAAAGAAACGCATTGTGTAGTACATAGTATATGAGTGTGTTGCACTGAAAAACTTAGAATATAATAAACGCACAGTGTAGTACATAGTATATGAGTGAGTTGCACTCAAAAACTTAGAATATAAGAAACGCACAGTGTAGTACATAGTATATGAGTGAGTTGCACTGAAAAACTTAGAATATAAGAAACGCACAGTGTAGTACATAGTATATGAGTGAGTTGCACTGAAAAACTTAGAATATAAGAAACGCACAGTGTAGTACATAGTATATGAGTGAGTTGCAATGAAAAACTTAGAATTTAAGAAACGCACAGTGTAGTACATAGTATATGAGTGAGTTGCACTGAAAAACTTAGAATATAAGAAACGCACAGTGTAGTACATAGTATATGAGTGAGTTGCACTGAAAAACTTAGAATATAAGAAACGCACAGTGTAGTACATAGTATATGAGTGAGTTGCACTGAAAAACTTAGAATATAGGAAACGCACAGTGTAGTACATAGTATATGAGTGAGTTGCACTGAAAAACTTAGAATATAAGAAACGCACAGTGTAGTACATAGTATATGAGTGAGTTGCACTGAAAAACTTAGAATTTACTGAAAAACCCGCATTACACGAAATGCACAGTGTAGTACATAGTATATGAGTGAGTTGCACTGAAAAACTTAGAATATAAGAAACGCACAGTGTAGTATATAGTATATGAGTGAGTTGCACTGAAAAACTTAGAATATAAGAAACGCACAGTGTAGTACATAGTATATGAGTGAGTTGCACTGAAAAACTTAGAATATAAGAAACGCACAGTGTAGTACATAGTATATGAGTGAGTTGCACTGAAAAACTTAGAATATAAGAAACGCACAGTGTAGTACATAGTATATGAGTGAGTTGCACTGAAAAACTTAGAATATAAGAAACGCACAGTGTAGTACATTGTATATGAGTGAGTTGCACTGAAAAACTTAGAATTTAAGAAACGCACAGTGTAGTACATAGTATATGAGTGAGTTGCACGGAAAAACTTAGAATATAAGAAACGCACAGTGTAGTACATAGTATATGAGTGAGTTGCACTGAAAAACTTAGAATTTAAGAAACGCACAGTGTAGTACATAGTATAATATGAGTGAGTTGCACTGAAAAACTTAGAATATAAGAAACGCACAGTGTAGTACATTGTATATGAGTGAGTTGCACTGAAAAACTTAGAATTTAAGAAACGCACAGTGTAGTACATAGTATATGAGTGAGTTGCACGGAAAAACTTAGAATATAAGAAACGCACAGTGTAGTACAAAGTATATGAGTGAGTTGCACTGAAAAACTTAGAATATAAGAAACGCACAGTGTAGTACATAGTATATGAGTGAGTTGCACTGAAAAACTTAGAATATACTGAAAAACCCGCATTACACGAAATGCACAGTGTAGTACATAGTATGTGAGTGAGTTGCACTGAAAAACTTAGAATATAAGAAACGCACAGTGTAGTACATAGTATATGAGTGAGTTGCACTGAAAAACTTAGAATATAAGAAACGCACAGTGTAGTACATAGTATATGAGTGAGTTGCACTGAAAAACTTAGAATTTAGAGAAACGCACAGTGTAGTACATAGTATATGAGTGAGTTGTACTGAAAAACTTAGAATTTAGAGAAACGCACAGTGTAGTACATAGTATATGAGTGAGTTGCACTGAAAAACTTAGAATATAAGAAACGCACAGTGTAGTACATAGTATATGAGTGAGTTGCACTGAAAAAGTTAGAATATAAGAAACACACAGTGTAGTACATTGTATATGAGTGAGTTGCACTGAAAAACTTAGAATTTAAGAAACGCACAGTGTAGTACATAGTATATGAGTGAGTTGCACTGAAAAACTTAGAATATAAGAAACGCACAGTGTAGTACATAGTATATGAGTGAGTTGCACTGAAAAACTTAGAATTTAAGAAACGCACAGTGTAGTATATAGTATATGAGTGAGTTGCACTGAAAAACTTAGAATATAAGAAACGCACAGTGTAGTACATAGTATATGAGTGAGTTGCACTGAAAAACTTAGAATATAAGAAACGCACAGTGTAGTACATAGTATATGAGTGAGTTGCACTGAAAAACTTAGAATATAAGAAACGCACAGTGTAGTACATAGTATATGAGTGAGTTGCACTGAAAAACTTAGAATATAAGAAACGCACAGTGTAGTACATAGTATATGAGTGAGTTGCACTGAAAAACGTAGAATATAAGAAACGCACAGTGTAGTACATAGTATATGAGTGAGTTGCACTGAAAAACTTAGAATATAAGAAACGCACAGTGTAGTACATAGTATATGAGTGAGTTGCACTGAAAAACTTAGAATTTACTGAAAAACCCGCATTACACGAAATGCACAGTGTAGTACATAGTATATGAGTGAGTTGCACTGAAAAACTTAGAATATAAGAAACGCACAGTGTAGTACATAGTATATGAGTGAGTTGCACTGAAAAACTTAGAATATAAGAAACGCACAGTGTAGTACATAGTATATGAGTGAGTTGCACTGAAAAACTTAGAATTTAGAGAAACGCACAGTGTAGTACATAGTATATGAGTGAGTTGCACTGAAAAACTTAGAATTTAGAGAAACGCACAGTGTAGTACATAGTATATGAGTGAGTTGCACTGAAAAACTTAGAATATAAGAAACGCACAGTGTAGTACATAGTATATGAGTGAGTTGCACTGAAAAACTTAGAATATAAGAAACACACAGTGTAGTACATTGTATATGAGTGAGTTGCACTGAAAAACTTAGAATTTAAGAAACGCACAGTGTAGTACATAGTATATGAGTGAGTTGCACTGAAAAACTTAGAATATAAGAAACGCACAGTGTAGTACATAGTATATGAGTGAGTTGCACTGAAAAACTTAGAATTTAAGAAACGCACAGTGTAGTATATAGTATATGAGTGAGTTGCACTGAAAAACTTAGAATATAAGAAACGCACAGTGTAGTACATAGTATATGAGTGAGTTGCACTGAAAAACTTAGAATATAAGAAACGCACAGTGTAGTACATAGTATATGAGTGAGTTGCACTGAAAAACTTAGAATATAAGAAACGCACAGTGTAATACATAGTATATGAGTGAGATGCACTGAAAAACTTAGAATTTAAGAAACGCACAGTGTAGTACATAGTATATGAGTGAGTTGCACTGTAAAACTTAGAATAAAAGAAACGCATTGTGTAGTACATAGTATATGAGTGTGTTGCACTGAAAAACTTAGAATATAATAAACGCACAGTGTAGTACATAGTATATGAGTGAGTTGCACTCAAAAACTTAGAATATAAGAAACGCACAGTGTAGTACATAGTATATGAGTGAGTTGCACTGAAAAACTTAGAATATAAGAAACGCACAGTGTAGTACATAGTATATGAGTGAGTTGCACTGAAAATCTTAGAATTTACTGAAAAACCCGCATTACACGAAATGCACAGTGTAGTACATAGTATATGAGTGAGTTGCACTGAAAAACTTAGAATATAAGAAACGCACAGTGTAGTACATAGTATATGAGTGAGTTGCACTGAAAAACTTAGAATATAAGAAACGCACAGTGTAGTACATAGTATATGAGTGAGTTTCACTGAAAAACTTAGAATATAAGAAACGCACAGTGTAGTACATAGTATATGAGTGAGTTGCACTGAAAAACTTAGAATTTAAGAAACGCACAGTGTAGTACATAGTATATGAGTGAGTTGCACTGAAAAACTTAGAATATAAGAAACTCACAGTGTAGTACATAGTATATGAGTGAGTTGCACTGAAAAACTTAGACTATAAGAAACGCACAGTGTAGTACATAGTATATGAGTGAGTTGCACTGAAAAACTTAGAATATAAGAAACGCACAGTGTAGTACATAGTATATGAGTGAGTTGCACTGAAAAACTTAGAATATAGGAAACGCACAGTGTAGTACATAGTATATGAGTGAGTTGCACTGAAAAACTTAGAATATAAGAAACGCACAGTGTAGTACATAGTATATGAGTGAGTTGCACTGAAAAACTTAGAATATAAGAAACGCACAGTGTAGTACATAGTATATGAGTGAGTTGCACTGAAAAACTTAGAATTTACTGAAAAACCCGCATTACACGAAATGCACAGTGTAGTACATAGTATATGAGTGAGTTGCACTGAAAAACTTAGAATATAAGAAACGCACAGTGTAGTACATAGTATATGAGTGAGTTGCACTGAAAAACTTAGAATATAAGAAACGCACAGTGTAGTACATAGTATATGAGTGAGTTGCACTGAAAAACTTAGAATATAAGAAACGCACAGTGTAGTACATAGTATATGAGTGAGTTGCACTGAAAAACTTAGAATATAAGAAACGCACAGTGTAGTACATAGTATATGAGTGAGTTGCACTGAAAAACTTAGAATATAAGAAACGCACAGTGTAGTACATATTATATGAGTGAGTTGCACTGAAAAACTTAGAATATAAGAAACGCACAGTGTAGTACATTGTATATGAGTGAGTTGCACTGAAAAACTTATAATTTAAGAAACGCACAGTGTAGTACATAGTATATGAGTGAGTTGCACGGAAAAACTTAGAATATAAGAAACGCACAGTGTAGTACATAGTATATGAGTGAGTTGCACTGAAAAACTTAGAATATAAGAAACGCACAGTGTAGTACATTGTATATGAGTGAGTTGCACTGAAAAACTTAGAATTTAAGAAACGCACAGTGTAGTACATAGTATATGAGTGAGTTGCACGGAAAAACTTAGAATATAAGAAACGCACAGTGTAGTACAAAGTATATGAGTGAGTTGCACTGAAAAACTTAGAATATAAGAAACGCACAGTGTAGTACATAGTATATGAGTGAGTTGCACTGAAAAACTTAGAATATACTGAAAAACCCGCATTACACGAAATGCACAGTGTAGTACATAGTATGTGAGTGAGTTGCACTGAAAAACTTAGAATATAAGAAACGCACAGTGTAGTACATAGTATATGAGTGAGTTGCACTGAAAAACTTAGAATATAAGAAACGCACAGTGTAGTACATAGTATATGAGTGAGTTGCACTGAAAATCTTAGAATTTACTGAAAAACCCGCATTACACGAAATGCACAGTGTAGTACATAGTATATGAGTGAGTTGCACTGAAAAACTTAGAATTTACTGAAAAACCCGCATTACACGAAATGCACAGTGTAGTACATAGTATATGAGTGAGTTGCACGGAAAAACTTAGAATATAAGAAACGCACAGTGTAGTACATAGTATATGAGTGAGTTGCACTGAAAAACTTAGAATATAAGAAACGCACAGTGTAGTACATTGTATATGAGTGAGTTGCACTGAAAAACTTAGAATTTAAGAAACGCACAGTGTAGTACATAGTATATGAGTGAGTTGCACGGAAAAACTTAGAATATAAGAAACGCACAGTGTAGTACAAAGTATATGAGTGAGTTGCACTGAAAAACTTAGAATATAAGAAACGCACAGTGTAGTACATAGTATATGAGTGAGTTGCACTGAAAAACTTAGAATATACTGAAAAACCCGCATTACACGAAATGCACAGTGTAGTACATAGTATGTGAGTGAGTTGCACTGAAAAACTTAGAATATAAGAAACGCACAGTGTAGTACATAGTATATGAGTGAGTTGCACTGAAAAACTTAGAATATAAGAAACGCACAGTGTAGTACATAGTATATGAGTGAGTTGCACTGAAAATCTTAGAATTTACTGAAAAACCCGCATTACACGAAATGCACAGTGTAGTACATAGTATATGAGTGAGTTGCACTGAAAAACTTAGAATATAAGAAACGCACAGTGTAGTACATAGTATATGAGTGAGTTGCACTGAAAAACTTAGAATATAAGAAACGCACAGTGTAGTACATAGTATATGAGTGAGTTGCACTGAAAAACTTAGAATTTAAGAAACGCACAGTGTAGTACATAGTATATGAGTGAGTTGCACGGAAAAACTTAGAATATAAGAAACGCACAGTGTAGTACAAAGTATATGAGTGAGTTGCACTGAAAAACTTAGAATATAAGAAACGCACAGTGTAGTACATAGTATATGAGTGAGTTGCACTGAAAAACTTAGAATATACTGAAAAACCCGCATTACACGAAATGCACAGTGTAGTACATAGTATGTGAGTGAGTTGCACTGAAAAACTTAGAATATAAGAAACGCACAGTGTAGTACATAGTATATGAGTGAGTTGCACTGAAAAACTTAGAATATAAGAAACGCACAGTGTAGTACATAGTATATGAGTGAGTTGCACTGAAAATCTTAGAATTTACTGAAAAACCCGCATTACACGAAATGCACAGTGTAGTACATAGTATATGAGTGAGTTGCACTGAAAAACTTAGAATATAAGAAACGCACAGTGTAGTACATAGTATATGAGTGAGTTGCACTGAAAAACTTAGAATATAAGAAACGCACAGTGTAGTACATAGTATATGAGTGAGTTGCACTGAAAAACTTAGAATATAAGAAACGCACAGTGTAGTACATAGTATATGAGTGAGTTGCACTGAAAAACTTAGAATATAGGAAACGCACAGTGTAGTACATAGTATATGAGTGAGTTGCACTGAAAAACTTAGAATATAAGAAACGCACAGTGTAGTACATAGTATATGAGTGAGTTGCACTGAAAAACTTAGAATTTACTGAAAAACCCGCATTACACGAAATGCACAGTGTAGTACATAGTATATGAGTGAGTTGCACTGAAAAACTTAGAATTTACTGAAAAACCCGCATTACACGAAATGCACAGTGTAGTACATAGTATATGAGTGAGTTGCACTGAAAAACTTAGAATATAAGAAACGCACAGTGTAGTACATAGTATATGAGTGAGTTGCACTGAAAAACTTAGAATATAAGAAACGCACAGTGTAGTACATAGTATATGAGTGAGTTGCACTGAAAAACTTAGAATATAAGAAACGCACAGTGTAGTACATAGTATATGAGTGAGTTGCACTGAAAAACTTAGAATATAAGAAACGCACAGTGTAGTACATAGTATATGAGTGAGTTGCACTGAAAAACTTAGAATATAAGAAACGCACAGTGTAGTACATAGTATATGAGTGAGTTGCACTGAAAAACTTAGAATATAAGAAACGCACAGTGTAGTACATTGTATATGAGTGAGTTGCACTGAAAAACTTAGAATTTAAGAAACGCACAGTGTAGTACATAGTATATGAGTGAGTTGCACGGAAAAACTTAGAATATAAGAAACGCACAGTGTAGTACATAGTATATGAGTGAGTTGCACTGAAAAACTTAGAATATAAGAAACGCACAGTGTAGTACATTGTATATGAGTGAGTTGCACTGAAAAACTTAGAATTTAAGAAACGCACAGTGTAGTACATAGTATATGAGTGAGTTGCACGGAAAAACTTAGAATATAAGAAACGCACAGTGTAGTACAAAGTATATGAGTGAGTTGCACTGAAAAACTTAGAATATAAGAAACGCACAGTGTAGTACATAGTATATGAGTGAGTTGCACTGAAAAACTTAGAATATACTGAAAAACCCGCATTACACGAAATGCACAGTGTAGTACATAGTATGTGAGTGAGTTGCACTGAAAAACTTAGAATATAAGAAACGCACAGTGTAGTACATAGTATATGAGTGAGTTGCACTTAAAAACTTAGAATATAAGAAACGCACAGTGTAGTACATAGTATATGAGTGAGTTGCACTGAAAAACTTAGAATTTAGAGAAACGCACAGTGTAGTACATAGTATATGAGTGAGTTGTACTGAAAAACTTAGAATTTAGAGAAACGCACAGTGTAGTACATAGTATATGAGTGAGTTGCACTGAAAAACTTAGAATATAAGAAACGCACAGTGTAGTACATAGTATATGAGTGAGTTGCACTGAAAAAGTTAGAATATAAGAAACACACAGTGTAGTACATTGTATATGAGTGAGTTGCACTGAAAAACTTAGAATTTAAGAAACGCACAGTGTAGTACATAGTATATGAGTGAGTTGCACTGAAAAACTTAGAATATAAGAAACGCACAGTGTAGTACATAGTATATGAGTGAGTTGCACTGAAAAACTTAGAATTTAAGAAACGCACAGTGTAGTATATAGTATATGAGTGAGTTGCACTGAAAAACTTAGAATATAAGAAACGCACAGTGTAGTACATAGTATATGAGTGAGTTGCACTGAAAAACTTAGAATATAAGAAACGCACAGTGTAGTACATAGTATATGAGTGAGTTGCACTGAAAAACTTAGAATATAAGAAACGCACAGTGTAGTACATAGTATATGAGTGAGTTGCACTGAAAAACTTAGAATATAAGAAACGCACAGTGTAGTACATAGTATATGAGTGAGTTGCACTGAAAAACTTAGAATATAAGAAACGCACAGTGTAGTACATAGTATATGAGTGAGTTGCACTGAAAAACTTAGAATATAAGAAACGCACAGTGTAGTACATAGTATATGAGTGAGTTGCACTGAAAAACTTAGAATTTACTGAAAAACCCGCATTACACGAAATGCACAGTGTAGTACATAGTATATGAGTGAGTTGCACTGAAAAACTTAGAATATAAGAAACGCACAGTGTAGTACATAGTATATGAGTGAGTTGCACTGAAAAACTTAGAATATAAGAAACGCACAGTGTAGTACATAGTATATGAGTGAGTTGCACTGAAAAACTTAGAATTTAGAGAAACGCACAGTGTAGTACATAGTATATGAGTGAGTTGCACTGAAAAACTTAGAATTTAGAGAAACGCACAGTGTAGTACATAGTATATGAGTGAGTTGCACTGAAAAACTTAGAATATAAGAAACGCACAGTGTAGTACATAGTATATGAGTGAGTTGCACTGAAAAACTTAGAATATAAGAAACACACAGTGTAGTACATTGTATATGAGTGAGTTGCACTGAAAAACTTAGAATTTAAGAAACGCACAGTGTAGTACATAGTATATGAGTGAGTTGCACTGAAAAACTTAGAATATAAGAAACGCACAGTGTAGTACATAGTATATGAGTGAGTTGCACTGAAAAACTTAGAATTTAAGAAACGCACAGTGTAGTATATAGTATATGAGTGAGTTGCACTGAAAAACTTAGAATATAAGAAACGCACAGTGTAGTACATAGTATATGAGTGAGTTGCACTGAAAAACTTAGAATATAAGAAACGCACAGTGTAGTACATAGTATATGAGTGAGTTGCACTGAAAAACTTAGAATATAAGAAACGCACAGTGTAATACATAGTATATGAGTGAGATGCACTGAAAAACTTAGAATTTAAGAAACGCACAGTGTAGTACATAGTATATGAGTGAGTTGCACTGTAAAACTTAGAATAAAAGAAACGCATTGTGTAGTACATAGTATATGAGTGTGTTGCACTGAAAGACTTAGAATATAAGAAACGCACAGTGTAGTACATAGTATATGAGTGAGTTGCACTCAAAAACTTAGAATATAAGAAACGCACAGTGTAGTACATAGTATATGAGTGAGTTGCACTGAAAAACTTAGAATATAAGAAACGCACAGTGTAGTACATAGTATATGAGTGAGTTGCACTGAAAAACTTAGAATTTACTGAAAAACCCGCATTACACGAAATGCACAGTGTAGTACATAGTATATGAGTGAGTTGCACTGAAAAACTTAGAATATAAGAAACGCACAGTGTAGTACATAGTATATGAGTGAGTTGCACTGAAAAACTTAGAATATAAGAAACGCACAGTGTAGTACATAGTATATGAGTGAGTTGCACTGAAAAACTTAGAATATAAGAAACGCACAGTGTAGTACATAGTATATGAGTGAGTTGCACTGAAAAACTTAGAATTTAAGAAACGCACAGTGTAGTACATAGTATATGAGTGAGTTGCACTGAAAAACTTAGAATATAAGAAACTCACAGTGTAGTACATAGTATATGAGTGAGTTGCACTGAAAAACTTAGACTATAAGAAACGCACAGTGTAGTACATAGTATATGAGTGAGTTGCACTGAAAAACTTAGAATATAAGAAACGCACAGTGTAGTACATAGTATATGAGTGAGTTGCACTGAAAAACTTAGAATATAGGAAACGCACAGTGTAGTACATAGTATATGAGTGAGTTGCACTGAAAAACTTAGAATATAAGAAACGCACAGTGTAGTACATAGTATATGAGTGAGTTGCACTGAAAAACTTAGAATATAAGAAACGCACAGTGTAGTACATAGTATATGAGTGAGTTGCACTGAAAAACTTAGAATATAAGAAACGCACAGTGTAGTACATAGTATATGAGTGAGTTGCACTGAAAAACTTAGAATATAAGAAACGCACAGTGTAGTACATAGTATATGAGTGAGTTGCACTGAAAAACTTAGAATATAAGAAACGCACAGTGTAGTACATAGTATATGAGTGAGTTGCACTGAAAAACTTAGAATATAAGAAACGCACAGTGTAGTACATATTATATGAGTGAGTTGCACTGAAAAACTTAGAATATAAGAAACGCACAGTGTAGTACATTGTATATGAGTGAGTTGCACTGAAAAACTTAGAATTTAAGAAACGCACAGTGTAGTACATAGTATATGAGTGAGTTGCACGGAAAAACTTAGAATATAAGAAACGCACAGTGTAGTACATAGTATATGAGTGAGTTGCACGGAAAAACTTAGAATTTAAGAAACGCACAGTGTAGTACATAGTATATGAGTGAGTTGCACTGAAAAACTTAGAATATAAGAAACGCACAGTGTAGTACAAAGTATATGAGTGAGTTGCACTGAAAAACTTAGAATATAAGAAACGCACAGTGTAGTACATAGTATATGAGTGAGTTGCACTGAAAAACTTAGAATATAAGAAACGCACAGTGTAATACATAGTATATGAGTGAGATGCACTGAAAAACTTAGAATTTAAGAAACGCACAGTGTAGTACATAGTATATGAGTGAGTTGCACTGTAAAACTTAGAATATAAGAAACGCACAGTGTAGTACATAGTATATGAGTGTGTTGCACTGAAAAACTTAGAATATAAGAAACGCACAGTGTAGTACATAGTATATGAGTGAGTTGCACTCAAAAACTTAGAATATAAGAAACGCACAGTGTAGTACATAGTATATGAGTGAGTTGCACTGAAAAACTTAGAATATAAGAAACGCACAGTGTAGTACATAGTATATGAGTGAGTTGCACTGAAAAACTTAGAATATAAGAAACGCACAGTGTAGTACATAGTATATGAGTGAGTTGCACTGAAAAACTTAGAATATAAGAAACGCACAGTGTAGTACATAGTATATGAGTGAGTTGCACTGAAAAACTTAGAATATAAGAAACACACAGTGTAGTACATAGTATATGAGTGAGTTGCACTGAAAAACTTAGAATATAAGAAACGCACAGTGTAGTACATAGTATATGAGTGAGTTGCACTGAAAAACTTAGAATTTAAGAAACGCACAGTGTTTTCATAGTATATGAGTGAGTTGCACTGAAAAACTTAGAATATAAGAAACGCACAGTGTAGTACAAAGTATATGAGTGAGTTGCACTGAAAAACTTAGAATATAAGAAACGCACAGTGTAGTACATAGTATATGAGTGAGTTGCACTGAAAAACTTAGAATATAAGAAACGCACAGTGTAGTACATAGTATATGAGTGAGTTGCACTGAAAAACTTAGAATATAAGAAACGCACAGTGTAGTACATAGTATATGAGTGAGTTGCACTGAAAAACTTAGAATATAAGAAACGCACAGTGTAGTACATAGTATATGAGTGAGTTGCACTGAAAAACTTAGAATTTAAGAAACGCACAGTGTTTTCATAGTATATGAGTGAGTTGCACTGAAAAACTTAGAATATAAGAAACGCACAGTGTAGTACAAAGTATATGAGTGAGTTGCACTGAAAAACTTAGAATATAAGAAACGCACAGTGTAGTACATAGTATATGAGTGAGTTGCACTGAAAAACTTAGAATTTACTGAAAAACCCGCATTACACGAAATGCACAGTGTAGTACATAGTATATGAGTGAGTTGCACTGAAAAACTTAGAATATAAGAAACGCACAGTGTAGTACATAGTATATGAGTGAGTTGCACTGAAAAACTTAGAATATAAGAAACGCACAGTGTAGTACATAGTATATGAGTGAGTTGCACTGAAAAACTTAGAATATAAGAAACGCACAGTGTAGTACATAGTATATGAGTGAGTTGCACTGAAAAACTTAGAATATAAGAAACGCACAGTGTAGTACATAGTATATGAGTGAGTTGCACTGAAAAACTTAGAATATAAGAAACGCACAGTGTAGTACATAGTATATGAGTGAGTTGCACTGAAAAACTTAGAATATAAGAAACGCACAGTGTAGGACATAGTATATGAGTGAGTTGCACTGAAAAACTTAGAATATAAGAATCGCACAGTGTAGTACATAGTATATGAGTGAGTTGCACTGAAAAACTTAGAATATAAGAAACGCACAGTGTAGTACATAGTATATGAGTGATTTGCACTGAAAAACTTAGAATATAAGAAACGCACAGTGTAGTACATAGTATATGAGTGAGTTGCACTGAAAAACTTAGAATATAAGAAACGCACAGTGTAGTACATAGTGTATGAGTGAGTTGCACTGAAAAACTTAGAATATAAGAAACGCACAGTGTAGTACATAGTATATGAGTGAGTTGCACTGAAAAACTTAGAATTTAGAGAAACGCACAGTGTAGTACATAGTATATGAGTGAGTTGCACTGAAAAACTTAGAATTTAGAGAAACGCACAGTGTAGTACATAGTATATGAGTGAGTTGCACTGAAAAACTTAGAATTTAGAGAAACGCACAGTGTAGTACATAGTATATGAGTGAGTTGCACTGAAAAACTTAGAATATAAGAAACGCACAGTGTAGTACATAGTATATGAGTGAGTTGCACTGAAAAACTTAGAATATAAGAAACGCACAGTGTAGTACATAGTATATGAGTGAGTTGCACTGAAAAACTTAGAATATAAGAAACGCACAGTGTAGTACGTAGTATATGAGTGAGTTGCACTCAAAAACTTAGAATATAAGAAACGCACAGTGTAGTACATAGTATATGAGTGAGTTGCACTCAAAAACTTAGAATTTACTGAAAAACCCGCATTACACGAAATGCACAGTGTAGTACATAGTATATGAGTGAGTTGCACTGAAAAACTTAGAATATAAGAAACGCACAGTGTAGTACATAGTATATGAGTGAGTTGCACTGAAAAACTTAGAATTTAGAGAAACGCACAGTGTAGTACATAGTATATGAGTGAGTTGCACTGAAAAACTTAGAATTTAGAGAAACGCACAGTGTAGTACATAGTATATGAGTGAGTTGCACTGAAAAACTTAGAATATAAGAAACGCACAGTGTAGTACATAGTATATGAGTGAGTTGCACTCAAAAACTTAGAATATAAGAAACACACAGTGTAGTACATTGTATATGAGTGAGTTGCACTGAAAAACTTAGAATTTAAGAAACGCACAGTGTAGTACATAGTATATGAGTGAGTTGCACTGAAAAACTTAGAATATAAGAAACGCACAGCGTAGTACATAGTATATGAGTGAGTTGCACTGAAAAACTTAGAATTTAAGGAACGCACAGTGTAGTATATAGTATATGAGTGAGTTGCACTGAAAAACTTAGAATATAAGAAACGCACAGTGTAGTACATAGTATATGAGTGAGTTGCACTGAAAAACTTAGAATATAAGAAACGCACAGTGTAGTACATAGTATATGAGTGAGTTGCACTGAAAAACTTAGAATATAAGAAACGCACAGTGTAATACATAGTATATGAGTGAGATGCACTGAAAAACTTAGAATTTAAGAAACGCACAGTGTAGTACATAGTATATGAGTGAGTTGCACTGTAAAACTTAGAATAAAAGAAACGCATTGTGTAGTACATAGTATATGAGTGTGTTGCACTGAAAAACTTAGAATATAATAAACGCACAGTGTAGTACATAGTATATGAGTGAGTTGCACTGAAAAACTTAGAATATAAGAAACGCACAGTGTAGTACATAGTATATGAGTGAGTTGCACTGAAAAACTTAGAATATAAGAAACGCTCAGTGTAGTACATAGTATATGAGTGAGTTGCACTGAAAAACTTAGAATATAAGAAACGCACAGTGTAGTACATAGTATATGAGTGAGTTGCACTGAAAAACTTAGAATATAAGAAACGCACAGTGTAGTACATAGTATATGAGTGAGTTGCACTGAAAAACTTAGAATTTAAGAAACGCACAGTGTTTTTCATAGTATATGAGTGAGTTGCACTGAAAAACTTAGAATATAAGAAACGCACAGTGTAGTACAAAGTATATGAGTGAGTTGCACTGAAAAACGTAGAATATAAGAAACGCACAGTGTAGTACATAGTATATGAGTGAGTTGCACTGAAAAACTTAGAATTTACTGAAAAACCCGCATTACACGAAATGCACAGTGTAGTACATAGTATATGAGTGAGTTGCACTGAAAAACTTAGAATATAAGAAACGCACAGTGTAGTACATAGTATATGAGTGAGTTGCACTGAAAAACTTAGAATATAAGAAACGCACAGTGTAGTACATAGTATATGAGTGAGTTGCACTGAAAAACTTAGAATTTAAGAAACGCACAGTGTTTTTCATAGTATATGAGTGAGTTGCACTGAAAAACTTAGAATTTAAGGAACGCACAGTGTAGTATATAGTATATGAGTGAGTTGCACTGAAAAACTTAGAATATAAGAAACGCACAGTGTAGTACATAGTATATGAGTGAGTTGCACTGAAAAACTTAGAATATAAGAAACGCACAGTGTAGTACATAGTATATGAGTGAGTTGCACTGAAAAACTTAGAATATAAGAAACGCACAGTGTAATACATAGTATATGAGTGAGATGCACTGAAAAACTTAGAATTTAAGAAACGCACAGTGTAGTACATAGTATATGAGTGAGTTGCACTGTAAAACTTAGAATAAAAGAAACGCATTGTGTAGTACATAGTATATGAGTGTGTTGCACTGAAAAACTTAGAATATAATAAACGCACAGTGTAGTACATAGTATATGAGTGAGTTGCACTGAAAAACTTAGAATATAAGAAACGCACAGTGTAGTACATAGTATATGAGTGAGTTGCACTGAAAAACTTAGAATATAAGAAACGCTCAGTGTAGTACATAGTATATGAGTGAGTTGCACTGAAAAACTTAGAATATAAGAAACGCACAGTGTAGTACATAGTATATGAGTGAGTTGCACTGAAAAACTTAGAATATAAGAAACGCACAGTGTAGTACATAGTATATGAGTGAGTTGCACTGAAAAACTTAGAATTTAAGAAACGCACAGTGTTTTTCATAGTATATGAGTGAGTTGCACTGAAAAACTTAGAATATAAGAAACGCACAGTGTAGTACAAAGTATATGAGTGAGTTGCACTGAAAAACGTAGAATATAAGAAACGCACAGTGTAGTACATAGTATATGAGTGAGTTGCACTGAAAAACTTAGAATTTACTGAAAAACCCGCATTACACGAAATGCACAGTGTAGTACATAGTATATGAGTGAGTTGCACTGAAAAACTTAGAATATAAGAAACGCACAGTGTAGTACATAGTATATGAGTGAGTTGCACTGAAAAACTTAGAATATAAGAAACGCACAGTGTAGTACATAGTATATGAGTGAGTTGCACTGAAAAACTTAGAATATAAGAAACGCACAGTGTAGTACATAGTATATGAGTGAGTTGCACTGAAAAACTTAGAATATAAGAAACGCACAGTGTAGTACATAGTATATGAGTGAGTTGCACTGAAAAACTTAGAATATAAGAAACGCACAGTGTAGTACATAGTATATGAGTGAGTTGCACTGAAAAACTTAGAATATAAGAAACGCACAGTGTAGGACATAGTATATGAGTGAGTTGCACTGAAAAACTTAGAATATAAGAATCGCACAGTGTAGTACATAGTATATGAGTGAGTTGCACTGAAAAACTTAGAATATAAGAAACGCACAGTGTAGTACATAGTATATGAGTGAGTTGCACTGAAAAACTTAGAATATAAGAAACGCACAGTGTAGTACATAGTATATGAGTGAGTTGCACTGAAAAACTTAGAATATAAGAAACGCACAGTGTAGTACATAGTGTATGAGTGAGTTGCACTGAAAAACTTAGAATATAAGAAACGCACAGTGTAGTACATAGTATATGAGTGAGTTGCACTGAAAAACTTAGAATTTAGAGAAACGCACAGTGTAGTACATAGTATATGAGTGAGTTGCACTGAAAAACTTAGAATTTAGAGAAACGCACAGTGTAGTACATAGTATATGAGTGAGTTGCACTGAAAAACTTAGAATTTAGAGAAACGCACAGTGTAGTACATAGTATATGAGTGAGTTGCACTGAAAAACTTAGAATATAAGAAACGCACAGTGTAGTACATAGTATATGAGTGAGTTGCACTGAAAAACTTAGAATATAAGAAACGCACAGTGTAGTACATAGTATATGAGTGAGTTGCACTGAAAAACTTAGAATATAAGAAACGCACAGTGTAGTACATAGTATATGAGTGAGTTGCACTCAAAAACTTAGAATATAAGAAACGCACAGTGTAGTACATAGTATATGAGTGAGTTGCACTCAAAAACTTAGAATTTACTGAAAAACCCGCATTACACGAAATGCACAGTGTAGTACATAGTATATGAGTGAGTTGCACTGAAAAACTTAGAATATAAGAAACGCACAGTGTAGTACATAGTATATGAGTGAGTTGCACTGAAAAACTTAGAATATAAGAAACGCACAGTGTAGTACATAGTATATGAGTGAGTTGCACTGAAAAACTTAGAATTTAGAGAAACGCACAGTGTAGTACATAGTATATGAGTGAGTTGCACTGAAAAACTTAGAATTTAGAGAAACGCACAGTGTAGTACATAGTATATGAGTGAGTTGCACTGAAAAACTTAGAATATAAGAAACGCACAGTGTAGTACATAGTATATGAGTGAGTTGCACTGAAAAACTTAGAATATAAGAAACACACAGTGTAGTACATTGTATATGAGTGAGTTGCACTGAAAAACTTAGAATTTAAGAAACGCACAGTGTAGTACATAGTATATGAGTGAGTTGCACTGAAAAACTTAGAATATAAGAAACGCACAGTGTAGTACATAGTATATGAGTGAGTTGCACTGAAAAACTTAGAATTTAAGGAACGCACAGTGTAGTATATAGTATATGAGTGAGTTGCACTGAAAAACTTAGAATATAAGAAACGCACAGTGTAGTACATAGTATATGAGTGAGTTGCACTGAAAAACTTAGAATATAAGAAACGCACAGTGTAGTACATAGTATATGAGTGAGTTGCACTGAAAAACTTAGAATATAAGAAACGCACAGTGTAATACATAGTATATGAGTGAGATGCACTGAAAAACTTAGAATTTAAGAAACGCACAGTGTAGTACATAGTATATGAGTGAGTTGCACTGTAAAACTTAGAATAAAAGAAACGCATTGTGTAGTACATAGTATATGAGTGTGTTGCACTGAAAAACTTAGAATATAATAAACGCACAGTGTAGTACATAGTATATGAGTGAGTTGCACTCAAAAACTTAGAATATAAGAAACGCACAGTGTAGTACATAGTATATGAGTGAGTTGCACTGAAAAACTTAGAATATAAGAAACGCACAGTGTAGTACATAGTATATGAGTGAGTTGCACTGAAAAACTTAGAATATAAGAAACGCACAGTGTAGTACATAGTATATGAGTGAGTTGCAATGAAAAACTTAGAATTTAAGAAACGCACAGTGTAGTACATAGTATATGAGTGAGTTGCACTGAAAAACTTAGAATATAAGAAACTCACAGTGTAGTACATAGTATATGAGTGAGTTGCACTGAAAAACTTAGAATATAAGAAACGCACAGTGTAGTACATAGTATATGAGTGAGTTGCACTGAAAAACTTAGAATATAGGAAACGCACAGTGTAGTACATAGTATATGAGTGAGTTGCACTGAAAAACTTAGAATATAAGAAACGCACAGTGTAGTACATAGTATATGAGTGAGTTGCACTGAAAAACTTAGAATTTACTGAAAAACCCGCATTACACGAAATGCACAGTGTAGTACATAGTATATGAGTGAGTTGCACTGAAAAACTTAGAATATAAGAAACGCACAGTGTAGTATATAGTATATGAGTGAGTTGCACTGAAAAACTTAGAATATAAGAAACGCACAGTGTAGTACATAGTATATGAGTGAGTTGCACTGAAAAACTTAGAATATAAGAAACGCACAGTGTAGTACATAGTATATGAGTGAGTTGCACTGAAAAACTTAGAATATAAGAAACGCACAGTGTAGTACATAGTATATGAGTGAGTTGCACTGAAAAACTTAGAATATAAGAAACGCACAGTGTAGTACATTGTATATGAGTGAGTTGCACTGAAAAACTTAGAATTTAAGAAACGCACAGTGTAGTACATAGTATATGAGTGAGTTGCACGGAAAAACTTAGAATATAAGAAACGCACAGTGTAGTACATAGTATATGAGTGAGTTACACTGAAAAACTTAGAATTTAAGAAACGCACAGTGTAGTACATAGTATAATATGAGTGAGTTGCACTGAAAAACTTAGAATATAAGAAACGCACAGTGTAGTACATTGTATATGAGTGAGTTGCACTGAAAAACTTAGAATTTAAGAAACGCACAGTGTAGTACATAGTATATGAGTGAGTTGCACGGAAAAACTTAGAATATAAGAAACGCACAGTGTAGTACAAAGTATATGAGTGAGTTGCACTGAAAAACTTAGAATATAAGAAACGCACAGTGTAGTACATAGTATATGAGTGAGTTGCACTGAAAAACTTAGAATATACTGAAAAACCCGCATTACACGAAATGCACAGTGTAGTACATAGTATGTGAGTGAGTTGCACTGAAAAACTTAGAATATAAGAAACGCACAGTGTAGTACATAGTATATGAGTGAGTTGCACTGAAAAACTTAGAATATAAGAAACGCACAGTGTAGTACATAGTATATGAGTGAGTTGCACTGAAAAACTTAGAATTTAGAGAAACGCACAGTGTAGTACATAGTATATGAGTGAGTTGTACTGAAAAACTTAGAATTTAGAGAAACGCACAGTGTAGTACATAGTATATGAGTGAGTTGCACTGAAAAACTTAGAATATAAGAAACGCACAGTGTAGTACATAGTATATGAGTGAGTTGCACTGAAAAAGTTAGAATATAAGAAACACACAGTGTAGTACATTGTATATGAGTGAGTTGCACTGAAAAACTTAGAATTTAAGAAACGCACAGTGTAGTACATAGTATATGAGTGAGTTGCACTGAAAAACTTAGAATATAAGAAACGCACAGTGTAGTACATAGTATATGAGTGAGTTGCACTGAAAAACTTAGAATTTAAGAAACGCACAGTGTAGTATATAGTATATGAGTGAGTTGCACTGAAAAACTTAGAATATAAGAAACGCACAGTGCAGTACATAGTATATGAGTGAGTTGCACTGAAAAACTTAGAATATAAGAAACGCACAGTGTAGTACATAGTATATGAGTGAGTTGCACTGAAAAACTTAGAATATAAGAAACGCACAGTGTAGTACATAGTATATGAGTGAGTTGCACTGAAAAACTTAGAATATAAGAAACGCACAGTGTAGTACATAGTATATGAGTGAGTTGCACTGAAAAACTTAGAATATAAGAAACGCACAGTGTAGTACATAGTATATGAGTGAGTTGCACTGAAAAACTTAGAATATAAGAAACGCACAGTGTAGTACATAGTATATGAGTGAGTTGCACTGAAAAACTTAGAATTTACTGAAAAACCCGCATTACACGAAATGCACAGTGTAGTACATAGTATATGAGTGAGTTGCACTGAAAAACTTAGAATATAAGAAACGCACAGTGTAGTACATAGTATATGAGTGAGTTGCACTGAAAAACTTAGAATATAAGAAACGCACAGTGTAGTACATAGTATATGAGTGAGTTGCACTGAAAAACTTAGAATTTAGAGAAACGCACAGTGTAGTACATAGTATATGAGTGAGTTGCACTGAAAAACTTAGAATTTAGAGAAACGCACAGTGTAGTACATAGTATATGAGTGAGTTGCACTGAAAAACTTAGAATATAAGAAACGCACAGTGTAGTACATAGTATATGAGTGAGTTGCACTGAAAAACTTAGAATATAAGAAACACACAGTGTAGTACATTGTATATGAGTGAGTTGCACTGAAAAACTTAGAATTTAAGAAACGCACAGTGTAGTACATAGTATATGAGTGAGTTGCACTGAAAAACTTAGAATATAAGAAACGCACAGTGTAGTACATAGTATATGAGTGAGTTGCACTGAAAAACTTAGAATTTAAGAAACGCACAGTGTAGTATATAGTATATGAGTGAGTTGCACTGAAAAACTTAGAATATAAGAAACGCACAGTGTAGTACATAGTATATGAGTGAGTTGCACTGAAAAACTTAGAATATAAGAAACGCACAGTGTAATACATAGTATATGAGTGAGATGCACTGAAAAACTTAGAATTTAAGAAACGCACAGTGTAGTACATAGTATATGAGTGAGTTGCACTGTAAAACTTAGAATAAAAGAAACGCATTGTGTAGTACATAGTATATGAGTGTGTTGCACTGAAAAACTTAGAATATAATAAACGCACAGTGTAGTACATAGTATATGAGTGAGTTGCACTCAAAAACTTAGAATATAAGAAACGCACAGTGTAGTACATAGTATATGAGTGAGTTGCACTGAAAAACTTAGAATTTACTGAAAAACCCGCATTACACGAAATGCACAGTGTAGTACATA
The DNA here is from genome assembly GCF_978045245.1 of Mus caroli. Classification (NCBI taxonomy): domain Eukaryota; kingdom Metazoa; phylum Chordata; class Mammalia; order Rodentia; family Muridae; genus Mus; species Mus caroli. The sequence goes on along the minus strand of NW_028227316.1, from coordinate 805,723 downwards.
GTATATGAGTGAGTTGCACTGAAAAACTTAGAATATAAGAAACGCACAGTGTAGTACATAGTATATGAGTGAGTTGCACTGAAAAACTTAGAATTTAAGAAACGCACAGTGTAGTATATAGTATATGAGTGAGTTGCACTGAAAAACTTAGAATATAAGAAACGCACAGTGTAGTACATAGTATATGAGTGAGTTGCACTGAAAAACTTAGAATATAAGAAACGCACAGTGTAGTACATAGTATATGAGTGAGTTGCACTGAAAAACTTAGAATATAAGAAACGCACAGTGTAGTACATAGTATATGAGTGAGTTGCACTGAAAAACTTAGAATATAAGAAACGCACAGTGTAGTACATAGTATATGAGTGAGTTGCACTGAAAAACTTAGAATATAAGAAACGCACAGTGTAGTATATAGTATATGAGTGAGTTGCACTGAAAAACTTAGAATATAAGAAACGCACAGTGTAGTACATAGTATATGAGTGAGTTGCACTGAAAAACTTAGAATTTACTGAAAAACCCGCATTACACGAAATGCACAGTGTAGTACATAGTATATGAGTGAGTTGCACTGAAAAACTTAGAATATAAGAAACGCACAGTGTAGTACATAGTATATGAGTGAGTTGCACTGAAAAACTTAGAATATAAGAAACGCACAGTGTAGTACATAGTATATGAGTGAGTTGCACTGAAAAACTTAGAATTTAGAGAAACGCACAGTGTAGTACATAGTATATGAGTGAGTTGCACTGAAAAACTTAGAATTTAGAGAAACGCACAGTGTAGTACATAGTATATGAGTGAGTTGCACTGAAAAACTTAGAATATAAGAAACGCACAGTGTAGTACATAGTATATGAGTGAGTTGCACTGAAAAACTTAGAATTTAGAGAAACGCACAGTGTAGTACATTGTATATGAGTGAGTTGCACTGAAAAACTTAGAATTTAAGAAACGCACAGTGTAGTACATAGTATATGAGTGAGTTGCACTGAAAAACTTAGAATATAAGAAACGCACAGTGTAGTACATAGTATATGAGTGAGTTGCACTGAAAAACTTAGAATATAAGAAACGCACAGTGTAGTACATAGTATATGAGTGAGTTGCACTGAAAAACTTAGAATATAAGAAACGCACAGTGTAGTACATAGTATATGAGTGAGTTGCACTGAAAAACTTAGAATATAAGAAACGCACAGTGTAGTACATAGTATATGAGTGAGTTGCACTGAAAAACTTAGAATTTACTGAAAAACCCGCATTACACGAAATGCACAGTGTAGTACATAGTATATGAGTGAGTTGCACTGAAAAACTTAGAATATAAGAAACGCACAGTGTAGTACATAGTATATGAGTGAGTTGCACTGAAAAACTTAGAATATAAGAAACGCACAGTGTAGTACATAGTATATGAGTGAGTTGCACTGAAAAACTTAGAATTTAGAGAAACGCACAGTGTAGTACATAGTATATGAGTGAGTTGCACTGAAAAACTTAGAATTTAGAGAAACGCACAGTGTAGTACATAGTATATGAGTGAGTTGCACTGAAAAACTTAGAATATAAGAAACGCACAGTGTAGTACATAGTATATGAGTGAGTTGCACTGAAAAACTTAGAATATAAGAAACACACAGTGTAGTACATTGTATATGAGTGAGTTGCACTGAAAAACTTAGAATTTAAGAAACGCACAGTGTAGTACATAGTATATGAGTGAGTTGCACTGAAAAACTTAGAATATAAGAAACGCACAGTGTAGTACATAGTATATGAGTGAGTTGCACTGAAAAACTTAGAATTTAAGAAACGCACAGTGTAGTATATAGTATATGAGTGAGTTGCACTGAAAAACTTAGAATATAAGAAACGCACAGTGTAGTACATAGTATATGAGTGAGTTGCACTGAAAAACTTAGAATATAAGAAACGCACAGTGTAATACATAGTATATGAGTGAGATGCACTGAAAAACTTAGAATTTAAGAAACGCACAGTGTAGTACATAGTATATGAGTGAGTTGCACTGTAAAACTTAGAATAAAAGAAACGCATTGTGTAGTACATAGTATATGAGTGTGTTGCACTGAAAAACTTAGAATATAATAAACGCACAGTGTAGTACATAGTATATGAGTGAGTTGCACTCAAAAACTTAGAATATAAGAAACGCACAGTGTAGTACATAGTATATGAGTGAGTTGCACTGAAAAACTTAGAATTTACTGAAAAACCCGCATTACACGAAATGCACAGTGTAGTACATAGTATATGAGTGAGTTGCACTGAAAAACTTAGAATATAAGAAACGCACAGTGTAGTACATAGTATATGAGTGAGTTGCACTGAAAAACTTAGAATTTAAGAAACGCACAGTGTAGTATATAGTATATGAGTGAGTTGCACTGAAAAACTTAGAATATAAGAAACGCACAGTGTAGTACATAGTATATGAGTGAGTTGCACTGAAAAACTTAGAATATAAGAAACGCACAGTGTAGTACATAGTATATGAGTGAGTTGCACTGAAAAACTTAGAATATAAGAAACGCACAGTGTAGTACATAGTATATGAGTGAGTTGCACTGAAAAACTTAGAATATAAGAAACGCACAGTGTAGTACATAGTATATGAGTGAGTTGCACTGAAAAACTTAGAATATAAGAAACGCACAGTGTAGTACATAGTATATGAGTGAGTTGCACTGAAAAACTTAGAATATAAGAAACGCACAGTGTAGTACATAGTATATGAGTGAGTTGCACTGAAAAACTTAGAATTTACTGAAAAACCCGCATTACACGAAATGCACAGTGTAGTACATAGTATATGAGTGAGTTGCACTGAAAAACTTAGAATATAAGAAACGCACAGTGTAGTACATAGTATATGAGTGAGTTGCACTGAAAAACTTAGAATATAAGAAACGCACAGTGTAGTACATAGTATATGAGTGAGTTGCACTGAAAAACTTAGAATTTAGAGAAACGCACAGTGTAGTACATAGTATATGAGTGAGTTGCACTGAAAAACTTAGAATTTAGAGAAACGCACAGTGTAGTACATAGTATATGAGTGAGTTGCACTGAAAAACTTAGAATATAAGAAACGCACAGTGTAGTACATAGTATATGAGTGAGTTGCACTGAAAAACTTAGAATTTAGAGAAACGCACAGTGTAGTACATTGTATATGAGTGAGTTGCACTGAAAAACTTAGAATTTAAGAAACGCACAGTGTAGTACATAGTATATGAGTGAGTTGCACTGAAAAACTTAGAATATAAGAAACGCACAGTGTAGTACATAGTATATGAGTGAGTTGCACTGAAAAACTTAGAATTTAAGAAACGCACAGTGTAGTATATAGTATATGAGTGAGTTGCACTGAAAAACTTAGAATATAAGAAACGCACAGTGTAGTACATAGTATATGAGTGAGTTGCACTGAAAAACTTAGAATATAAGAAACGCACAGTGTAGTACATAGTATATGAGTGAGTTGCACTGAAAAACTTAGAATATAAGAAACGCACAGTGTAGTACATAGTATATGAGTGAGTTGCACTGAAAAACTTAGAATATAAGAAACGCACAGTGTAGTACATAGTATATGAGTGAGTTGCACTGAAAAACTTAGAATATAAGAAACGCACAGTGTAGTACATAGTATATGAGTGAGTTGCACTGAAAAACTTAGAATTTACTGAAAAACCCGCATTACACGAAATGCACAGTGTAGTACATAGTATATGAGTGAGTTGCACTGAAAAACTTAGAATATAAGAAACGCACAGTGTAGTACATAGTATATGAGTGAGTTGCACTGAAAAACTTAGAATATAAGAAACGCACAGTGTAGTACATAGTATATGAGTGAGTTGCACTGAAAAACTTAGAATTTAGAGAAACGCACAGTGTAGTACATAGTATATGAGTGAGTTGCACTGAAAAACTTAGAATTTAGAGAAACGCACAGTGTAGTACATAGTATATGAGTGAGTTGCACTGAAAAACTTAGAATATAAGAAACGCACAGTGTAGTACATAGTATATGAGTGAGTTGCACTGAAAAACTTAGAATTTAGAGAAACGCACAGTGTAGTACATTGTATATGAGTGAGTTGCACTGAAAAACTTAGAATTTAAGAAACGCACAGTGTAGTACATAGTATATGAGTGAGTTGCACTGAAAAACTTAGAATATAAGAAACGCACAGTGTAGTACATAGTATATGAGTGAGTTGCACTGAAAAACTTAGAATTTAAGAAACGCACAGTGTAGTATATAGTATATGAGTGAGTTGCACTGAAAAACTTAGAATATAAGAAACGCACAGTGTAGTACATAGTATATGAGTGAGTTGCACTGAAAAACTTAGAATATAAGAAACGCACAGTGTAGTACATAGTATATGAGTGTGTTGCACTGAAAAACTTAGAATATAAGAAACGCACAGTGTAATACATAGTATATGAGTGAGATGCACTGAAAAACTTAGAATTTAAGAAACGCACAGTGTAGTACATAGTATATGAGTGAGTTGCACTGTAAAACTTAGAATAAAAGAAACGCATTGTGTAGTACTTAGTATATGAGTGTGTTGCACTGAAAAACTTAGAATATAATAAACGCACAGTGTAGTACATAGTATATGAGTGAGTTGCACTCAAAAACTTAGAATATAAGAAACGCACAGTGTAGTACATAGTATATGAGTGAGTTGCACTGAAAAACTTAGAATATAAGAAACGCACAGTGTAGTACATAGTATATGAGTGAGTTGCACTGAAAAACTTAGAATATAAGAAACGCACAGTGTAGGACATAGTATATGAGTGAGTTGCACTGAAAAACTTAGAATATAAGAAACGCACAGTGTAGTACATAGTATATGAGTGAGTTGCACTGAAAAACTTAGAATATAAGAAACGCACAGTGTAGTACATAGTATATGAGTGAGTTGCACTGAAAAACTTAGAATATAAGAAACGCACAGTGTAGTACATAGTATATGAGTGAGTTGCACTGAAAAACTTAGAATTTAGAGAAACGCACAGTGTAGTACATAGTATATGAGTGAGTTGCACTGAAAAACTTAGAATTTAGATAAACGCACAGTGTAGTACATAGTATATGAGTGAGTTGCACTGAAAAACTTAGAATTTATAGAAACGCACAGTGTAGTACATAGTATATGAGTGAGTTGCACTGAAAAACTTAGAATATAAGAAACGCACAGTGTAGTACATAGTATATGAGTGAGTTGCACTGAAAAACTTAGAATATAAGAAACGCACAGTGTAGTACATAGTATATGAGTGAGTTGCACTGAAAAACTTAGAATATAAGAAACGCACAGTGTAGTACATAGTATATGAGTGAGTTGCACTCAAAAACTTAGAATATAAGAAACGCACAGTGTAGTACATAGTATATGAGTGAGTTGCACTCAAAAACTTAGAATTTACTGAAAAACCCGCATTACACGAAATGCACAGTGTAGTACATAGTATATGAGTGAGTTGCACTGAAAAACTTAGAATATAAGAAACGCACAGTGTAGTACATAGTATATGAGTGAGTTGCACTGAAAAACTTAGAATATAAGAAACGCACAGTGTAGTACATAGTATATGAGTGAGTTGCACTGAAAAACTTAGAATTTAGAGAAACGCACAGTGTAGTACATAGTATATGAGTGAGTTGCACTGAAAAACTTAGAATTTAGAGAAACGCACAGTGTAGTACATAGTATATGAGTGAGTTGCACTGAAAAACTTAGAATATAAGAAACGCACAGTGTAGTACATAGTATATGAGTGAGTTGCACTGAAAAACTTAGAATATAAGAAACACACAGTGTAGTACATTGTATATGAGTGAGTTGCACTGAAAAACTTAGAATATAAGAAACACACAGTGTAGTACATTGTATATGAGTGAGTTGCACTGAAAAACTTAGAATTTAAGAAAGGCACAGTGTAGTACATAGTATATGAGTGAGTTGCACTGAAAAACTTAGAATATAAGAAACGCACAGTGTAGTACATAGTATATGAGTGAGTTGCACTGAAAAACTTAGAATTTAAGAAACGCACAGTGTAGTATATAGTATATGAGTGAGTTGCACTGAAAAACTTAGAATATAAGAAACGCACAGTGTAGTACATAGTATATGAGTGAGTTGCACTGAAAAACTTAGAATATAAGAAACGCACAGTGTAGTACATAGTATATGAGTGAGTTGCACTGAAAAACTTAGAATATAAGAAACGCACAGTGTAATACATAGTATATGAGTGAGATGCACTGAAAAACTTAGAATTTAAGAAACGCACAGTGTAGTACATAGTATATGAGTGAGTTGCACTGTAAAACTTAGAATAAAAGAAACGCATTGTGTAGTACATAGTATATGAGTGTGTTGCACTGAAAAACTTAGAATATAATAAACGCACAGTGTAGTACATAGTATATGAGTGAGTTGCACTCAAAAACTTAGAATATAAGAAACGCACAGTGTAGTACATAGTATATGAGTGAGTTGCACTGAAAAACTTAGAATATAAGAAACGCACAGTGTAGTACATAGTATATGAGTGAGTTGCACTGAAAAACTTAGAATTTACTGAAAAACCCGCATTACACGAAATGCACAGTGTAGTACATAGTATATGAGTGAGTTGCACTGAAAAACTTAGAATATTAAGAAACGCACAGTGTAGTACATAGTATATGAGTGAGTTGCACTGAAAAACTTAGAATTTAAGAAACGCACAGTGTAGTATATAGTATATGAGTGAGTTGCACTGAAAAACTTAGAATTTAGAGAAACGCACAGTGTAGTACATAGTATATGAGTGAGTTGCACTGAAAAACTTAGAATTTAGAGAAACGCACAGTGTAGTACATAGTATATGAGTGAGTTGCACTGAAAAACTTAGAATTTATAGAAACGCACAGTGTAGTACATAGTATATGAGTGAGTTGCACTGAAAAACTTAGAATATAAGAAACGCACAGTGTAGTACATAGTATATGAGTGAGTTGCACTGAAAAACTTAGAATATAAGAAACGCACAGTGTAGTACATAGTATATGAGTGAGTTGCACTGAAAAACTTAGAATATAAGAAACGCACAGTGTAGTACATAGTATATGAGTGAGTTGCACTCAAAAACTTAGAATATAAGAAACGCACAGTGTAGTACATAGTATATGAGTGAGTTGCACTCAAAAACTTAGAATTTACTGAAAAACCCGCATTACACGAAATGCACAGTGTAGTACATAGTATATGAGTGAGTTGCACTGAAAAACTTAGAATATAAGAAACGCACAGTGTAGTACATAGTATATGAGTGAGTTGCACTGAAAAACTTAGAATATAAGAAACGCACAGTGTAGTACATAGTATATGAGTGAGTTGCACTGAAAAACTTAGAATTTAGAGAAACGCACAGTGTAGTACATAGTATATGAGTGAGTTGCACTGAAAAACTTAGAATTTAGAGAAACGCACAGTGTAGTACATAGTATATGAGTGAGTTGCACTGAAAAACTTAGAATATAAGAAACGCACAGTGTAGTACATAGTATATGAGTGAGTTGCACTGAAAAACTTAGAATATAAGAAACACACAGTGTAGTACATTGTATATGAGTGAGTTGCACTGAAAAACTTAGAATATAAGAAACACACAGTGTAGTACATTGTATACGAGTGAGTTGCACTGAAAAACTTAGAATTTAAGAAACGCACAGTGTAGTACATAGTATATGAGTGAGTTGCACTGAAAAACTTAGAATATAAGAAACGCACAGTGTAGTACATAGTATATGAGTGAGTTGCACTGAAAAACTTAGAATTTAAGAAACGCACAGTGTAGTATATAGTATATGAGTGAGTTGCACTGAAAAACTTAGAATATAAGAAACGCACAGTGTAGTACATAGTATATGAGTGAGTTGCACTGAAAAACTTAGAATATAAGAAACGCACAGTGTAGTACATAGTATATGAGTGAGTTGCACTGAAAAACTTAGAATATAAGAAACGCACAGTGTAATACATAGTATATGAGTGAGATGCACTGAAAAACTTAGAATTTAAGAAACGCACAGTGTAGTACATAGTATATGAGTGAGTTGCACTGTAAAACTTAGAATAAAAGAAACGCATTGTGTAGTACATAGTATATGAGTGTGTTGCACTGAAAAACTTAGAATATAATAAACGCACAGTGTAGTACATAGTATATGAGTGAGTTGCACTCAAAAACTTAGAATATAAGAAACGCACAGTGTAGTACATAGTATATGAGTGAGTTGCACTGAAAAACTTAGAATATAAGAAACGCACAGTGTAGTACATAGTATATGAGTGAGTTGCACTGAAAAACTTAGAATTTACTGAAAAACCCGCATTACACGAAATGCACAGTGTAGTACATAGTATATGAGTGAGTTGCACTGAAAAACTTAGAATATAAGAAACGCACAGTGTAGTACATAGTATATGAGTGAGTTGCACTGAAAAACTTAGAATTTAAGAAACGCACAGTGTAGTATATAGTATATGAGTGAGTTGCACTGAAAAACTTAGAATATAAGAAACGCACAGTGTAGTACATAGTATATGAGTGAGTTGCACTGAAAAACTTAGAATATAAGAAACGCACAGTGTAGTACATAGTATATGAGTGAGTTGCACTGAAAAACTTAGAATATAAGAAACGCACAGTGTAGTACATAGTATATGAGTGAGTTGCACTGAAAAACTTAGAATTTAGAGAAACGCACAGTGTAGTACATAGTATATGAGTGAGTTGCACTGAAAAACTTAGAATATAAGAAACGCACAGTGTAGTACATAGTATATGAGTGAGTTGCACTGAAAAACTTAGAATATAAGAAACACACAGTGTAGTACATTGTATATGAGTGAGTTGCACTGAAAAACTTAGAATATAAGAAACACACAGTGTAGTACATTGTATATGAGTGAGTTGCACTGAAAAACTTAGAATTTAAGAAACGCACAGTGTAGTACATAGTATATGAGTGAGTTGCACTGAAAAACTTAGAATATAAGAAACGCACAGTGTAGTACATAGTATATGAGTGAGTTGCACTGAAAAACTTAGAATTTAAGAAACGCACAGTGTAGTATATAGTATATGAGTGAGTTGCACTGAAAAACTTAGAATATAAGAAACGCACAGTGTAGTACATAGTATATGAGTGAGTTGCACTGAAAAACTTAGAATATAAGAAACGCACAGTGTAGTACATAGTATATGAGTGAGTTGCACTGAAAAACTTAGAATATAAGAAACGCACAGTGTAATACATAGTATATGAGTGAGATGCACTGAAAAACTTAGAATTTAAGAAACGCACAGTGTAGTACATAGTATATGAGTGAGTTGCACTGTAAAACTTAGAATAAAAGAAACGCATTGTGTAGTACATAGTATATGAGTGTGTTGCACTGAAAAACTTAGAATATAATAAACGCACAGTGTAGTACATAGTATATGAGTGAGTTGCACTCAAAAACTTAGAATATAAGAAACGCACAGTGTAGTACATAGTATATGAGTGAGTTGCACTGAAAAACTTAGAATATAAGAAACGCACAGTGTAGTACATAGTATATGAGTGAGTTGCACTGAAAAACTTAGAATTTACTGAAAAACCCGCATTACACGAAATGCACAGTGTAGTACATAGTATATGAGTGAGTTGCACTGAAAAACTTAGAATATAAGAAACGCACAGTGTAGTACATAGTATATGAGTGAGTTGCACTGAAAAACTTAGAATTTAAGAAACGCACAGTGTAGTATATAGTATATGAGTGAGTTGCACTGAAAAACTTAGAATATAAGAAACGCACAGTGTAGTACATAGTATATGAGTGAGTTGCACTGAAAAACTTAGAATATAAGAAACGCACAGTGTAGTACATAGTATATGAGTGAGTTGCACTGAAAAACTTAGAATATAAGAAACGCACAGTGTAGTACATAGTATATGAGTGAGTTGCACTGAAAAACTTAGAATATAAGAAACGCACAGTGTAGTACATAGTATATGAGTGAGTTGCACTGAAAAACTTAGAATATAAGAAACGCACAGTGTAGTACATAGTATATGAGTGAGTTGCACTGAAAAACTTAGAATATAAGAAACGCACAGTGTAGTACATAGTATATGAGTGAGTTGCACTGAAAAACTTAGAATTTACTGAAAAACCCGCATTACACGAAATGCACAGTGTAGTACATAGTATATGAGTGAGTTGCACTGAAAAACTTAGAATATAAGAAACGCACAGTGTAGTACATAGTATAAGAGTGAGTTGCACTGAAAAACTTAGAATATAAGAAACGCACAGTGTAGTACATAGTATATGAGTGAGTTGCACTGAAAAACTTAGAATTTAGAGAAACGCACAGTGTAGTACATAGTATATGAGTGAGTTGCACTGAAAAACTTAGAATTTAGAGAAACGCACAGTGTAGTACATAGTATATGAGTGAGTTGCACTGAAAAACTTAGAATATAAGAAACGCACAGTGTAGTACATAGTATATGAGTGAGTTGCACTGAAAAACTTAGAATATAAGAAACACACAGTGTAGTACATTGTATATGAGTGAGTTGCACTGAAAAACTTAGAATTTAAGAAACGCACAGTGTAGTACATAGTATATGAGTGAGTTGCACTGAAAAACTTAGAATATAAGAAACACACAGTGTAGTACATTGTATATGAGTGAGTTGCACTGAAAAACTTAGAATATAAGAAACACACAGTGTAGTACATTGTATATGAGTGAGTTGCACTGAAAAACTTAGAATTTAAGAAACGCACAGTGTAGTACATAGTATATGAGTGAGTGGCACTGAAAAACTTAGAATATAAGAAACGCACAGTGTAGTACATAGTATATGAGTGAGTTGCACTGAAAAACTTAGAATTTAAGAAACGCACAGTGTAGTATATAGTATATGAGTGAGTTGCACTGAAAAACTTAGAATATAAGAAACGCACAGTGTAGTACATAGTATATGAGTGAGTTGCACTGAAAAACTTAGAATATAAGAAACGCACAGTGTAGTACATAGTATATGAGTGAGTTGCACTGAAAAACTTAGAATATAAGAAACGCACAGTGTAATACATAGTATATGAGTGAGATGCACTGAAAAACTTAGAATTTAAGAAACGCACAGTGTAGTACATAGTATATGAGTGAGTTGCACTGTAAAACTTAGAATAAAAGAAACGCATTGTGTAGTACATAGTATATGAGTGTGTTGCACTGAAAAACTTAGAATATAATAAACGCACAGTGTAGTACATAGTATATGAGTGAGTTGCACTCAAAAACTTAGAATATAAGAAACGCACAGTGTAGTACATAGTATATGAGTGAGTTGCACTGAAAAACTTAGAATATAAGAAACGCACAGTGTAGTACATAGTATATGAGTGAGTTGCACTGAAAAACTTAGAATTTACTGAAAAACCCGCATTACACGAAATGCACAGTGTAGTACATAGTATATGAGTGAGTTGCACTGAAAAACTTAGAATATAAGAAACGCACAGTGTAGTACATAGTATATGAGTGAGTTGCACTGAAAAACTTAGAATTTAAGAAACGCACAGTGTAGTATATAGTATATGAGTGAGTTGCACTGAAAAACTTAGAATATAAGAAACGCACAGTGTAGTACATAGTATATGAGTGAGTTGCACTGAAAAACTTAGAATATAAGAAACGCACAGTGTAGTACATAGTATATGAGTGAGTTGCACTGAAAAACTTAGAATATAAGAAACGCACAGTGTAGTACATAGTATATGAGTGAGTTGCACTGAAAAACTTAGAATTTAGAGAAACGCACAGTGTAGTACATAGTATATGAGTGAGTTGCACTGAAAAACTTAGAATATAAGAAACGCACAGTGTAGTACATAGTATATGAGTGAGTTGCACTGAAAAACTTAGAATATAAGAAACACACAGTGTAGTACATTGTATATGAGTGAGTTGCACTGAAAAACTTAGAATATAAGAAACACACAGTGTAGTACATTGTATATGAGTGAGTTGCACTGAAAAACTTAGAATTTAAGAAACGCACAGTGTAGTACATAGTATATGAGTGAGTTGCACTGAAAAACTTAGAATATAAGAAACGCACAGTGTAGTACATAGTATATGAGTGAGTTGCACTGAAAAACTTAGAATTTAAGAAACGCACAGTGTAGTATATAGTATATGAGTGAGTTGCACTGAAAAACTTAGAATATAAGAAACGCACAGTGTAGTACATAGTATATGAGTGAGTTGCACTGAAAAACTTAGAATATAAGAAACGCACAGTGTAGTACATAGTATATGAGTGAGTTGCACTGAAAAACTTAGAATATAAGAAACGCACAGTGTAATACATAGTATATGAGTGAGATGCACTGAAAAACTTAGAATTTAAGAAACGCACAGTGTAGTACATAGTATATGAGTGAGTTGCACTGTAAAACTTAGAATAAAAGAAACGCATTGTGTAGTACATAGTATATGAGTGTGTTGCACTGAAAAACTTAGAATATAATAAACGCACAGTGTAGTACATAGTATATGAGTGAGTTGCACTCAAAAACTTAGAATATAAGAAACGCACAGTGTAGTACATAGTATATGAGTGAGTTGCACTGAAAAACTTAGAATATAAGAAACGCACAGTGTAGTACATAGTATATGAGTGAGTTGCACTGAAAAACTTAGAATTTACTGAAAAACCCGCATTACACGAAATGCACAGTGTAGTACATAGTATATGAGTGAGTTGCACTGAAAAACTTAGAATATAAGAAACGCACAGTGTAGTACATAGTATATGAGTGAGTTGCACTGAAAAACTTAGAATTTAAGAAACGCACAGTGTAGTATATAGTATATGAGTGAGTTGCACTGAAAAACTTAGAATATAAGAAACGCACAGTGTAGTACATAGTATATGAGTGAGTTGCACTGAAAAACTTAGAATATAAGAAACGCACAGTGTAGTACATAGTATATGAGTGAGTTGCACTGAAAAACTTAGAATATAAGAAACGCACAGTGTAGTACATAGTATATGAGTGAGTTGCACTGAAAAACTTAGAATATAAGAAACGCACAGTGTAGTACATAGTATATGAGTGAGTTGCACTGAAAAACTTAGAATATAAGAAACGCACAGTGTAGTACATAGTATATGAGTGAGTTGCACTGAAAAACTTAGAATATAAGAAACGCACAGTGTAGTACATAGTATATGAGTGAGTTGCACTGAAAAACTTAGAATTTACTGAAAAACCCGCATTACACGAAATGCACAGTGTAGTACATAGTATATGAGTGAGTTGCACTGAAAAACTTAGAATATAAGAAACGCACAGTGTAGTACATAGTATAAGAGTGAGTTGCACTGAAAAACTTAGAATATAAGAAACGCACAGTGTAGTACATAGTATATGAGTGAGTTGCACTGAAAAACTTAGAATTTAGAGAAACGCACAGTGTAGTACATAGTATATGAGTGAGTTGCACTGAAAAACTTAGAATTTAGAGAAACGCACAGTGTAGTACATAGTATATGAGTGAGTTGCACTGAAAAACTTAGAATATAAGAAACGCACAGTGTAGTACATAGTATATGAGTGAGTTGCACTGAAAAACTTAGAATTTAAGAAACGCACAGTGTAGTATATAGTATATGAGTGAGTTGCACTGAAAAACTTAGAATATAAGAAACGCACAGTGTAGTACATAGTATATGAGTGAGTTGCACTGAAAAACTTAGAATATAAGAAACGCACAGTGTAGTACATAGTATATGAGTGAGTTGCACTGAAAAACTTAGAATATAAGAAACGCACAGTGTAATACATAGTATATGAGTGAGATGCACTGAAAAACTTAGAATTTAAGAAACGCACAGTGTAGTACATAGTATATGAGTGAGTTGCACTGTAAAACTTAGAATAAAAGAAACGCATTGTGTAGTACATAGTATATGAGTGTGTTGCACTGAAAAACTTAGAATATAATAAACGCACAGTGTAGTACATAGTATATGAGTGAGTTGCACTCAAAAACTTAGAATATAAGAAACGCACAGTGTAGTACATAGTATATGAGTGAGTTGCACTGAAAAACTTAGAATATAAGAAACGCACAGTGTAGTACATAGTATATGAGTGAGTTGCACTGAAAAACTTAGAATTTACTGAAAAACCCGCATTACACGAAATGCACAGTGTAGTACATAGTATATGAGTGAGTTGCACTGAAAAACTTAGAATATAAGAAACGCACAGTGTAGTACATAGTATATGAGTGAGTTGCACTGAAAAACTTAGAATTTAAGAAACGCACAGTGTAGTATATAGTATATGAGTGAGTTGCACTGAAAAACTTAGAATATAAGAAACGCACAGTGTAGTACATAGTATATGAGTGAGTTGCACTGAAAAACTTAGAATATAAGAAACGCACAGTGTAGTACATAGTATATGAGTGAGTTGCACTGAAAAACTTAGAATATAAGAAACGCACAGTGTAGTACATAGTATATGAGTGAGTTGCACTGAAAAACTTAGAATTTAGAGAAACGCACAGTGTAGTACATAGTATATGAGTGAGTTGCACTGAAAAACTTAGAATATAAGAAACGCACAGTGTAGTACATAGTATATGAGTGAGTTGCACTGAAAAACTTAGAATATAAGAAACACACAGTGTAGTACATTGTATATGAGTGAGTTGCACTGAAAAACTTAGAATATAAGAAACACACAGTGTAGTACATTGTATATGAGTGAGTTGCACTGAAAAACTTAGAATTTAAGAAACGCACAGTGTAGTACATAGTATATGAGTGAGTTGCACTGAAAAACTTAGAATATAAGAAACGCACAGTGTAGTACATAGTATATGAGTGAGTTGCACTGAAAAACTTAGAATTTAAGAAACGCACAGTGTAGTATATAGTATATGAGTGAGTTGCACTGAAAAACTTAGAATATAAGAAACGCACAGTGTAGTACATAGTATATGAGTGAGTTGCACTGAAAAACTTAGAATATAAGAAACGCACAGTGTAGTACATAGTATATGAGTGAGTTGCACTGAAAAACTTAGAATATAAGAAACGCACAGTGTAATACATAGTATATGAGTGAGATGCACTGAAAAACTTAGAATTTAAGAAACGCACAGTGTAGTACATAGTATATGAGTGAGTTGCACTGTAAAACTTAGAATAAAAGAAACGCATTGTGTAGTACATAGTATATGAGTGTGTTGCACTGAAAAACTTAGAATATAATAAACGCACAGTGTAGTACATAGTATATGAGTGAGTTGCACTCAAAAACTTAGAATATAAGAAACGCACAGTGTAGTACATAGTATATGAGTGAGTTGCACTGAAAAACTTAGAATATAAGAAACGCACAGTGTAGTACATAGTATATGAGTGAGTTGCACTGAAAAACTTAGAATTTACTGAAAAACCCGCATTACACGAAATGCACAGTGTAGTACATAGTATATGAGTGAGTTGCACTGAAAAACTTAGAATATAAGAAACGCACAGTGTAGTACATAGTATATGAGTGAGTTGCACTGAAAAACTTAGAATTTAAGAAACGCACAGTGTAGTATATAGTATATGAGTGAGTTGCACTGAAAAACTTAGAATATAAGAAACACACAGTGTAGTACATAGTATATGAGTGAGTTGCACTGAAAAACTTAGAATATAAGAAACGCACAGTGTAGTACATAGTATATGAGTGAGTTGCACTGAAAAACTTAGAATATAAGAAACGCACAGTGTAGTACATAGTATATGAGTGAGTTGCACTGAAAAACTTAGAATATAAGAAACGCACAGTGTAGTACATAGTATATGAGTGAGTTGCACTGAAAAACTTAGAATATAAGAAACGCACAGTGTAGTACATAGTATATGAGTGAGTTGCACTGAAAAACTTAGAATATAAGAAACGCACAGTGTAGTACATAGTATATGAGTGAGTTGCACTGAAAAACTTAGAATTTACTGAAAAACCCGCATTACACGAAATGCACAGTGTAGTACATAGTATATGAGTGAGTTGCACTGAAAAACTTAGAATATAAGAAACGCACAGTGTAGTACATAGTATAAGAGTGAGTTGCACTGAAAAACTTAGAATATAAGAAACGCACAGTGTAGTACATAGTATATGAGTGAGTTGCACTGAAAAACTTAGAATTTAGAGAAACGCACAGTGTAGTACATAGTATATGAGTGAGTTGCACTGAAAAACTTAGAATTTAGAGAAACGCACAGTGTAGTACATAGTATATGAGTGAGTTGCACTGAAAAACTTAGAATATAAGAAACGCACAGTGTAGTACATAGTATATGAGTGAGTTGCACTGAAAAACTTAGAATATAAGAAACACACAGTGTAGTACATTGTATATGAGTGAGTTGCACTGAAAAACTTAGAATTTAAGAAACGCACAGTGTAGTACATAGTATATGAGTGAGTTGCACTGAAAAACTTAGAATATAAGAAACGCACAGTGTAGTACATAGTATATGAGTGAGTTGCACTGAAAAACTTAGAATTTAAGAAACGCACAGTGTAGTATATAGTATATGAGTGAGTTGCACTGAAAAACTTAGAATATAAGAAACGCACAGTGTAGTACATAGTATATGAGTGAGTTGCACTGAAAAACTTAGAATATAAGAAACGCACAGTGTAGTACATAGTATATGAGTGAGTTGCACTGAAAAACTTAGAATATAAGAAACGCACAGTGTAATACATAGTATATGAGTGAGATGCACTGAAAAACTTAGAATTTAAGAAACGCACAGTGTAGTACATAGTATATGAGTGAGTTGCACTGTAAAACTTAGAATAAAAGAAACGCATTGTGTAGTACATAGTATATGAGTGTGTTGCACTGAAAAACTTAGAATATAATAAACGCACAGTGTAGTACATAGTATATGAGTGAGTTGCACTCAAAAACTTAGAATATAAGAAACGCACAGTGTAGTACATAGTATATGAGTGAGTTGCACTGAAAAACTTAGAATATAAGAAACGCACAGTGTAGTACATAGTATATGAGTGAGTTGCACTGAAAAACTTAGAATATAAGAAACGCACAGTGTAGGACATAGTATATGAGTGAGTTGCACTGAAAAACTTAGAATATAAGAATCGCACAGTGTAGTACATAGTATATGAGTGAGTTGCACTGAAAAACTTAGAATATAAGAAACGCACAGTGTAGTACATAGTATATGAGTGAGTTGCACTGAAAAACTTAGAATATAAGAAACGCACAGTGTAGTACATAGTGTATGAGTGAGTTGCACTGAAAAACTTAGAATATAAGAAACGCACAGTGTAGTACATAGTATATGAGTGAGTTGCACTGAAAAACTTAGAATTTAGAGAAACGCACAGTGTAGTACATAGTATATGAGTGAGTTGCACTGAAAAACTTAGAATTTAGAGAAACGCACAGTGTAGTACATAGTATATGAGTGAGTTGCACTGAAAAACTTAGAATTTATAGAAACGCACAGTGTAGTACATAGTATATGAGTGAGTTGCACTGAAAAACTTAGAATATAAGAAACGCACAGTGTAGTACATAGTATATGAGTGAGTTGCACTGAAAAACTTAGAATATAAGAAACGCACAGTGTAGTACATAGTATATGAGTGAGTTGCACTGAAAAACTTAGAATATAAGAAACGCACAGTGTAGTACATAGTATATGAGTGAGTTGCACTCAAAAACTTAGAATATAAGAAACGCACAGTGTAGTACATAGTATATGAGTGAGTTGCACTCAAAAACTTAGAATTTACTGAAAAACCCGCATTACACGAAATGCACAGTGTAGTACATAGTATATGAGTGAGTTGCACTGAAAAACTTAGAATATAAGAAACACACAGTGTAGTACATAGTATATGAGTGAGTTGCACTGAAAAACTTAGAATATAAGAAACGCACAGTGTAGTACATAGTATATGAGTGAGTTGCACTGAAAAACTTAGAATTTAGAGAAACGCACAGTGTAGTACATAGTATATGAGTGAGTTGCACTGAAAAACTTAGAATTTAGAGAAACGCACAGTGTAGTACATAGTATATGAGTGAGTTGCACTGAAAAACTTAGAATATAAGAAACGCACAGTGTAGTACATAGTATATGAGTGAGTTGCACTGAAAAACTTAGAATATAAGAAACACACAGTGTAGTACATTGTATATGAGTGAGTTGCACTGAAAAACTTAGAATTTAAGAAACGCACAGTGTAGTACATAGTATATGAGTGAGTTGCACTGAAAAACTTAGAATATAAGAAACGCACAGTGTAGTACATAGTATATGAGTGAGTTGCACTGAAAAACTTAGAATTTAAGGAACGCACAGTGTAGTATATAGTATATGAGTGAGTTGCACTAAAAAACTTAGAATATAAGAAACGCACAGTGTAGTACATAGTATATGAGTGAGTTGCACTGAAAAACTTAGAATATAAGAAACGCACAGTGTAGTACATAGTATATGAGTGAGTTGCACTGAAAAACTTAGAATATAAGAAACGCACAGTGTAATACATAGTATATGAGTGAGATGCACTGAAAAACTTAGAATATAAGAAACGCACAGTGTAGTACATAGTATATGAGTGAGTTGCACTGTAAAACTTAGAATAAAAGAAACGCATTGTGTAGTACATAGTATATGAGTGTGTTGCACTGAAAAACTTAGAATATAATAAACGCACAGTGTAGTACATAGTATATGAGTGAGTTGCACTCAAAAACTTAGAATATAAGAAACGCACAGTGTAGTACATAGTATATGAGTGAGTTGCACTGAAAAACTTAGAATATAAGAAACGCACAGTGTAGTACATAGTATATGAGTGAGTTGCACTGAAAAACTTAGAATATAAGAAACGCACAGTGTAGTACATAGTATATGAGTGAGTTGCAATGAAAAACTTAGAATTTAAGAAACGCACAGTGTAGTACATAGTATATGAGTGAGTTGCACTGAAAAACTTAGAATATAAGAAACTCACAGTGTAGTACATAGTATATGAGTGAGTTGCACTGAAAAACTTAGAATATAAGAAACGCACAGTGTAGTACATAGTATATGAGTGAGTTGCACTGAAAAACTTAGAATATAGGAAACGCACAGTGTAGTACATAGTATATGAGTGAGTTGCACTGAAAAACTTAGAATTTACTGAAAAACCCGCATTACACGAAATGCACAGTGTAGTACATAGTATATGAGTGAGTTGCACTGAAAAACTTAGAATATAAGAAACGCACAGTGTAGTACATAGTATATGAGTGAGTTGCACTGAAAAACTTAGAATATAAGAAACGCACAGTGTAGTACATAGTATATGAGTGAGTTGCACTGAAAAACTTAGAATTTAGAGAAACGCACAGTGTAGTACATAGTATATGAGTGAGTTGCACTGAAAAACTTAGAATTTAGAGAAACGCACAGTGTAGTACATAGTATATGAGTGAGTTGCACTGAAAAACTTAGAATATAAGAAACGCACAGTGTAGTACATAGTATATGAGTGAGTTGCACTGAAAAACTTAGAATATAAGAAACACACAGTGTAGTACATTGTATATGAGTGAGTTGCACTGAAAAACTTAGAATTTAAGAAACGCACAGTGTAGTACATAGTATATGAGTGAGTTGCACTGAAAAACTTAGAATATAAGAAACGCACAGTGTAGTACATAGTATATGAGTGAGTTGCACTGAAAAACTTAGAATTTAAGAAACGCACAGTGTAGTATATAGTATATGAGTGAGTTGCACTGAAAAACTTAGAATATAAGAAACGCACAGTGTAGTACATAGTATATGAGTGAGTTGCACTGAAAAACTTAGAATATAAGAAACGCACAGTGTAGTACATAGTATATGAGTGAGTTGCACTGAAAAACTTAGAATATAAGAAACGCACAGTGTAATACATAGTATATGAGTGAGATGCACTGAAAAACTTAGAATTTAAGAAACGCACAGTGTAGTACATAGTATATGAGTGAGTTGCACTGTAAAACTTAGAATAAAAGAAACGCATTGTGTAGTACATAGTATATGAGTGTGTTGCACTGAAAAACTTAGAATATAATAAACGCACAGTGTAGTACATAGTATATGAGTGAGTTGCACTCAAAAACTTAGAATATAAGAAACGCACAGTGTAGTACATAGTATATGAGTGAGTTGCACTGAAAAACTTAGAATATAAGAAACGCACAGTGTAGTACATAGTATATGAGTGAGTTGCACTGAAAAACTTAGAATATAAGAAACGCACAGTGTAGGACATAGTATATGAGTGAGTTGCACTGAAAAACTTAGAATATAAGAATCGCACAGTGTAGTACATAGTATATGAGTGAGTTGCACTGAAAAACTTAGAATATAAGAAACGCACAGTGTAGTACATAGTATATGAGTGAGTTGCACTGAAAAACTTAGAATATAAGAAATGCACAGTGTAGTACATAGTATATGAGTGAGTTGCACTGAAAAACTTAGAATATAAGAAACGCACAGTGTAGTACATAGTGTATGAGTGAGTTGCACTGAAAAACTTAGAATATAAGAAACACACAGTGTAGTACATTGTATATGAGTGAGTTGCACTGAAAAACTTAGAATTTAAGAAACGCACAGTGTAGTACATAGTATATGAGTGAGTTGCACTGAAAAACTTAGAATATAAGAAACGCACAGTGTAGTACATAGTATATGAGTGAGTTGCACTGAAAAACTTAGAATTTAAGGAACGCACAGTGTAGTATATAGTATATGAGTGAGTTGCACTAAAAAACTTAGAATATAAGAAACGCACAGTGTAGTACATAGTATATGAGTGAGTTGCACTGAAAAACTTAGAATATAAGAAACGCACAGTGTAGTACATAGTATATGAGTGAGTTGCACTGAAAAACTTAGAATATAAGAAACGCACAGTGTAATACATAGTATATGAGTGAGATGCACTGAAAAACTTAGAATTTAAGAAACGCACAGTGTAGTACATAGTATATGAGTGAGTTGCACTGTAAAACTTAGAATAAAAGAAACGCATTGTGTAGTACATAGTATATGAGTGTGTTGCACTGAAAAACTTAGAATATAATAAACGCACAGTGTAGTACATAGTATATGAGTGAGTTGCACTCAAAAACTTAGAATATAAGAAACGCACAGTGTAGTACATAGTATATGAGTGAGTTGCACTGAAAAACTTAGAATATAAGAAACGCACAGTGTAGTACATAGTATATGAGTGAGTTGCACTGAAAAACTTAGAATATAAGAAACACACAGTGTAGTACATAGTATATGAGTGAGTTGCAATGAAAAACTTAGAATTTAAGAAACGCACAGTGTAGTACATAGTATATGAGTGAGTTGCACTGAAAAACTTAGAATATAAGAAACTCACAGTGTAGTACATAGTATATGAGTGAGTTGCACTGAAAAACTTAGAATATAAGAAACGCACAGTGTAGTACATAGTATATGAGTGAGTTGCACTGAAAAACTTAGAATATAGGAAACGCACAGTGTAGTACATAGTATATGAGTGAGTTGCACTGAAAAACTTAGAATATAAGAAACGCACAGTGTAGTACATAGTATATGAGTGAGTTGCACTGAAAAACTTAGAATTTACTGAAAAACCCGCATTACACGAAATGCACAGTGTAGTACATAGTATATGAGTGAGTTGCACTGAAAAACTTAGAATATAAGAAACGCACAGTGTAGTATATAGTATATGAGTGAGTTGCACTGAAAAACTTAGAATATAAGAAACGCACAGTGTAGTACATAGTATATGAGTGAGTTGCACTGAAAAACTTAGAATATAAGAAACGCACAGTGTAGTACATAGTATATGAGTGAGTTGCACTGAAAAACTTAGAATATAAGAAACGCATAGTGTAGTACATAGTATATGAGTGAGTTGCACTGAAAAACTTAGAATATAAGAAACGAACAGTGTAGTACATTGTATATGAGTGAGTTGCACTGAAAAACTTAGAATTTAAGAAACGCACAGTGTAGTACATAGTATATGAGTGAGTTGCACGGAAAAACTTAGAATATAAGAAACGCACAGTGTAGTACATAGTATATGAGTGAGTTGCACTGAAAAACTTAGAATTTAAGAAACGCACAGTGTAGTACATAGTATAATATGAGTGAGTTGCACTGAAAAACTTAGAATATAAGAAACGCACAGTGTAGTACATTGTATATGAGTGAGTTGCACTGAAAAACTTAGAATTTAAGAAACGCACAGTGTAGTACATAGTATATGAGTGAGTTGCACGGAAAAACTTAGAATATAAGAAACGCACAGTGTAGTACAAAGTATATGAGTGAGTTGCACTGAAAAACTTAGAATATAAGAAACGCACAGTGTAGTACATAGTATATGAGTGAGTTGCACTGAAAAACTTGGAATTTACTGAAAAACCCGCATTACACGAAATGCACAGTGTAGTACATAGTATGTGAGTGAGTTGCACTGAAAAACTTAGAATATAAGAAACGCACAGTGTAGTACATAGTATATGAGTGAGTTGCACTGAAAAACTTAGAATATAAGAAACGCACAGTGTAGTACATAGTATATGAGTGAGTTGCACTGAAAAACTTAGAATTTAGAGAAACGCACAGTGTAGTACATAGTATATGAGTGAGTTGTACTGAAAAACTTAGAATTTAGAGAAACGCACAGTGTAGTACATAGTATATGAGTGAGTTGCACTGAAAAACTTAGAATATAAGAAACGCACAGTGTAGTAGATAGTATATGAGTGAGTTGCACTGAAAAAGTTAGAATATAAGAAACACACAGTGTAGTACATTGTATATTAGTGATTTGCACTGAAAAACTTAGAATTTAAGAAACGCACAGTGTAGTACATAGTATATGAGTGAGTTGCACTGAAAAACTTAGAATATAAGAAACGCACAGTGTAGTACATAGTATATGAGTGAGTTGCACTGAAAAACTTAGAATTTAAGAAACGCACAGTGTAGTATATAGTATATGAGTGAGTTGCACTGAAAAACTTAGAATATAAGAAACGCACAGTGTAGTACATAGTATATGAGTGAGTTGCACTGAAAAACTTAGAATATAAGAAACGCACAGTGTAGTACATAGTATATGAGTGAGTTGCACTGAAAAACTTAGAATATAAGAAACGCACAGTGTAGTACATAGTATATGAGTGAGTTGCACTGAAAAACTTAGAATATAAGAAACGCACAGTGTAGTACATAGTATATGAGTGAGTTGCACTGAAAAACTTAGAATATAAGAAACGCACAGTGTAGTACATAGTATATGAGTGAGTTGCACTGAAAAACTTAGAATATAAGAAACGCACAGTGTAGTACATAGTATATGAGTGAGTTGCACTGAAAAACTTAGAATTTACTGAAAAACCCGCATTACACGAAATGCACAGTGTAGTACATAGTATATGAGTGAGTTGCACTGAAAAACTTAGAATATAAGAAACGCACAGGGTAGTACATAGTATATGAGTGAGTTGCACTGAAAAACTTAGAATATAAGAAACGCACAGTGTAGTACATAGTATATGAGTGAGTTGCACTGAAAAACTTAGAATTTAGAGAAACGCACAGTGTAGTACATAGTATATGAGTGAGTTGCACTGAAAAACTTAGAATTTAGAGAAACGCACAGTGTAGTACATAGTATATGAGTGAGTTGCACTGAAAAACTTAGAATATAAGAAACGCACAGTGTAGTACATAGTATATGAGTGAGTTGCACTGAAAAACTTAGAATATAAGAAACACACAGTGTAGTACATTGTATATGAGTGAGTTGCACTGAAAAACTTAGAATTTAAGAAACGCACAGTGTAGTACATAGTATATGAGTGAGTTGCACTGAAAAACTTAGAATATAAGAAACGCACAGTGTAGTACATAGTATATGAGTGAGTTGCACTGAAAAACTTAGAATATAAGAAACGCACAGTGTAGTACATAGTATATGAGTGAGTTGCACTGAAAAACTTAGAATATAAGAAACGCACAGTGTAATACATAGTATATGAGTGAGATGCACTGAAAAACTTAGAATTTAAGAAACGCACAGTGTAGTACATAGTATATGAGTGAGTTGCACTGTAAAACTTAGAATAAAAGAAACGCATTGTGTAGTACATAGTATATGAGTGTGTTGCACTGAAAAACTTAGAATATAATAAACGCACAGTGTAGTACATAGTATATGAGTGAGTTGCACTCAAAAACTTAGAATATAAGAAACGCACAGTGTAGTACATAGTATATGAGTGAGTTGCACTGAAAAACTTAGAATATAAGAAACGCACAGTGTAGTACATAGTATATGAGTGAGTTGCACTGAAAAACTTAGAATTTACTGAAAAACCCGCATTACACGAAATGCACAGTGTAGTACATAGCATATGAGTGAGTTGCACTGAAAAACTTAGAATATAAGAAACGCACAGTGTAGTATATAGTATATGAGTGAGTTGCACTGAAAAACTTAGAATATAAGAAACGCACAGTGTAGTACATAGTATATGAGTGAGTTGCACTGAAAAACTTAGAATATAAGAAACGCACAGTGTAGTACATAGTATATGAGTGAGTTGCACTGAAAAACTTAGAATATAAGAAACGCACAGTGTAGTACATAGTATATGAGTGAGTTGCACTGAAAAACTTAGAATATAAGAAACGCACAGTGTAGTACATAGTATATGAGTGAGTAGCACTGAAAAACTTAGAATATAAGAAACGCACAGTGTAGTACATAGTATATGAGTGAGTTGCACTGAAAAACTTAGAATATAAGAAACGCACAGTGTAGTACATAGTATATGAGTGAGTTGCACTGAAAAACTTAGAATATAAGAAACGCACAGTGTAGTACATAGTATATGAGTGAGTTGCACTGAAAAACTTAGAATATAAGAAACGCACAGTGTAGTACATTGTATATGAGTGAGTTGCACTGAAAAACTTAGAATTTAAGAAACGCACAGTGTAGTACATAGTATATGAGTGAGTTGCACGGAAAAACTGAGAATATAAGAAACGCACAGTGTAGTACATAGTATATGAGTGAGTTGCACTGAAAAACTTAGAATTTAAGAAACGCACAGTGTAGTACATAGTATAATATGAGTGAGTTGCACTGAAAAACTTAGAATATAAGAAACGCACAGTGTAGTACAAAGTATATGAGTGAGTTGCACTGAAAAACTTAGAATATAAGAAACGCACAGTGTAGTACATAGTATATGAGTGAGTTGCACTGAAAAACTTAGAATTTACTGAAAAACCCGCATTACACGAAATGCACAGTGTAGTACATAGTATATGAGTGAGTTGCACTGAAAAACTTAGAATATAAGAAACGCACAGTGTAGTACATAGTATATGAGTGAGTTGCACTGAAAAACTTAGAATTTAGAGAAACGCACAGTGTAGTACATAGTATATGAGTGAGTTGCACTGAAAAACTTAGAATTTAGAGAAACGCACAGTGTAGTACATAGTATATGAGTGAGTTGCACTGAAAAACTTAGAATATAAGAAACGCACAGTGTAGTACATAGTATATGAGTGAGTTGCACTGAAAAACTTAGAATATAAGAAACACACAGTGTAGTACATTGTATATGAGTGAGTTGCACTGAAAAACTTAGAATTTAAGAAACGCACAGTGTAGTACATAGTATATGAGTGAGTTGCACTGAAAAACTTAGAATATAAGAAACGCACAGTGTAGTACATAGTATATGAGTGAGTTGCACTGAAAAACTTAGAATATAAGAAACGCACAGTGTAGTACATAGTATATGAGTGAGTTGCACTGAAAAACTTAGAATATAAGAAACGCACAGTGTAATACATAGTATATGAGTGAGATGCACTGAAAAACTTAGAATTTAAGAAACGCACAGTGTAGTACATAGTATATGAGTGAGTTGCACTGTAAAACTTAGAATAAAAGAAACGCATTGTGTAGTACATAGTATATGAGTGTGTTGCACTGAAAAACTTAGAATATAATAAACGCACAGTGTAGTACATAGTATATGAGTGAGTTGCACTCAAAAACTTAGAATATAAGAAACGCACAGTGTAGTACATAGTATATGAGTGAGTTGCACTGAAAAACTTAGAATATAAGAAACGCACAGTGTAGTACATAGTATATGAGTGAGTTGCACTGAAAAACTTAGAATTTACTGAAAAACCCGCATTACACGAAATGCACAGTGTAGTACATAGCATATGAGTGAGTTGCACTGAAAAACTTAGAATATAAGAAACGCACAGTGTAGTATATAGTATATGAGTGAGTTGCACTGAAAAACTTAGAATATAAGAAACGCACAGTGTAGTACATAGTATATGAGTGAGTTGCACTGAAAAACTTAGAATATAAGAAACGCACAGTGTAGTACATAGTATATGAGTGAGTTGCACTGAAAAACTTAGAATATAAGAAACGCACAGTGTAGTACATAGTATATGAGTGAGTTGCACTGAAAAACTTAGAATATAAGAAACGCACAGTGTAGTACATAGTATATGAGTGAGTAGCACTGAAAAACTTAGAATATAAGAAACGCACAGTGTAGTACATAGTATATGAGTGAGTTGCACTGAAAAACTTAGAATATAAGAAACGCACAGTGTAGTACATAGTATATGAGTGAGTTGCACTGAAAAACTTAGAATATAAGAAACGCACAGTGTAGTACATAGTATATGAGTGAGTTGCACTGAAAAACTTAGAATATAAGAAACGCACAGTGTAGTACATTGTATATGAGTGAGTTGCACTGAAAAACTTAGAATTTAAGAAACGCACAGTGTAGTACATAGTATATGAGTGAGTTGCACGGAAAAACTGAGAATATAAGAAACGCACAGTGTAGTACATAGTATATGAGTGAGTTGCACTGAAAAACTTAGAATTTAAGAAACGCACAGTGTAGTACATAGTATAATATGAGTGAGTTGCACTGAAAAACTTAGAATATAAGAAACGCACAGTGTAGTACAAAGTATATGAGTGAGTTGCACTGAAAAACTTAGAATATAAGAAACGCACAGTGTAGTACATAGTATATGAGTGAGTTGCACTGAAAAACTTAGAATTTACTGAAAAACCCGCATTACACGAAATGCACAGTGTAGTACATAGTATATGAGTGAGTTGCACTGAAAAACTTAGAATATAAGAAACGCACAGTGTAGTACATAGTATATGAGTGAGTTGCACTGAAAAACTTAGAATATAAGAAACGCACAGTGTAGTACATAGTATATGAGTGAGTTGCACTGAAAAACTTAGAATTTAGAGAAACGCACAGTGTAGTACATAGTATATGAGTGAGTTGCACTGAAAAACTTAGAATTTAGAGAAACGCACAGTGTAGTACATAGTATATGAGTGAGTTGCACTGAAAAACTTAGAATATAAGAAACGCACAGTGTAGTACATAGTATATGAGTGAGTTGCACTGAAAAACTTAGAATATAAGAAACACACAGTGTAGTACATTGTATATGAGTGAGTTGCACTGAAAAACTTAGAATTTAAGAAACGCACAGTGTAGTACATAGTATATGAGTGAGTTGCACTGAAAAACTTAGAATATAAGAAACGCACAGTGTAGTACATAGTATATGAGTGAGTTGCACTGAAAAACTTAGAATATAAGAAACGCACAGTGTAGTATATAGTATATGAGTGAGTTGCACTGAAAAACTTAGAATATAAGAAACGCACAGTGTAGTACATAGTATATGAGTGAGTTGCACTGAAAAACTTAGAATATAAGAAACGCACAGTGTAGTACATAGTATATGAGTGAGTTGCACTGAAAAACTTAGAATATAAGAAACGCACAGTGTAATACATAGTATATGAGTGAGATGCACTGAAAAACTTAGAATTTAAGAAACGCACAGTGTAGTACATAGTATATGAGTGAGTTGCACTGTAAAACTTAGAATAAAAGAAACGCATTGTGTAGTACATAGTATATGAGTGTGTTGCACTGAAAAACTTAGAATATAATAAACGCACAGTGTAGTACATAGTATATGAGTGAGTTGCACTTTAAAACTTAGAATATAAGAAACGCACAGTGTAGTACATAGTATATGAGTGAGTTGCACTGAAAAACTTAGAATATAAGAAACGCACAGTGTAGTACATAGTATATGAGTGAGTTGCACTGAAAAACTTAGAATATAAGAAACGCACAGTGTAGTACATAGTATATGAGTGAGTTGCAATGAAAAACTTAGAATTTAAGAAACGCACAGTGTAGTACATAGTATATGAGTGAGTTGCACTGAAAAACTTAGAATATAAGAAACTCACAGTGTAGTACATAGTATATGAGTGAGTTGCACTGAAAAACTTAGAATATAAGAAACGCACAGTGTAGTACATAGTATATGAGTGAGTTGCACTGAAAAACTTAGAATATAAGAAACGCACAGTGTAGTACATAGTATATGAGTGAGTTGCACTGTAAAACTTAGAATATAAGAAACGCACAGTGTAGTACATAGTATATGAGTGAGTTGCACTGAAAAACTTAGAATATAAGAAACGCACAGTGTAGTACATAGTATATGAGTGAGTTGCACTGAAAAACTTAGAATATAAGAAACGCACAGTGTAGTACATAGTATATGAGTGAGTTGCACTGAAAACTTAGAATATAAGAAACGCACAGTGTAATACATAGTATATGAGTGAGATGCACTGAAAAACTTAGAATTTAAGAAACGCACAGTGTAGTACATAGTATATGAGTGAGTTGCACTGTAAAACTTAGAATAAAAGAAACGCATTGTGTAGTACATAGTATATGAGTGTGTTGCACTGAAAAACTTAGAATATAATAAACGCACAGTGTAGTACATAGTATATGAGTGAGTTGCACTCAAAAACTTAGAATATAAGAAACGCACAGTGTAGTACATAGTATATGAGTGAGTTGCACTGAAAAACTTAGAATATAGGAAACGCACAGTGTAGTACATAGTATATGAGTGAGTTGCACTGAAAAACTTAGAATATAAGAAACGCACAGTGTAGTACATAGTATATGAGTGAGTTGCACTGAAAAACTTAGAATTTACTGAAAAACCCGCATTACACGAAATGCACAGTGTAGTACATAGTATATGAGTGAGTTGCACTGAAAAACTTAGAATATAAGAAACGCACAGGGTAGTACATATTATATGAGTGAGTTGCACTGAAAAACTTAGAATATAAGAAACGCACAGTGTAGTACATAGTATATGAGTGAGTTGCACTGAAAAACTTAGAATTTAGAGAAACGCACAGTGTAGTACATAGTATATGAGTGAGTTGCACTGAAAAACTTAGAATTTAGAGAAACGCACAGTGTAGTACATAGTATATGAGTGAGTTGCACTGAAAAACTTAGAATATAAGAAACGCACAGTGTAGTACATAGTATATGAGTGAGTTGCACTGAAAAACTTAGAATATAAGAAACACACAGTGTAGTACATTGTATATGAGTGAGTTGCACTGAAAAACTTAGAATTTAAGAAACGCACAGTGTAGTACATAGTATATGAGTGAGTTGCACTGAAAAACTTAGAATATAAGAAACGCACAGTGTAGTACATAGTATATGAGTGAGTTGCACTGAAAAACTTAGAATATAAGAAACGCACAGTGTAGTACATAGTATATGAGTGAGTTGCACTGAAAAACTTAGAATATAAGAAACGCACAGTGTAATACATAGTATATGAGTGAGATGCACTGAAAAACTTAGAATTTAAGAAACGCACAGTGTAGTACATAGTATATGAGTGAGTTGCACTGTAAAACTTAGAATAAAAGAAACGCATTGTGTAGTACATAGTATATGAGTGTGTTGCACTGAAAAACTTAGAATATAATAAACGCACAGTGTAGTACATAGTATATGAGTGAGTTGCACTCAAAAACTTAGAATATAAGAAACGCACAGTGTAGTACATAGTATATGAGTGAGTTGCACTGAAAAACTTAGAATATAAGAAACGCACAGTGTAGTACATAGTATATGAGTGAGTTGCACTGAAAAACTTAGAATTTACTGAAAAACCCACATTACACGAAATGCACAGTGTAGTACATAGCATATGAGTGAGTTGCACTGAAAAACTTAGAATATAAGAAACGCACAGTGTAGTATATAGTATATGAGTGAGTTGCACTGAAAAACTTAGAATATAAGAAACGCACAGTGTAGTACATAGTATATGAGTGAGTTGCACTGAAAAACTTAGAATATAAGAAACGCACAGTGTAGTACATAGTATATGAGTGAGTTGCACTGAAAAACTTAGAATATAAGAAACGCACAGTGTAGTACATAGTATATGAGTGAGTTGCACTGAAAAACTTAGAATATAAGAAACGCACAGTGTAGTACATAGTATATGAGTGAGTAGCACTGAAAAACTTAGAATATAAGAAACGCACAGTGTAGTACATAGTATATGAGTGAGTTGCACTGAAAAACTTAGAATATAAGAAACGCACAGTGTAGTACATAGTATATGAGTGAGTTGCACTGAAAAACTTAGAATATAAGAAACGCACAGTGTAGTACATAGTATATGAGTGAGTTGCACTGAAAAACTTAGAATATAAGAAACGCACAGTGTAGTACATTGTATATGAGTGAGTTGCACTGAAAAACTTAGAATTTAAGAAACGCACAGTGTAGTACATAGTATATGAGTGAGTTGCACGGAAAAACTGAGAATATAAGAAACGCACAGTGTAGTACATAGTATATGAGTGAGTTGCACTGAAAAACTTAGAATTTAAGAAACGCACAGTGTAGTACATAGTATAATATGAGTGAGTTGCACTGAAAAACTTAGAATATAAGAAACGCACAGTGTAGTACAAAGTATATGAGTGAGTTGCACTGAAAAACTTAGAATATAAGAAACGCACAGTGTAGTACATAGTATATGAGTGAGTTGCACTGAAAAACTTAGAATTTACTGAAAAACCCGCATTACACGAAATGCACAGTGTAGTACATAGTATATGAGTGAGTTGCACTGAAAAACTTAGAATATAAGAAACGCACAGTGTAGTACATAGTATATGAGTGAGTTGCACTGAAAAACTTAGAATTTAGAGAAACGCACAGTGTAGTACATAGTATATGAGTGAGTTGCACTGAAAAACTTAGAATTTAGAGAAACGCACAGTGTAGTACATAGTATATGAGTGAGTTGCACTGAAAAACTTAGAATATAAGAAACGCACAGTGTAGTACATAGTATATGAGTGAGTTGCACTGAAAAACTTAGAATATAAGAAACACACAGTGTAGTACATTGTATATGAGTGAGTTGCACTGAAAAACTTAGAATTTAAGAAACGCACAGTGTAGTACATAGTATATGAGTGAGTTGCACTGAAAAACTTAGAATATAAGAAACGCACAGTGTAGTACATAGTATATGAGTGAGTTGCACTGAAAAACTTAGAATATAAGAAACGCACAGTGTAGTACATAGTATATGAGTGAGTTGCACTGAAAAACTTAGAATATAAGAAACGCACAGTGTAATACATAGTATATGAGTGAGATGCACTGAAAAACTTAGAATTTAAGAAACGCACAGTGTAGTACATAGTATATGAGTGAGTTGCACTGTAAAACTTAGAATAAAAGAAACGCATTGTGTAGTACATAGTATATGAGTGTGTTGCACTGAAAAACTTAGAATATAATAAACGCACAGTGTAGTACATAGTATATGAGTGAGTTGCACTCAAAAACTTAGAATATAAGAAACGCACAGTGTAGTACATAGTATATGAGTGAGTTGCACTGAAAAACTTAGAATATAAGAAACGCACAGTGTAGTACATAGTATATGAGTGAGTTGCACTGAAAAACTTAGAATTTACTGAAAAACCCGCATTACACGAAATGCACAGTGTAGTACATAGCATATGAGTGAGTTGCACTGAAAAACTTAGAATATAAGAAACGCACAGTGTAGTATATAGTATATGAGTGAGTTGCACTGAAAAACTTAGAATATAAGAAACGCACAGTGTAGTACATAGTATATGAGTGAGTTGCACTGAAAAACTTAGAATATAAGAAACGCACAGTGTAGTACATAGTATATGAGTGAGTTGCACTGAAAAACTTAGAATATAAGAAACGCACAGTGTAGTACATAGTATATGAGTGAGTTGCACTGAAAAACTTAGAATATAAGAAACGCACAGTGTAGTACATAGTATATGAGTGAGTAGCACTGAAAAACTTAGAATATAAGAAACGCACAGTGTAGTACATAGTATATGAGTGAGTTGCACTGAAAAACTTAGAATATAAGAAACGCACAGTGTAGTACATAGTATATGAGTGAGTTGCACTGAAAAACTTAGAATATAAGAAACGCACAGTGTAGTACATAGTATATGAGTGAGTTGCACTGAAAAACTTAGAATATAAGAAACGCACAGTGTAGTACATTGTATATGAGTGAGTTGCACTGAAAAACTTAGAATTTAAGAAACGCACAGTGTAGTACATAGTATATGAGTGAGTTGCACGGAAAAACTGAGAATATAAGAAACGCACAGTGTAGTACATAGTATATGAGTGAGTTGCACTGAAAAACTTAGAATTTAAGAAACGCACAGTGTAGTACATAGTATAATATGAGTGAGTTGCACTGAAAAACTTAGAATATAAGAAACGCACAGTGTAGTACAAAGTATATGAGTGAGTTGCACTGAAAAACTTAGAATATAAGAAACGCACAGTGTAGTACATAGTATATGAGTGAGTTGCACTGAAAAACTTAGAATTTACTGAAAAACCCGCATTACACGAAATGCACAGTGTAGTACATAGTATATGAGTGAGTTGCACTGAAAAACTTAGAATATAAGAAACGCACAGTGTAGTACATAGTATATGAGTGAGTTGCACTGAAAAACTTAGAATATAAGAAACGCACAGTGTAGTACATAGTATATGAGTGAGTTGCACTGAAAAACTTAGAATTTAGAGAAACGCACAGTGTAGTACATAGTATATGAGTGAGTTGCACTGAAAAACTTAGAATTTAGAGAAACGCACAGTGTAGTACATAGTATATGAGTGAGTTGCACTGAAAAACTTAGAATATAAGAAACGCACAGTGTAGTACATAGTATATGAGTGAGTTGCACTGAAAAACTTAGAATATAAGAAACACACAGTGTAGTACATTGTATATGAGTGAGTTGCACTGAAAAACTTAGAATTTAAGAAACGCACAGTGTAGTACATAGTATATGAGTGAGTTGCACTGAAAAACTTAGAATATAAGAAACGCACAGTGTAGTACATAGTATATGAGTGAGTTGCACTGAAAAACTTAGAATATAAGAAACGCACAGTGTAGTATATAGTATATGAGTGAGTTGCACTGAAAAACTTAGAATATAAGAAACGCACAGTGTAGTACATAGTATATGAGTGAGTTGCACTGAAAAACTTAGAATATAAGAAACGCACAGTGTAGTACATAGTATATGAGTGAGTTGCACTGAAAAACTTAGAATATAAGAAACGCACAGTGTAATACATAGTATATGAGTGAGATGCACTGAAAAACTTAGAATTTAAGAAACGCACAGTGTAGTACATAGTATATGAGTGAGTTGCACTGTAAAACTTAGAATAAAAGAAACGCATTGTGTAGTACATAGTATATGAGTGTGTTGCACTGAAAAACTTAGAATATAATAAACGCACAGTGTAGTACATAGTATATGAGTGAGTTGCACTTTAAAACTTAGAATATAAGAAACGCACAGTGTAGTACATAGTATATGAGTGAGTTGCACTGAAAAACTTAGAATATAAGAAACGCACAGTGTAGTACATAGTATATGAGTGAGTTGCACTGAAAAACTTAGAATATAAGAAACGCACAGTGTAGTACATAGTATATGAGTGAGTTGCAATGAAAAACTTAGAATTTAAGAAACGCACAGTGTAGTACATAGTATATGAGTGAGTTGCACTGAAAAACTTAGAATATAAGAAACTCACAGTGTAGTACATAGTATATGAGTGAGTTGCACTGAAAAACTTAGAATATAAGAAACGCACAGTGTAGTACATAGTATATGAGTGAGTTGCACTGAAAAACTTAGAATATAAGAAACGCACAGTGTAGTACATAGTATATGAGTGAGTTGCACTGTAAAACTTAGAATATAAGAAACGCACAGTGTAGTACATAGTATATGAGTGAGTTGCACTGAAAAACTTAGAATATAAGAAACGCACAGTGTAGTACATAGTATATGAGTGAGTTGCACTGAAAAACTTAGAATATAAGAAACGCACAGTGTAGTACATAGTATATGAGTGAGTTGCACTGAAAACTTAGAATATAAGAAACGCACAGTGTAATACATAGTATATGAGTGAGATGCACTGAAAAACTTAGAATTTAAGAAACGCACAGTGTAGTACATAGTATATGAGTGAGTTGCACTGTAAAACTTAGAATAAAAGAAACGCATTGTGTAGTACATAGTATATGAGTGTGTTGCACTGAAAAACTTAGAATATAATAAACGCACAGTGTAGTACATAGTATATGAGTGAGTTGCACTCAAAAACTTAGAATATAAGAAACGCACAGTGTAGTACATAGTATATGAGTGAGTTGCACTGAAAAACTTAGAATATAGGAAACGCACAGTGTAGTACATAGTATATGAGTGAGTTGCACTGAAAAACTTAGAATATAAGAAACGCACAGTGTAGTACATAGTATATGAGTGAGTTGCACTGAAAAACTTAGAATTTACTGAAAAACCCGCATTACACGAAATGCACAGTGTAGTACATAGTATATGAGTGAGTTGCACTGAAAAACTTAGAATATAAGAAACGCACAGTATAGTACATAGTATATGAGTGAGTTGCACTGAAAAACTTAGAATATAAGAAACGCACAGTGTAGTACATAGTATATGAGTGAGTTGCACTGAAAAACTTAGAATATAAGAAACGCACAGTGTAGTACATAGTATATGAGTGAGTTGCACTGAAAAATTTAGAATATAAGAAACGCACAGTGTAGTACATAGTATATGAGTGAGTTGCACTGAAAAACTTAGAATATAAGAAACGCACAGTGTAGTACATAGTATATGAGTGAGTTGCACTGAAAAACTTAGAATATAAGAAACGCACAGTGTAGTACATAGTATATGAGTGAGTTGCACTGAAAAACTTAGAATATAAGAAACGCACAGTGTAGTATATAGTATATGAGTGAGTTGCACTGAAAAACTTAGAATATAAGAAACGCACAGTGTAGTACATAGTATATGAGTGAGTTGCACTGAAAAACTTAGAATATAAGAAACGCACAGTGTAGTACATAGTATATGAGTGAGTTGCACTGTAAAACTTAGAATATAAGAAACGCACAGTGTAGTACATAGTATATGAGTGAGTTGCACTGAAAAACTTAGAATATAAGAAACGCACAGTGTAGTACATAGTATATGAGTGAGTTGCACTGAAAAACTTAGAATATAAGAAACGCACAGTGTAGTACATAGTATATGAGTGAGTTGCACTGAAAAACTTAGAATATAAGAAATGCACAGTGTAGTACATAGTATATGAGTGAGTTGCACTGAAAAACTTAGAATATAAGAAACGCACAGTGTAGTACATAGTATATGAGTGAGTTGCACTGAAAAACTTAGAATTTAAGAAACGCACAGTGTAGTATATAGTATATGAGTGAGTTGCACTGAAAAACTTAGAATATAAGAAACGCACAGTGTAGTACATAGTATATGAGTGAGTTGCACTGAAAAACTTAGAATATAAGAAACGCACAGTGTAGTACATTGTATATGAGTGAGTTGCACTGAAAAACTTAGAATTTAAGAAACGCACAGTGTAGTACATAGTATATGAGTGAGTTGCACGGAAAAACTTAGAATATAAGAAACGCACAGTGTAGTACATAGTATATGAGTGAGTTGCACTGAAAAACTTAGAATTTAAGAAACGCACAGTGTAGTACATAGTATAATATGAGTGAGTTGCACTGAAAAACTTAGAATATAAGAAACGCACAGTGTAGTACAAAGTATATGAGTGAGTTGCACTGAAAAACTTAGAATATAAGAAACGCACAGTGTAGTACATAGTATATGAGTGAGTTGCACTGAAAAACTTAGAATATAAGAAACGCACAGTGTAGTACATAGTATATGAGTGAGTTGCACTGAAAAACTTAGAATTTAAGAAACGCACAGTGTAGTATATAGTATATGAGTGAGTTGCACTGAAAAACTTAGAATATAAGAAACGCACAGTGTAGTACATAGTATATGAGTGAGTTCCACTGAAAAACTTAGAATATAAGAAACGCACAGTGTAGTACATAGTATATGAGTGAGTTGCACTGAAAAACTTAGAATTTAGAGAAACGCACAGTGTAGTACATAGTATATGAGTGAGTTGCACTGAAAAACTTAGAATATAAGAAACGCACAGTGTAGTACATAGTATATGAGTGAGTTGCACTGAAAAACTTAGAATATAAGAAACACACAGTGTAGTACATTGTATATGAGTGAGTTGCACTGAAAAACTTAGAATTTAAGAAACGCACAGTGTAGTACATAGTATATGAGTGAGTTGCACTGAAAAACTTAGAATATAAGAAACGCACAGTGTAGTACATAGTATATGAGTGAGTTGCACTGAAAAACTTAGAATATAAGAAACGCACAGTGTAGTACATAGTATATGAGTGAGTTGCACTGAAAAACTTAGAATATAAGAAACGCACAGTGTAGTACATAGTATATGAGTGAGTTGCACTGAAAAACTTAGAATATAAGAAACGCACAGTGTAGTACATAGTATATGAGTGAGTTGCACTGAAAAACTTAGAATATAAGAAACGCACAGTGTAGTACATAGTATATGAGTGAGTTGCACTGAAAAACTTAGAATATAAGAAACGCACAGTGTAGTACATAGTATATGAGTGAGTTGCACTGAAAAACTTAGAATATAAGAAACGCACAGTGTAGTACATTGTATATGAGTGAGTTGCACTGAAAAACTTAGAATTTAAGAAACGCACAGTGTAGTACATAGAATATGAGTGAGTTGCACGGAAAAACTTAGAATAAAAGAAACGCACAGTGTAGTACATAGTATATGAGTGAGTTGCACTGAAAAACTTAGAATTTAAGAAACGCACAGTGTAGTACATAGTATAATATGAGTGAGTTGCACTGAAAAACTTAGAATATAAGAAACGCACAGTGTAGTACAAAGTATATGAGTGAGTTGCACTGAAAAACTTAGAATATAAGAAACGCACAGTGTAGTACATAGTATATGAGTGAGTTGCACTGAAAAACTTAGAATTTACTGAAAAACCCGCATTACACGAAATGCACAGTGTAGTACATAGTATATGAGTGAGTTGCACTGAAAAACTTAGAATATAAGAAACGCACAGTGTAGTACATAGTATATGAGTGAGTTGCACTGAAAAACTTAGAATATAAGAAACACACAGTGTAGTACATTGTATATGAGTGAGTTGCACTGAAAAACTTAGAATTTAAGAAACGCACAGTGTAGTACATAGTATATGAGTGAGTTGCACTGAAAAACTTAGAATATAAGAAACGCACAGTGTAGTACATAGTATATGAGTGAGTTGCACTGAAAAACTTAGAATTTAAGAAACGCACAGTGTAGTATATAGTATATGAGTGAGTTGCACTGAAAAACTTAGAATATAAGAAACGCACAGTGTAGTACATAGTATATGAGTGAGTTGCACTGAAAAACTTAGAATATAAGAAACGCACAGTGTAGTACATAGTATATGAGTGAGTTGCACTGAAAAACTTAGAATATAAGAAACGCACAGTGTAATACATAGTATATGAGTGAGATGCACTGAAAAACTTAGAATTTAAGAAACGCACAGTGTAGTACATAGTATATGAGTGAGTTGCACTGTAAAACTTAGAATAAAAGAAACGCATTGTGTAGTACATAGTATATGAGTGTGTTGCACTGAAAAACTTAGAATATAATAAACGCACAGTGTAGTACATAGTATATGAGTGAGTTGCACTCAAAAACTTAGAATATAAGAAACGCACAGTGTAGTACATAGTATATGAGTGAGTTGCACTGAAAAACTTAGAATATAAGAAACGCACAGTGTAGTACATAGTATATGAGTGAGTTGCACTGAAAAACTTAGAATATAAGAAACGCACAGTGTAGTACATAGTATATGAGTGAGTTGCAATGAAAAACTTAGAATTTAAGAAACGCACAGTGTAGTACATAGTATATGAGTGAGTTGCACTGAAAAACTTAGAATATAAGAAACTCACAGTGTAGTACATAGTATATGAGTGAGTTGCACTGAAAAACTTAGAATATAAGAAACGCACAGTGTAGTACATAGTATATGAGTGAGTTGCACTGAAAAACTTAGAATATAAGAAACGCACAGTGTAGTACATAGTATATGAGTGAGTTGCACTGAAAAACTTAGAATATAGGAAACGCACAGTGTAGTACATAGTATATGAGTGAGTTGCACTGAAAAACTTAGAATATAAGAAACGCACAGTGTAGTACATAGTATATGAGTGAGTTGCACTGAAAAACTTAGAATTTACTGAAAAACCCGCATTACACGAAATGCACAGTGTAGTACATAGTATATGAGTGAGTTGCACTGAAAAACTTAGAATTTAGAGAAACGCACAGTGTAGTATATAGTATATGAGTGAGTTGCACTGAAAAACTTAGAATATAAGAAACGCACAGTGTAGTACGTAGTATATGAGTGAGTTGCACTGAAAAACTTAGAATATAAGAAACGCACAGTGTAGTACATAGTATATGAGTGAGTTGCACTGAAAAACTTAGAATATAAGAAACGCACAGTGTAGTACATAGTATATGAGTGAGTTGCACTGAAAAACTTAGAATATAAGAAACGCACAGTGTAGTACATAGTATATGAGTGAGTTGGACTGAAAAACTTAGAATATAAGAAACGCACAGTGTAGTACATAGTATATGAGTGAGTTGCACTGAAAAACTTAGAATATAAGAAACGCACAGTGTAGTACATAGTATATGAGTGAGTTGCACTGAAAAACTTAGAATATAAGAAACGCACAGTGTAGTACATAGTATATGAGTGAGTTGCACTGAAAAACTTAGAATATAAGAAACGCACAGTGTAGTACATTGTATATGAGTGAGTTGCACTGAAAAACTTAGAATTTAAGAAACGCACAGTGTAGTACATAGTATATGAGTGAGTTGCACGGAAAAATTTAGAATATAAGAAACGCACAGTGTAGTACATAGTATATGAGTGAGTTGCACTGAAAAACTTAGAATTTAAGAAACGCACAGTGTAGTACATAGTATAATATGAGTGAGTTGCACTGAAAAACTTAGAATATAAGAAACGCACAGTGTAGTACAAAGTATATGAGTGAGTTGCACTGAAAAACTTAGAATATAAGAAACGCACAGTGTAGTACATAGTATATGAGTGAGTTGCACTGAAAAACTTAGAATATAAGAAACGCACAGTGTAATACATAGTATATGAGTGAGATGCACTGAAAAACTTAGAATTTAAGAAACGCACAGTGTAGTACATAGTATATGAGTGAGTTGCACTGTAAAACTTAGAATATAAGAAACGCACAGTGTAGTACATAGTATATGAGTGTGTTGCACTGAAAAACTTAGAATATAAGAAACGCACAGTGTAGTACATAGTATATGAGTGAGTTGCACTCAAAATCTTAGAATATAAGAAACGCACAGTGTAGTACATAGTATATGAGTGAGTGTCACTGAAAAACTTAGAATATAAGAAACGCACAGTGTAGTACATAGTATATGAGTGAGTTGCACTGAAACACTTAGAATATAAGAAACGCACAGTGTAGTACATAGTATATGAGTGAGTTGCACTGAAAAACTTAGAATATAAGAAACGCACAGTGTAGTACATAGTATATGAGTGAGTTGCACTGAAAAACTTAGAATATAAAAAACGCACAGTGTAGTACATAGTATATGAGTGAGTTGCACTGAAAAACTTAGAATATAAGAAACGCACAGTGTAGTACATAGTATATGAGTGAGTTGCACTGAAAAACTTAGAATTTAAGAAACGCACAGTGTAGTATATAGTATATGAGTGAGTTGCACTGAAAAACTTAGAATATAAGAAACGCACAGTGTAGTACATAGTATATGAGTGAGTTGCACTGAAAAACTTAGAATTTAAGAAACGCACAGTGTAGTATATAGTATATGAGTGAGTTGCACTGAAAAACTTAGAATATAAGAAACGCACAGTGTAGTACATAGTATATGAGTGAGTTGCACTGAAAAACTTAGAATATAAGAAACGCACAGTGTAGTACATAGTATATGAGTGAGTTGCACTGAAAAACTTAGAATTTAGAGAAACGAACAGTGTAGTACATAGTATATGAGTGAGTTGCACTGAAAAACTTAGAATTTAGAGAAACGCACAGTGTAGTACATAGTATATGAGTGAGTTGCACTGAAAAACTTAGAATATAAGAAACGCACAGTGTAGTACATAGTATATGAGTGAGTTGCACTGAAAAACTTAGAATATAAGAAACACACAGTGTAGTACATTGTATATGAGTGAGTTGCACTGAAAAACTTAGAATTTAAGAAACGCACAGTGTAGTACATAGTATATGAGTGAGTTGCACTGAAAAACTTAGAATATAAGAAACGCACAGTGTAGTACATAGTATATGAGTGAGTTGCACTGAAAAACTTAGAATATAAGAAACGCACAGTGTAGTACATAGTATATGAGTGAGTTGCACTGAAAAACTTAGAATATAAGAAACGCACAGTGTAGTACATAGTATATGAGTGAGTTGCACTGAAAAACTTAGAATATAAGAAACGCACAGTGTAGTACATAGTATATGAGTGAGTTGCACTGAAAAACTTAGAATATAAGAAACGCACAGTGTAGTACATAGTATATGAGTGAGTTGCACTGAAAAACTTAGAATATAAGAAACGCACAGTGTAGTACATAGTATAATATGAGTGAGTTGCACTGAAAAACTTAGAATATAAGAAACGCACAGTGTAGTACAAAGTATATGAGTGAGTTGCACTGAAAAACTTAGAATATAAGAAACGCACAGTGTAGTACATAGTATATGAGTGAGTTGCACTGAAAAACTTAGAATTTACTGAAAAACCCGCATTACACGAAATGCACAGTGTAGTACATAGTATATGAGTGAGTTGCACTGAAAAACTTAGAATATAAGAAACGCACAGTGTAGTACATAGTATATGAGTGAGTTGCACTGAAAAACTTAGAATATAAGAAACACACAGTGTAGTACATTGTATATGAGTGAGTTGCACTGAAAAACTTAGAATTTAAGAAACGCACAGTGTAGTACATAGTATATGAGTGAGTTGCACTGAAAAACTTAGAATATAAGAAACGCACAGTGTAGTACATAGTATATGAGTGAGTTGCACTGAAAAACTTAGAATTTAAGAAACGCACAGTGTAGTATATAGTATATGAGTGAGTTGCACTGAAAAACTTAGAATATAAGAAACGCACAGTGTAGTACATAGTATATGAGTGAGTTGCACTGAAAAACTTAGAATATAAGAAACGCACAGTGTAGTACATAGTATATGAGTGAGTTGCACTGAAAAACTTAGAATATAAGAAACGCACAGTGTAATACATAGTATATGAGTGAGATGCACTGAAAAACTTAGAATTTAAGAAACGCACAGTGTAGTACATAGTATATGAGTGAGTTGCACTGTAAAACTTAGAATAAAAGAAACGCATTGTGTAGTACATAGTATATGAGTGTGTTGCACTGAAAAACTTAGAATATAATAAACGCACAGTGTAGTACATAGTATATGAGTGAGTTGCACTCAAAAACTTAGAATATAAGAAACGCACAGTGTAGTACATAGTATATGAGTGAGTTGCACTGAAAAACTTAGAATATAAGAAACGCACAGTGTAGTACATAGTATATGAGTGAGTTGCACTGAAAAACTTAGAATATAAGAAACGCACAGTGTAGTACATAGTATATGAGTGAGTTGCAATGAAAAACTTAGAATTTAAGAAACGCACAGTGTAGTACATAGTATATGAGTGAGTTGCACTGAAAAACTTAGAATATAAGAAACGCACAGTGTAGTACATAGTATATGAGTGAGTTGCACTGAAAAACTTAGAATATAGGAAACGCACAGTGTAGTACATAGTATATGAGTGAGTTGCACTGAAAAACTTAGAATATAAGAAACGCACAGTGTAGTACATAGTATATGAGTGAGTTGCACTGAAAAACTTAGAATTTACTGAAAAACCCGCATTACACGAAATGCACAGTGTAGTACATAGTATATGAGTGAGTTGCACTGAAAAACTTAGAATTTAGAGAAACGCACAGTGTAGTATATAGTATATGAGTGAGTTGCACTGAAAAACTTAGAATATAAGAAACGCACAGTGTAGTACATAGTATATGAGTGAGTTGCACTGAAAAACTTAGAATATAAGAAACGCACAGAGTAGTACATAGTATATGAGTGAGTTGGACTGAAATACTTAGAATATAAGAAACGCACAGTGTAGTACATAGTATATGAGTGAGTTGCACTGAAAAACTTAGAATATAAGAAACGCACAGTGTAGTACATAGTATATGAGTGAGTTGCACTGAAAAACTTAGAATATAAGAAACGCACAGTGTAGTACATAGTATATGAGTGAGTTGCACTGAAAAACTTAGAATATAAGAAACGCACAGTGTAGTACATTGTATATGAGTGAGTTGCACTGAAAAACTTAGAATTTAAGAAACGCACAGTGTAGTACATAGTATATGAGTGAGTTGCACGGAAAAACTTAGAATATAAGAAACGCACAGTGTAGTACATAGTATATGAGTGAGTTGCACTGAAAAACTTAGAATTTAAGAAACGCACAGTGTAGTACATAGTATAATATGAGTGAGTTGCACTGAAAAACTTAGAATATAAGAAACGCACAGTGTAGTACAAAGTATATGAGTGAGTTGCACTGAAAAACTTAGAATATAAGAAACGCACAGTGTAGTACATAGTATATGAGTGAGTTGCACTGAAAAACTTAGAATATAAGAAACGCACAGTGTAATACATAGTATATGAGTGAGATGCACTGAAAAACTTAGAATTTAAGAAACGCACAGTGTAGTACATAGTATATGAGTG
Organism: Mus caroli; assembly: GCF_978045245.1. NCBI lineage: Eukaryota > Metazoa > Chordata > Mammalia > Rodentia > Muridae > Mus > Mus caroli. The sequence continues at coordinate 762,043 of NW_028227316.1, read as the reverse complement.
AGTTGCACTGTAAAACTTAGAATATAAGAAACGCACAGTGTAGTACATAGTATATGAGTGAGTTGCACTGAAAAACTTAGAATTTACTGAAAAACCCGCATTATACGAAATGCATAGTGTAGTACATAGTATATGAGTGAGTTGCACTGAAAAACTTAGAATATAAGAAACGCACAGTGTAGTACATAGTATATGAGTGTGTTGCACTGTAAAACTTAGAATATAAGAAACGCACAGTGTAGTACATAGTATATGAGTGAGTTGCACTCAAAATCTTAGAATATAAGAAACGCACAGTGTAGTACATAGTATATGAGTGAGTGTCACTGAAAAACTTAGAATATAAGAAACGCACAGTGTAGTACATAGTATATGAGTGAGTTGCACTGAAACACTTAGAATATAAGAAACGCACAGTGTAGTACATAGTATATGAGTGAGTTGCACTGAAAAACTTAGAATATAAGAAACGCACAGTGTAGTACATAGTATATGAGTGAGTTGCACTGAAAAACTTAGAATATAAAAAACGCACAGTGTAGTACATAGTATATGAGTGAGTTGCACTGAAAAACTTAGAATATAAGAAACGCACAGTGTAGTACATAGTATATGAGTGAGTTGCACTGAAAAACTTAGAATTTAAGAAACGCACAGTGTAGTATATAGTATATGAGTGAGTTGCACTGAAAAACTTAGAATATAAGAAACGCACAGTGTAGTACATAGTATATGAGTGAGTTGCACTGAAAAACTTAGAATTTAAGAAACGCACAGTGTAGTATATAGTATATGAGTGAGTTGCACTGAAAAACTTAGAATATAAGAAACGCACAGTGTAGTACATAGTATATGAGTGAGTTGCACTGAAAAACTTAGAATATAAGAAACGCACAGTGTAGTACATAGTATATGAGTGAGTTGCACTGAAAAACTTAGAATTTAGAGAAACGAACAGTGTAGTACATAGTATATGAGTGAGTTGCACTGAAAAACTTAGAATTTAGAGAAACGCACAGTGTAGTACATAGTATATGAGTGAGTTGCACTGAAAAACTTAGAATATAAGAAACGCACAGTGTAGTACATAGTATATGAGTGAGTTGCACTGAAAAACTTAGAATATAAGAAACACACAGTGTAGTACATTGTATATGAGTGAGTTGCACTGAAAAACTTAGAATTTAAGAAACGCACAGTGTAGTACATAGTATATGAGTGAGTTGCACTGAAAAACTTAGAATATAAGAAACGCACAGTGTAGTACATAGTATATGAGTGAGTTGCACTGAAAAACTTAGAATATAAGAAACGCACAGTGTAGTACATAGTATATGAGTGAGTTGCACTGAAAAACTTAGAATATAAGAAACGCACAGTGTAGTACATAGTATATGAGTGAGTTGCACTGAAAAACTTAGAATATAAGAAACGCACAGTGTAGTACATAGTATATGAGTGAGTTGCACTGAAAAACTTAGAATATAAGAAACGCACAGTGTAGTACATAGTATATGAGTGAGTTGCACTGAAAAACTTAGAATATAAGAAACGCAGAGTGTAGTACATAGTATATGAGTGAGTTGCACTGAAAAACTTAGAATTTAAGAAACGCACAGTGTAGTACATAGTATATGAGTGAGTTGCACGGAAAAACTTAGAATATAAGAAACGCACAGTGTAGTACATAGTATATGAGTGAGTTGCACTGAAAAACTTAGAATTTAAGAAACGCACAGTGTAGTACATAGTATAATATGAGTGAGTTGCACTGAAAAACTTAGAATATAAGAAACGCACAGTGTAGTACAAAGTATATGAGTGAGTTGCACTGAAAAACTTAGAATATAAGAAACGCACAGTGTAGTACATAGTATATGAGTGAGTTGCACTGAAAAACTTAGAATTTACTGAAAAACCCGCATTACACGAAATGCACAGTGTAGTACATAGTATATGAGTGAGTTGCACTGAAAAACTTAGAATATAAGAAACGCACAGTGTAGTACATAGTATATGAGTGAGTTGCACTGAAAAACTTAGAATATAAGAAACACACAGTGTAGTACATTGTATATGAGTGAGTTGCACTGAGAAACTTAGAATTTAAGAAACGCACAGTGTAGTACATAGTATAATATGAGTGAGTTGCACTGAAAAACTTAGAATATAAGAAACGCACAGTGTAGTACAAAGTATATGAGTGAGTTGCACTGAAAAACTTAGAATATAAGAAACGCACAGTGTAGTAATTAGTATATGAGTGAGTTGCACTGAAAAACTTAGAATTTACTGAAAAACCCGCATTACACGAAATGCACAGTGTAGTACATAGTATATGAGTGAGTTGCACTGAAAAACTTAGAATATAAGAAACGCACAGTGTAGTACATAGTATATGAGTGAGTTGCACTGAAAAACTTAGAATTTAAGAAACGCACAGTGTAGTATATAGTATATGAGTGAGTTGCACTGAAAAACTTAGAATATAAGTAACGCACAGTGTAGTACATAGTATATGAGTGAGTTGCACTGAAAAACTTAGAATATAAGAAACGCACAGTGTAGTACATAGTATATGAGTGAGTTGCACTGAAAAACTTAGAATATAAGAAACGCACAGTGTAATACATAGTATATGAGTCAGATGCACTGAAAAACTTAGAATTTAAGAAACGCACAGTGTAGTACATAGTATATGAGTGAGTTGCACTGTAAAACTTAGAATAAAAGAAACGCATTGTGTAGTACATAGTATATGAGTGTGTTGCACTGAAAAACTTAGAATATAATAAACGCACAGTGTAGTACATAGTATATGAGTGAGTTGCACTCAAAAACTTAGAATATAAGAAACGCACAGTGTAGTACATAGTATATGAGTGAGTTGCACTGAAAAACTTAGAATATAAGAAACGCACAGTGTAGTACATAGTATATGAGTGAGTTGCACTGAAAAACTTAGAATATAAGAAACGCACAGTGTAGTACATAGTATATGAGTGAGTTGCAATGAAAAACTTAGAATTTAAGAAACGCACAGTGTAGTACATAGTATATGAGTGAGTTGCACTGAAAAACTTAGAATATAAGAAACTCACAGTGTAGTACATAGTATATGAGTGAGTTGCACTGAAAAACTTAGAATATAAGAAACGCACAGTGTAGTACATAGTATATGAGTGAGTTGCACTGAAAAACTTAGAATATAAGAAACGCACAGTGTAGTACATAGTATATGAGTGATTTGCACTGAAAAACTTAGAATATAGGAAACGCACAGTGTAGTACATAGTATATGAGTGAGTTGCACTGAAAAACTTAGAATATAAGAAACGCACAGTGTAGTACATAGTATATGAGTGAGTTGCACTGAAAAACTTAGAATTTACTGAAAAACCCGCATTACACGAAATGCACAGTGTAGTACATAGTATATGAGTGAGTTGCACTGAAAAACTTAGAATTTAGAGAAACGCACAGTGTAGTATATAGTATATGAGTGAGTTGCACTGAAAAACTTAGAATATAAGAAACGCACAGTGTAGTACATAGTATATGAGTGAGTTGCACTGAAAAACTTAGAATATAAGAAACGCACAGTGTAGTACATAGTATATGAGTGAGTTGCACTGAAAAACTTAGAATATAAGAAACGCACAGTGTAGTACATAGTATATGAGTGAGTTGCACTGAAAAACTTAGAATATAAGAAACGCACAGTGTAGTACATAGTATATGAGTGAGTTGGACTGAAAAACTTAGAATATAAGAAACGCACAGTGTAGTACATAGTATATGAGTGAGTTGCACTGAAAAACTTAGAATATAAGAAACGCACAGTGTAGTACATAGTATATGAGTGAGTTGCACTGAAAAACTTAGAATATAAGAAACGCACAGTGTAGTACATAGTATATGAGTGAGTTGCACTGAAAAACTTAGAATATAAGAAACGCACAGTGTAGTACATTGTATATGAGTGAGTTGCACTGAAAAACTTAGAATTTAAGAAACGCACAGTGTAGTACATAGTATATGAGTGAGTTGCACGGAAAAACTTAGAATATAAGAAACGCACAGTGTAGTACATAGTATATGAGTGAGTTGCACTGAAAAACTTAGAATTTAAGAAACGCACAGTGTAGTACATAGTATAATATGAGTGAGTTGCACTGAAAAACTTAGAATATAAGAAACGCACAGTGTAGTACAAAGTATATGAGTGAGTTGCACTGAAAAACTTAGAATATAAGAAACGCACAGTGTAGTACATAGTATATGAGTGAGTTGCATTGAAAAACTTAGAATATAAGAAACGCACAGTGTAATACATAGTATATGAGTGAGATGCACTGAAAAACTTAGAATTTAAGAAACGCACAGTGTAGTACATAGTATATGAGTGAGTTGCACTGTAAAACTTAGAATATAAGAAACGCACAGTGTATTACATAGTATATGAGTGTGTTGCACTGAAAAACTTAGAATATAAGAAACGCACAGTGTAGTACATAGTATATGAGTGAGTTGCACTCAAAATCTTAGAATATAAGAAACGCACAGTGTAGTACATAGTATATGAGTGAGTGTCACTGAAAAACTTAGAATATAAGAAACGCACAGTGTAGTACATAGTATATGAGTGAGTTGCACTGAAACACTTAGAATATAAGAAACGCACAGTGTAGTACATAGTATATGAGTGAGTTGCACTGAAACACTTAGAATATAAGAAACGCACAGTGTAGTACATAGTATATGAGTGAGTTGCACTGAAAAACTTAGAATATAAAAAACGCACAGTGTAGTACATAGTATATGAGTGAGTTGCACTGAAAAACTTAGAATATAAGAAACGCACAGTGTAGTACATAGTATATGAGTGAGTTGCACTGAAAAACTTAGAATATAAGAAACGCACAGTGTAGTACATAGTATATGAGTGAGTTGCACTGAAAAACTTAGAATTTAAGAAACGCACAGTGTAGTACATAGTATAATATGAGTGAGTTGCACTGAAAAACTTAGAATATAAGAAACGCACAGTGTAGTACAAAGTATATGAGTGAGTTGCACTGAAAAACTTAGAATATAAGAAACGCACAGTGTAGTACATAGTATATGAGTGAGTTGCACTGAAAAACTTAGAATTTACTGAAAAACCCGCATTACACGAAATGCACAGTGTAGTACATAGTATATGAGTGAGTTGCACTGAAAAACTTAGAATATAAGAAACGCACAGTGTAGTACATAGTATATGAGTGAGTTGCACTGAAAAACTTAGAATATAAGAAACACACAGTGTAGTACATTGTATATGAGTGAGTTGCACTGAGAAACTTAGAATTTAAGAAACGCACAGTGTAGTACATAGTATAATATGAGTGAGTTGCACTGAAAAACTTAGAATATAAGAAACGCACAGTGTAGTACAAAGTATATGAGTGAGTTGCACTGAAAAACTTAGAATATAAGAAACGCACAGTGTAGTACATAGTATATGAGTGAGTTGCACTGAAAAACTTAGAATTTACTGAAAAACCCGCATTACACGAAATGCACAGTGTAGTACATAGTATATGAGTGAGTTGCACTGAAAAACTTAGAATATAAGAAACGCACAGTGTAGTACATAGTATATGAGTGAGTTGCACTGAAAAACTTAGAATTTAAGAAACGGACAGTGTAGTATATAGTATATGAGTGAGTTGCACTGAAAAACTTAGAATATAAGTAACGCACAGTGTAGTACATAGTATATGAGTGAGTTGCACTGAAAAACTTAGAATATAAGAAACGCACAGTGTAGTACATAGTATATGAGTGAGTTGCACTGAAAAACTTAGAATATAAGAAACGCACAGTGTAATACATAGTATATGAGTCAGATGCACTGAAAAACTTAGAATTTAAGAAACGCACAGTGTAGTACATAGTATATGAGTGAGTTGCACTGTAAAACTTAGAATAAAAGAAACGCATTGTGTAGTACATAGTATATGAGTGTGTTGCACTGAAAAACTTAGAATATAATAAACGCACAGTGTAGTACATAGTATATGAGTGAGTTGCACTCAAAAACTTAGAATATAAGAAACGCACAGTGTAGTACATAGTATATGAGTGAGTTGCACTGAAAAACTTAGAATATAAGAAACGCACAGTGTAGTACATAGTATATGAGTGAGTTGCACTGAAACACTTAGAATATAAGAAACGCACAGTGTAGTACATAGTATATGAGTGAGTTGCAATGAAAAACTTAGAATTTAAGAAACGCACAGTGTAGTACATAGTATATGAGTGTGTTGCACTGAAAAACTTAGAATATAAAAAACGCACAGTGTAGTACATAGTATATGAGTGAGTTGCACTGAAAAACTTAGAATATAAGAAACGCACAGTGTAGTACATAGTATATGAGTGAGTTGCACTGAAAAACTTAGAATATAATAAACGCACAGTGTAGTACATAGTATATGAGTGAGTTGCACTGAAAAACTTAGAATATAAGAAACGCACAGTGTAGTACATAGTATATGAGTGAGTTGCACTGAAAAACTTAGAATATAAGAAACGCACAGTGTAGTACATAGTATATGAGTGAGTTGCACTGAAAAACTTAGAATATAAGAAACGCACAGTGTAGTACATAGTATATGAGTGAGTTGCACTGAAAAACTTAGAATTTACTGAAAAACCCGCATTACACGAATTGCACAGTGTAGTACATAGTATATGAATGAGTTGCACTGAAAAACTTAGAATATAAGAAACGCACAGTGTAGTACATAGTATATGAGTGAGTTGCACTGAAAAACTTAGAATATAAGAAACGCACAGTGTAGTACATAGTATATGAGTGAGTTGCACTGAAAAACTTAGAATAAGAAACGCACAGTGTAGTACATAGTATATGAATGAGTTGCACTGAAAAACTTAGAATATAAAAAACGCACAGTGTACTACATAGTATATGAGTGAGTTGCACTGAAAAACTTAGAATATAAGAAACGCACAGTGTAGTACATAGTATATGAGTGAGTTGCACTGAAAAACTTAGAATATAAGAAACGCACAGTGTAGTACATAGTATATGAGTGAGTTGCACTGAAAAACTTAGAATATAAGAAACGCACAGTGTAGTACATAGTATATGAGTGAGTTGCACTGAAAAACTTAGAATATAAGAAACGCACAGTGTAGTACATAGTATATGAGTGAGTTGGACTGAAAAACTTAGAATATAAGAAACGCACAGTGTAGTACATAGTATATGAGTGAGTTGGACTGAAAAACTTAGAATATAAGAAACGCACAGTGTAGTACATAGTATATGAGTGAGTTGCACTGAAAAACTTAGAATATAAGAAACGCACAGTGTAGTACATAGTATATGAGTGAGTTGCACTGAAAAACTTAGAATTTACTGAAAAACCCGCATTACACGAATTGCACAGTGTAGTACATAGTATATGAATGAGTTGCACTGAAAAACTTAGAATATAAGAAACGCACAGTGTAGTACATAGTATATGAGTGAGTTGCACTGAAAAACTTAGAATATAAGAAACGCACAGTGTAGTACATAGTATATGAGTGAGTTGCACTGAAAAACTTAGAATAAGAAACGCACAGTGTAGTACATAGTATATGAATGAGTTGCACTGAAAAACTTAGAATATAAAAAACGCACAGTGTACTACATAGTATATGAGTGAGTTGCACTGAAAAACTTAGAATATAAGAAACGCACAGTGTAGTACATAGTATATGAGTGAGTTGCACTGAAAAACTTAGAATATAAGAAACGCACAGTGTAGTACATAGTATATGAGTGAGTTGCACTGAAAAACTTAGAATATAAGAAACGCACAGTGTAGTACATAGTATATGAGTGAGTTGCACTGAAAAACTTAGAATATAAGAAACGCACAGTGTAGTACATAGTATATGAGTGAGTTGGACTGAAAAACTTAGAATATAAGAAACGCACAGTGTAGTACATAGTATATGAGTGAGTTGCACTGAAAAACTTAGAATATAAGAAACGCACAGTGTAGTACATAGTATATGAGTGAGTTGCACTGAAAAACTTAGAATATAAGAAACGCACAGTGTAGTACATAGTATATGAGTGAGTTGCACTGAAAAACTTAGAATATAAGAAACGCACAGTGTAGTACATTGTATATGAGTGAGTTGCACTGAAAAACTTAGAATTTAAGAAACGCACAGTGTAGTACATAGTATATGAGTGAGTTGCACGGAAAAACTTAGAATATAAGAAACGCACAGTGTAGTACATAGTATATGAGTGAGTTGCACTGAAAAACTTAGAATTTAAGAAACGCACAGTGTAGTACATAGTATAATATGAGTGAGTTGCACTGAAAAACTTAGAATATAAGAAACGCACAGTGTAGTACAAAGTATATGAGTGAGTTGCACTGAAAAACTTAGAATATAAGAAACGCACAGTGTAGTACATAGTATATGAGTGAGTTGCACTGAAAAACTTAGAATATAAGAAACGCACAGTGTAATACATAGTATATGAGTGAGATGCACTGAAAAACTTAGAATTTAAGAAACGCACAGTGTAGTACATAGTATATGAGTGAGTTGCACTGTAAAACTTAGAATATAAGAAACGCACAGTGTATTACATAGTATATGAGTGTGTTGCACTGAAAAACTTAGAATATAAGAAACGCACAGTGTAGTACATAGTATATGAGTGAGTTGCACTCAAAATCTTAGAATATAAGAAACGCACAGTGTAGTACATAGTATATGAGTGAGTGTCACTGAAAAACTTAGAATATAAGAAACGCACAGTGTAGTACATAGTATATGAGTGAGTTGCACTGAAACACTTAGAATATAAGAAACGCACAGTGTAGTACATAGTATATGAGTGAGTTGCACTGAAAAACTTAGAATTTAAGAAACGCACAGTGTAGTACATAGTATATGAGTGTGTTGCACTGAAAAACTTACAATATAAAAAACGCACAGTGTAGTACATAGTATATGAGTGAGTTGCACTGAAAAACTTAGAATATAAGAAACGCACAGTGTAGTACATAGTATATGAGTGAGTTGCACTGAAAAACTTAGAATATAATAAACGCACAGTGTAGTACATAGTATATGAGTGAGTTGCACTGAAAAACTTAGAATATAAGAAACGCACAGTGTAGTACATAGTATATGAGTGAGTTGCACTGAAAAACTTAGAATATAAGAAACGCACAGTGTAGTACATAGTATATGAGTGAGTTGCACTGAAAAACTTAGAATATAAGAAACGCACAGTGTAGTACATAGTATATGAGTGAGTTGCACTGAAAAACTTAGAATTTACTGAAAAACCCGCATTACACGAATTGCACAGTGTAGTACATAGTATATGAATGAGTTGCACTGAAAAACTTAGAATATAAGAAACGCACAGTGTAGTACATAGTATATGAGTGAGTTGCACTGAAAAACTTAGAATATAAGAAACGCACAGTGTAGTACATAGTATATGAGTGAGTTGCACTGAAAAACTTAGAATAAGAAACGCACAGTGTAGTACATAGTATATGAATGAGTTGCACTGAAAAACTTAGAATATAAAAAACGCACAGTGTACTACATAGTATATGAGTGAGTTGCACTGAAAAACTTAGAATATAAGAAACGCACAGTGTAGTACATAGTATATGAGTGAGTTGCACTGAAAAACTTAGAATATAAGAAACGCACAGTGTAATACATAGTATATGAGTGAGATGCACTGAAAAACTTAGAATTTAAGAAACGCACAGTGTAGTACATAGTATATGAGTGAGTTGCACTGTAAAACTTAGAATATAAGAAACGCACAGTGTAGTACATAGTATATGAGTGAGTTGCACTGTAAAACTTAGAATATAAGAAACGCACAGTGTAGTACATAGTATATGAGTGAGTTGCACTCAAAAACTTAGAATATAAGAAACGCACAGTGTAGTACATAGTATATGAGTGAGTTGCACTGAAAAACTTAGAATATAAGAAACGCACAGTGTAGTACATAGTATATGAGTGAGTTGCACTGAAAAACTTAGAATATAATAAACGCACAGTGTAGTACATAGTATATGAGTGAGTTGCACTGAAAAACTTAGAATATAAGAAACGCACAGTGTAGTACATAGTATATGAGTGAGTTGCACTGAAAAACTTAGAATATAAGAAACGCACAGTGTAGTACATAGTATATGAGTGAGTTGCACTGAAAAACTTAGAATATAAGAAACGCACAGTGTAGTACATAGTATATGAGTGAGTTGCACTGAAAAACTTAGAATTTACTGAAAAACCCGCATTACACGAATTGCACAGTGTAGTACATAGTATATGAATGAGTTGCACTGAAAAACTTAGAATATAAGAAACGCACAGTGTAGTACATAGTATATGAGTGAGTTGCACTGAAAAACTTAGAATATAAGAAACGCACAGTGTAGTACATAGTATATGAGTGAGTTGCACTGAAAAACTTAGAATAAGAAACGCACAGTGTAGTACATAGTATATGAATGAGTTGCACTGAAAAACTTAGAATATAAAAAACGCACAGTGTACTACATAGTATATGAGTGAGTTGCACTGAAAAACTTAGAATATAAGAAACGCACAGTGTAGTACATAGTATATGAGTGAGTTGCACTGAAAAACTTAGAATATAAGAAACGCACAGTGTAATACATAGTATATGAGTGAGATGCACTGAAAAACTTAGAATTTAAGAAACGCACAGTGTAGTACATAGTATATGAGTGAGTTGCACTGTAAAACTTAGAATATAAGAAACGCACAGTGTAGTACATAGTATATGAGTGAGTTGCACTGTAAAACTTAGAATATAAGAAACGCACAGTGTAGTACATAGTATATGAGTGAGTTGCACTCAAAAACTTAGAATATAAGAAACGCACAGTGTAGTACATAGTATATGAGTGAGTTGCACTGAAAAACTTAGAATATAAGAAACGCACAGTGTAGTACATAGTATATGAGTGAGTTGCACTGAAAAACTTAGAATTTAAGAAACGCACAGTGTAGTACATAGTATATGAGTGAGTTGCACTGAAAAACTTGAATTTACTGAAAAACCCGCATTACACGAAATGCACAGTGTAGTACATAGTATATGAGTGAGTTGCACTGAAAAACTTAGAATATAAGAAACGCACAGTGTAGTACATAGTATATGAGTGAGTTGCACTGAAAAACTTAGAATATAAGAAACGCACAGTGTAGTAAGTAGTATATGAGTGAGTTGCACTGAAAAACTTAGAATATAAGAAACGCACAGTGTAGTACAAAGTATATGAGTGAGTTGCACTGAAAAATTTAGAATATAAGAAACGCACAGTGTAGTACATAGTATATGAGTGAGTTGCACTGAAAAACTTAGAATATAAGAAACGCACAGTGTAGTACATAGTATATGAGTGAGTTGCACTGAAAAACTTAGAATATAAGAAACGCACAGTGTAGTACATAGTATATGAGTGAGTTGCACTGAAAAACTTAGAATTTACTGAAAAACCCGCATTACACGAATTGCACAGTGTAGTACATAGTATATGAATGAGTTGCACTGAAAAACTTAGAATATAAGAAACGCACAGTGTAGTACATAGTATATGAGTGAGTTGCACTGAAAAACTTAGAATATAAGAAACGCACAGTGTAGTACATAGTATATGAGTGAGTTGCACTGAAAAACTTAGAATAAGAAACGCACAGTGTAGTACATAGTATATGAATGAGTTGCACTGAAAAACTTAGAATATAAAAAACGCACAGTGTACTACATAGTATATGAGTGAGTTGCACTGAAAAACTTAGAATATAAGAAACGCACAGTGTAGTACATAGTATATGAGTGAGTTGCACTGAAAAACTTAGAATATAAGAAACGCACAGTGTAATACATAGTATATGAGTGAGATGCACTGAAAAACTTAGAATTTAAGAAACGCACAGTGTAGTACATAGTATATGAGTGAGTTGCACTGTAAAACTTAGAATATAAGAAACGCACAGTGTAGTACATAGTATATGAGTGAGTTGCACTGTAAAACTTAGAATATAAGAAACGCACAGTGTAGTACATAGTATATGAGTGAGTTGCACTCAAAAACTTAGAATATAAGAAACGCACAGTGTAGTACATAGTATATGAGTGAGTTGCACTGAAAAACTTAGAATATAAGAAACGCACAGTGTAGTACATAGTATATGAGTGAGTTGCACTGAAAAACTTAGAATTTAAGAAACGCACAGTGTAGTACATAGTATATGAGTGAGTTGCACTGAAAAACTTGAATTTACTGAAAAACCCGCATTACACGAAATGCACAGTGTAGTACATAGTATATGAGTGAGTTGCACTGAAAAACTTAGAATATAAGAAACGCACAGTGTAGTACATAGTATATGAGTGAGTTGCACTGAAAAACTTAGAATATAAGAAACGCACAGTGTAGTAAGTAGTATATGAGTGAGTTGCACTGAAAAACTTAGAATATAAGAAACGCACAGTGTAGTACAAAGTATATGAGTGAGTTGCACTGAAAAACTTAGAATATAAGAAACGCACAGTGTAGTACATAGTATATGAGTGAGTTGCACTGAAAAACTTAGAATATAAGAAACGCACAGTGTAGTACATAGTATATGAGTGAGTTGCACTGAAAAACTTAGAATATAAGAAACGCACAGTGTAGTACATAGTATATGAGTGAGTTGCACTGAAAAACTTAGAATATAAGAAACGCACAGTGTAGTACATAGTATATGAGTGAGTTGCACTGAAAAACTTAGAATATAAGAAACGCACAGTGTATTACATAGTATATGAATGAGTTGCACTGAAAAACTTAGAATATAAAAAACGCACAGTGTAGTACATAGTATATGAGTGAGTTGCACTGAAAAACTTAGAATATAAGAAACGCACAGTGTAATACATAGTATATGAGTGAGATGCACTGAAAAACTTAGAATTTAAGAAACGCACAGTGTAGTACATAGTATATGAGTGAGTTGCACTGTAAAACTTAGAATATAAGAAACGCACAGTGTAGTACATAGTATATGAGTGAGTTGCACTGAAAAACTTAGAATATAAGAAACGCACAGTGTAGTACATAGTATATGAGTGAGTTGCACTGAAAAACTTAGAATATAAGAAACGCACAGTGTAGTACATAGTATATGAGTGAGTTGCACTCAAAAACTTAGAATATAAGAAACGCACAGTGTAGTACATAGTATATGAGTGAGTTGCACTGAAAAACTTAGAATATAAGAAACGCACAGTGTAGTACATAGTATATGAGTGAGTTGCACTCAAAAACTTAGAATATAAGAAACGCACAGTGTAGTACATAGTATATGAGTGAGTTGCACTGAAAAACTTGAATTTACTGAAAAACCCGCATTACACGAAATGCACAGTGTAGTACATAGTATATGAGTGAGTTGCACTCAAAAACTTAGAATATAAGAAACGCACAGTGTAGTACATAGTATATGAGTGAGTTGCACTGAAAAACTTAGAATATAAGAAACGCACAGTGTAGTAAGTAGTATATGAGTGAGTTGCACTGAAAAACTTAGAATATAAGAAACGCACAGTGTAGTACAAAGTATATGAGTGAGTTGCACTGAAAAACTTAGAATATAAGAAACGCACAGTGTAGTACATAGTATATGAGTGAGTTGCACTGAAAAACTTAGAATATAAGAAACGCACAGTGTAATACATAGTATATGAGTGAGATGCACTGAAAAACTTAGAATTTAAGAAACGCACAGTGTAGTACATAGTATATGAGTGAGTTGCACTGTAAAACTTAGAATATAAGAAACGCACAGTGTAGTACATAGTATATGAGTGAGTTGCACTGAAAAACTTAGAATATAAGAAACGCACAGTGTAGTACATAGTATATGAGTGAGTTGCACTCAAAAACTAAGAATATAAGAAACGCACAGTGTAGTACATAGTATATGAGTGAGTTGCACTGAAAAACTTAGAATATAAGAAACGCACAGTGTAGTACATAGTATATGAGTGAGTTGCACTGAAAAACTTAGAATTTAAGAAACGCACAGTGTAGTACATAGTATATGAGTGAGTTGCACTCAAAAACTTAGAATATAAGAAACGCACAGTGTAGTAAGTAGTATATGAGTGAGTTGCACTGAAAAACTTAGAATATAAGAAACGCACAGTGTAGTACAAAGTATATGAGTGAGTTGCACTGAAAAACTTAGAATATAAGAAACGCACAGTGTAGTACATAGTATATGAGTGAGTTGCACTGAAAAACTGAGAATATAAGAAACGCACAGTGTAGTACATAGTATATGAGTGAGTTGCATTGAAAAACTTAGAATATAAGAAACGCACAGTGTAGTGCATAGTATATGAGTGAGTTGCACTGAAAAACTTAGAATATAAGAAACGCACAGTATAGTACATAGTATATGAATGAGTTGCACTGAAAAACTTAGAATTTACTGAAAAACCCGCACTACACGAACTGCACAGTGTAGTACATAGTATATGAGTGAGTTGCACTGAAAAACTTAGAATATAAGAAACGCACAGTGTAGTGCATAGTATATGAGTGAGTTGCACTGAAAAACTTAGAATATAAGAAACGCACAGTGTAGTACATAGTATATGAGTGAGTTGCACTGAAAAACTTAGAATTTACTGAAAAACCCGCATTACACGAAATGCATAGTGTAGTACATAGTATATGAGTGAGTTGCACTGAAAAACTTAGAATATAAGAAACGCACAGTGTAGTACATAGTATATGAGTGAGTTGCACTGAAAAACTTAGAATATAAGAAACGCACAGTGTAGTACATAGTATATGAGTGAGTTGCACTGAAAAACTTAGAATATAAGAAACGCACAGTGTAGTACATATTATATGAGTGAGTTGCACTGAAAAACTTAGAATATAAGAAACGCACAGTGTAGTACATAGTATATGAGTGAGTTGCACTGAAAAACTTAGAATATAAGAAACGCACAGTGTAGTACATAGTATATGAGTGAGTTGCACTGAAAAACTTAGAATATAAGAAACGCACAGTGTAGTACATAGTATATGAGTGAGTTGCACTGAAAAACTTAGAATATAAAAAACGCACAGTGTAGTACATAGTATATGAGTGAGTTGTACTGAAAAACTTAGAATATAAGAAACGCACAGTGTAGTACATAGTATATGAGTGAGTTGCGATGAAAAACTTAGAATATAAGAAACGCACAGTGTAGTACATAGTATATGAGTGAGTTGCACTGAAAAACTTAGAATATAAGAAACGCACAGTGTAGTACATAGTATATGAGTGAGTTGAACTGAAAAACTTAGAATATAAGAAACGCACAGTGTAGTACATAGTATATGAGTGAGTTGCACTGAAAAACTTAGAATATAAGAAACGCACAGTGTAATACATAGTATATGAGTGAGATGCACTGAAAAACTTAGAATTTAAGAAACGCACAGTGTAGTACATAGTATATGAGTGAGTTGCACTGTAAAACTTAGAATATAAGAAACGCACAGTGTTGTACATAGTATATGAGTGAGTTGCACTGAAAAACTTAGAATATAAGAAACGCACAGTGTAGTACATAGTATATGAGTGAGTTGCACTCAAAAACTTAGAATATAAGAAACGCACAGTGTAGTACATAGTATATGAGTGAGTTGCACTGAAAAACTTAGAATATAAGAAACGCACAGTGTAGTACATAGTATATGAGTGAGTTGCACTGAAAAACTTAGAATTTAAGAAACGCACAGTGTAGTACATAGTATATGAGTGAGTTGCACTGAAAAACTTGAATTTACTGAAAACCCGCATTACACGAAATGCACAGTGTAGTACATAGTATATGAGTGAGTTGCACTGAAAAACTTAGAATATAAGAAACGCACAGTGTAGTACATAGTATATGAGTGAGTTGCACTGAAAAACTTAGAATATAAGAAACGCACAGTGTAGTAAGTAGTATATGAGTGAGTTGCACTGAAAAACTTAGAATATAAGAAACGCACAGTGTAGTACAAAGTATATGAGTGAGTTGCACTGAAAAACTTAGAATATAAGAAACGCACAGTGTAGTACATAGTATATGAGTGAGTTGCACTGAAAAACTTAGAATATAAGAAACGCACAGTGTAGTACATAGTATATGAGTGAGTTGCACTGAAAAACTTAGAATATAAGAAACGCACAGTGTAGTACATAGTATATGAGTGAGTTGCACTGAAAAACTTAGAATATAAGAAACGCACAGTGTAGTACATAGTATATGAATGAGTTGCACTGAAAAACTTAGAATATAAAAAACGCACAGTGTAGTACATAGTATATGAGTGAGTTGCACTGAAAAACTTAGAATATAAGAAACGCACAGTGTAATACATAGTATATGAGTGAGATGCACTGAAAAACTTAGAATATAAGAAACGCACAGTGTAGTACAAAGTATATGAGTGAGTTGCACTGAAAAACTTAGAATATAAGAAACGCACAGTGTAGTACATAGTATATGAGTGAGTTGCACTGAAAAACTTAGAATATAAGAAACGCACAGTGTAATACATAGTATATGAGTGAGATGCACTGAAAAACTTAGAATTTAAGAAACGCACAGTGTAGTACATAGTATATGAGTGAGTTGCACTGTAAAACTTAGAATATAAGAAACGCACAGTGTAGTACATAGTATATGAGTGAGTTGCACTGAAAAACTTAGAATATAAGAAACGCACAGTGTAGTACATAGTATATGAGTGAGTTGCACTCAAAAACTAAGAATATAAGAAACGCACAGTGTAGTACATAGTATATGAGTGAGTTGCACTGAAAAACTTAGAATATAAGAAACGCACAGTGTAGTACATAGTATATGAGTGAGTTGCACTGAAAAACTTAGAATTTAAGAAACGCACAGTGTAGTACATAGTATATGAGTGAGTTGCACTGAAAAACTTAGAATATAAGAAACGCACAGTGTAGTAAGTAGTATATGAGTGAGTTGCACTGAAAAACTTAGAATATAAGAAACGCACAGTGTAGGACAAAGTATATGAGTGAGTTGCACTGAAAAACTTAGAATATAAGAAACGCACAGTGTAGTACATAGTATATGAGTGAGTTGCACTGAAAAACTGAGAATATAAGAAACGCACAGTGTAGTACATAGTATATGAGTGAGTTGCATTGAAAAACTTAGAATATAAGAAACGCACAGTGTAGTGCATAGTATATGAGTGAGTTGCACTGAAAAACTTAGAATATAAGAAACGCACAGTATAGTACATAGTATATGAATGAGTTGCACTGAAAAACTTAGAATTTACTGAAAAACCCGCACTACACGAACTGCACAGTGTAGTACATAGTATATGAGTGAGTTGCACTGAAAAACTTAGAATATAAGAAACGCACAGTGTAGTGCATAGTATATGAGTGAGTTGCACTGAAAAACTTAGAATATAAGAAACGCACAGTGTAGTACATAGTATATGAGTGAGTTGCACTGAAAAACTTAGAATTTACTGAAAAACCCGCATTACACGAAATGCATAGTGTAGTACATAGTATATGAGTGAGTTGCACTGAAAAACTTAGAATATAAGAAACGCACAGTGTAGTACATAGTATATGAGTGAGTTGCACTGAAAAACTTAGAATATAAGAAACGCACAGTGTAGTACATAGTATATGAGTGAGTTGCACTGAAAAACTTAGAATATAAGAAACGCACAGTGTAGTACATATTATATGAGTGAGTTGCACTGAAAAACTTAGAATATAAGAAACGCACAGTGTAGTACATAGTATATGAGTGAGTTGCACTGAAAAACTTAGAATATAAGAAACGCACAGTGTAGTACATAGTATATGAGTGAGTTGCACTGAAAAACTTAGAATATAAAAAACGCACAGTGTAGTACATAGTATATGAGTGAGTTGTACTGAAAAACTTAGAATATAAGAAACGCACAGTGTAGTACATAGTATATGAGTGAGTTGCGATGAAAAACTTAGAATATAAGAAACGCACAGTGTAGTACATAGTATATGAGTGAGTTGCACTGAAAAACTTAGAATATAAGAAACGCACAGTGTAGTACATAGTATATGAGTGAGTTGAACTGAAAAACTTAGAATATAAGAAACGCACAGTGTAGTACATAGTATATGAGTGAGTTGCACTGAAAAACTTAGAATATAAGAAACGCACAGTGTAATACATAGTATATGAGTGAGATGCACTGAAAAACTTAGAATTTAAGAAACGCACAGTGTAGTACATAGTATATGAGTGAGTTGCACTGTAAAACTTAGAATATAAGAAACGCACAGTGTTGTACATAGTATATGAGTGAGTTGCACTGAAAAACTTAGAATATAAGAAACGCACAGTGTAGTACATAGTATATGAGTGAGTTGCACTCAAAAACTTAGAATATAGGAAACGCACAGTGTAGTACATAGTATATGAGTGAGTTGCACTGAAAAACTTAGAATATAAGAAACGCACAGTGTAGTACATAGTATATGAGTGAGTTGCACTGAAAAACTTAGAATTTAAGAAACGCACAGTGTAGTACATAGTATATGAGTGAGTTGCACTGAAAAACTTGAATTTACTGAAAACCCGCATTACACGAAATGCACAGTGTAGTACATAGTATATGAGTGAGTTGCACTGAAAAACTTAGAATATAAGAAACGCACAGTGTAGTACATAGTATATGAGTGAGTTGCACTGAAAAACTTAGAATATAAGAAACGCACAGTGTAGTAAGTAGTATATGAGTGAGTTGCACTGAAAAACTTAGAATATAAGAAACGCACAGTGTAGTACAAAGTATATGAGTGAGTTGCACTGAAAAACTTAGAATATAAGAAACGCACAGTGTAGTACATAGTATATGAGTGAGTTGCACTGAAAAACTTAGAATATAAGAAACGCACAGTGTAGTACATAGTATATGAGTGAGTTGCACTGAAAAACTTAGAATATAAGAAACGCACAGTGTAGTACATAGTATATGAGTGAGTTGCACTGAAAAACTTAGAATATAAGAAACGCACAGTGTAGTACATAGTATATGAATGAGTTGCACTGAAAAACTTAGAATATAAAAAACGCACAGTGTAGTACATAGTATATGAGTGAGTTGCACTGAAAAACTTAGAATATAAGAAACGCACAGTGTAATACATAGTATATGAGTGAGATGCACTGAAAAACTTAGAATTTAAGAAACACACAGTGTAGTACATAGTATATGAGTGAGTTGCACTGTAAAACTTAGAATATAAGAAACGCACAGTGTAGTACATAGTATATGAGTGAGTTGCACTGAAAAACTTAGAATATAAGAAACGCACAGTGTAGTACATAGTATATGAGTGAGTTGCACTGAAAAACTTAGAATATAAGAAACGCACAGTGTAGTACATAGTATATGAGTGAGTTGCACTCAAAAACTTAGAATATAAGAAACGCACAGTGTAGTACATAGTATATGAGTGAGTTGCACTGAAAAACTTGAATTTACTGAAAAACCCGCATTACACGAAATGCACAGTGTAGTACATAGTATATGAGTGAGTTGCACTCAAAAACTTAGAATATAAGAAATGCACAGTGTAGTACATAGTATATGAGTGAGTTGCACTGAAAAACTTAGAATATAAGAAAAGCACAGTGTAGTAAGTAGTATATGAGTGAGTTGCACTGAAAAACTTAGAATATAAGAAACGCACAGTGTAGTACAAAGTATATGAGTGAGTTGCACTGAAAAACTTAGAATATAAGAAACGCACAGTGTAGTACATAGTATATGAGTGAGTTGCACTGAAAAACTTAGAATATAAGAAACGCACAGTGTAATACATAGTATATGAGTGAGATGCACTGAAAAACTTAGAATTTAAGAAACGCACAGTGTAGTACATAGTATATGAGTGAGTTGCACTGTAAAACTTAGAATATAAGAAACGCACAGTGTAGTACATAGTATATGAGTGAGTTGCACTGAAAAACTTAGAATATAAGAAACGCACAGTGTAGTACATAGTATATGAGTGAGTTGCACTCAAAAACTTAGAATATAAGAAACGCACAGTGTAGTACATAGTATATGAGTGAGTTGCACTGAAAAACTTAGAATATAAGAAACGCACAGTGTAGTACATAGTATATGAGTGAGTTGCACTGAAAAACTTAGAATTTAAGAAACGCACAGTGTAGTACATAGTATATGAGTGAGTTGCACTGAAAAACTTAGAATATAAGAAACGCACAGTGTAGTAAGTAGTATATGAGTGAGTTGCACTGAAAAACTTAGAATATAAGAAACGCACAGTGTAGTACAAAGTATATGAATGAGTTGCACTGAAAAACTTAGAATTTACTGAAAAACCCGCATTACACGAAATGCACAGTGTAGTACATAGTATATGAGTGAGTTGCACTGAAAAACTTAGAATATAAGAAACGCACAGTGTAGTACATAGTATATGAGTGAGTTGCACTGAAAAACTTAGAATTTAAGAAACGCACAGTATAGTACATAGTATATGAATGAGTTGCACTGAAAAACTTAGAATTTACTGAAAAACCCGCATTACACGAAATGCACAGTGTAGTACATAGTATATGAGTGAGTTGCACTGAAAAACTTAGAATATAAGAAACGCACAGTGTAGTGCATAGTATAAGAGTGAGTTGCACTGAAAAACTTAGAATATAAGAAACGCACAGTGTAGTACATAGTATATGAGTGAGTTGCACTGAAAAACTTAGAATATAAGAAACGCACAGTGTAGTACATAGTATATGAATGAGTTGCACTGAAAAACTTAGAATATAAAAAACGCACAGTGTAGTACATAGTATATGAGTGAGTTGCACTGAAAAACTTAGAATATAAGAAACGCACAGTGTAATACATAGTATATGAGTGAGATGCACTGAAAAACTTAGAATTTAAGAAACACACAGTGTAGTACATAGTATATGAGTGAGTTGCACTGTAAAACTTAGAATATAAGAAACGCACAGTGTAGTACATAGTATATGAGTGAGTTGCACTGAAAAACTTAGAATATAAGAAACGCACAGTGTAGTACATAGTATATGAGTGAGTTGCACTGAAAAACTTAGAATATAAGAAACGCACAGTGTAGTACATAGTATATGAGTGAGTTGCACTCAAAAACTTAGAATATAAGAAACGCACAGTGTAGTACATAGTATATGAGTGAGTTGCACTGAAAAACTTGAATTTACTGAAAAACCCGCATTACACGAAATGCACAGTGTAGTACATAGTATATGAGTGAGTTGCACTCAAAAACTTAGAATATAAGAAACGCACAGTGTAGTACATAGTATATGAGTGAGTTGCACTGAAAAACTTAGAATATAAGAAACGCACAGTGTAGTAAGTAGTATATGAGTGAGTTGCACTGAAAAACTTAGAATATAAGAAACGCACAGTGTAGTACAAAGTATATGAGTGAGTTGCACTGAAAAACTTAGAATATAAGAAACGCACAGTGTAGTACATAGTATATGAGTGAGTTGCACTGAAAAACTTAGAATATAAGAAACGCACAGTGTAATACATAGTATATGAGTGAGATGCACTGAAAAACTTAGAATTTAAGAAACGCACAGTGTAGTACATAGTATATGAGTGAGTTGCACTGTAAAACTTAGAATATAAGAAACGCACAGTGTAGTACATAGTATATGAGTGAGTTGCACTGAAAAACTTAGAATATAAGAAACGCACAGTGTAGTACATAGTATATGAGTGAGTTGCACTCAAAAACTTAGAATATAAGAAACGCACAGTGTAGTACATAGTATATGAGTGAGTTGCACTGAAAAACTTAGAATATAAGAAACGCACAGTGTAGTACATAGTATATGAGTGAGTTGCTCTGAAAAACTTAGAATTTAAGAAAAGCACAGTGTAGTACATAGTATATGAGTGAGTTGCACTGAAAAACTTAGAATATAAGAAACGCACAGTGTAGTAAGTAGTATATGAGTGAGTTGCACTGAAAAACTTAGAATATAAGAAACGCACAGTGTCGTACAAAGTATATGAATGAGTTGCACTGAAAAACTTAGAATTTACTGAAAAACCCGCATTACACGAAATGCACAGTGTAGTACATAGTATATGAGTGAGTTGCACTGAAAAACTTAGAATATAAGAAACGCACAGTGTAGTACATAGTATATGAGTGAGTTGCACTGAAAAACTTAGAATTTAAGAAACGCACAGTATAGTACATAGTATATGAATGAGTTGCACTGAAAAACTTAGAATTTACTGAAAAACCCGCATTACACGAAATGCACAGTGTAGTACATAGTATATGAGTGAGTTGCACTGAAAAACTTAGAATATAAGAAACGCACAGTGTAGTGCATAGTATAAGAGTGAGTTGCACTGAAAAACTTAGAATATAAGAAACGCACAGTGTAGTACATAGTATATGAGTGAGTTGCACTGAAAAACTTGAATTTACTGAAAAACCCGCATTACACGAAATGCACAGTGTAGTACATAGTATATGAGTGAGTTGCACTGAAAAACTTAGAATATAAGAAACGCACAGTGTAGTACATAGTATATGAGTGAGTTGCACTGAAAAACTTAGAATATAAGAAACGCACAGTGTAGTAAGTAGTATATGAGTGAGTTGCACTGAAAAACTTAGAATATAAGAAACGCACAGTGTAGTACAAAGTATATGAGTGAGTTGAACTGAAAAACTTAGAATATAAGAAACGCACAGTGTAGTACATAGTATATGAGTGAGTTGCACTGAAAAACTTAGAATATAAGAAACGCACAGTGTAGTACAAAGTATATGAGTGAGTTGCACTGAAAAACTTAGAATATAAGAAACGCACAGTGTAGTACATAGTATATGAGTGAGTTGCACTGAAAAACTTAGAATATAAGAAACGCACAGTGTAGTACATAGTATATGAGTGAGTTGCACTGAAAAACTTAGAATATAAGAAACGCACAGTGTAGTACATAGTATATGAATGAGTTGCACTGAAAAACTTAGAATATAAAAAACGCACAGTTTAGTACATAGTATATGAGTGAGTTGCACTGAAAAACTTAGAATATAAGAAACGCACAGTGTAATACATAGTATATGAGTGAGATGCACTGAAAAACTTAGAATTTAAGAAACGCACAGTGTAGTACATAGTATATGAGTGAGTTGCACTGTAAAACTTAGAATATAAGAAACGCACAGTGTAGTACATAGTATATGAGTGAGTTGCACTGAAAAACTTAGAATATAAGAAACGCACAGTGTAGTACATAGTATATGAGTGAGTTGCACTGAAAAACTTAGAATATAAGAAACGCACAGTGTAGTACATAGTATATGAGTGAGTTGCACTCAAAAACTTAGAATATAAGAAACGCACAGTGTAGTACATAGTATATGAGTGAGTTGCACTGAAAAACTTAGAATTTACTGAAAAACCCGCATTACACGAAATGCACAGTGTAGTACATAGTATATGAGTGAGTTGCACTCAAAAACTTAGAATATAAGAAACGCACAGTGTAGTACATAGTATATGAGTGATTTGCACTGAAAAACTTAGAATATAAGAAACGCACAGTGTAGTAAGTAGTATATGAGTGAGTTGCACTGAAAAACTTAGAATATAAGAAACGCACAGTGTAGTGCATAGTATATGAGTGAGTTGCACTGAAAAACTTAGAATATAAGAAACGCACAGTGTAGTACATAGTATATGAGTGAGTTCCACTGAAAAACTTAGAATTTACTGAAAAACCCGCATTACACGAAATGCATAGTGTAGTACATAGTATATGAGTGAGTTGCACTGAAAAACTTAGAATATAAGAAACGCACAGTGTAGTACATAGTATATGAGTGAGTTGCACTGAAAAACTTAGAATATAAGAAACGCACAGTGTAGTACATAGTATATGAGTGAGTTGCACTGAAAAACTTGAATTTACTGAAAAACCCGCATTACACGAAATGCACAGTGTAGTACATAGTATATGAGTGAGTTGCACTGAAAAACTTAGAATATAAGAAACGCACAGTGTAGTACATAGTATATGAGTGAGTTGCACTGAAAAACTTAGAATATAAGAAACGCACAGTGTAGTAAGTAGTATATGAGTGAGTTGCACTGAAAAACTTAGAATATAAGAAACGCACAGTGTAGTACAAAGTATATGAGTGAGTTGAACTGAAAAACTTAGAATATAAGAAACGCACAGTGTAGTACATAGTATATGAGTGAGTTGCACTGAAAAACTTAGAATATAAGAAACGCACAGTGTAGTACATAGTATATGAGTGAGTTGCACTGAAAAACTTAGAATATAAGAAACGCACAGTGTAGTACATAGTATATGAGTGAGTTGCACTGAAAAACTTAGAATATAAGAAACGCACAGTGTAGTACATAGTATATGAGTGAGTTGCACTGAAAAACTTAGAATATAAGAAACGCACAGTGTAGTACATAGTATATGAATGAGTTGCACTGAAAAACTTAGAATATAAAAAACGCACAGTTTAGCACATAGTATATGAGTGAGTTGCACTGAAAAACTTAGAATATAAGAAACGCACAGTGTAATACATAGTATATGAGTGAGATGCACTGAAAAACTTAGAATTTAAGAAACGCACAGTGTAGTACATAGTATATGAGTGAGTTGCACTGAAAAACTTAGAATATAAGAAACGCACAGTGTAGTACATAGTATATGAGTGAGTTGCACTGAAAAACTTAGAATATAAGAAACGCACAGTGTAGTACATAGTATATGAGTGAGTTGCACTCAAAAACTTAGAATATAAGAAACGCACAGTGTAGTACATAGTATATGAGTGAGTTGCACTGAAAAACTTAGAATTTACTGAAAAACCCGCATTACACGAAATGCACAGTGTAGTACATAGTATATGAGTGAGTTGCACTCAAAAACTTAGAATATAAGAAACGCACAGTGTAGTACATAGTATATGAGTGAGTTGCACTGAAAAACTTAGAATATAAGAAACGCACAGTGTAGTAAGTAGTATATGAGTGAGTTGCACTGAAAAACTTAGAATATAAGAAACGCACAGTGTAGTGCATAGTATATGAGTGAGTTGCACTGAAAAACTTAGAATATAAGAAACGCACAGTGTAGTACATAGTATATGAGTGAGTTCCACTGAAAAACTTAGAATTTACTGAAAAACCCGCATTACACGAAATGCATAGTGTAGTACATAGTATATGAGTGAGTTGCACTGAAAAACTTAGAATATAAGAAACGCACAGTGTAGTACATAGTATATGAGTGAGTTGCACTGAAAAACTTAGAATATAAGAAACGCACAGTGTAGTACATAGTATATGAGTGAGTTGCACTGAAAAACTTGAATTTACTGAAAAACCCGCATTACACGAAATGCACAGTGTAGTACATAGTATATGAGTGAGTTGCACTGAAAAACTTAGAATATAAGAAACGCACAGTGTAGTACATAGTATATGAGTGAGTTGCACTGAAAAACTTAGAATATAAGAAACGCACAGTGTAGTAAGTAGTATATGAGTGAGTTGCACTGAAAAACTTAGAATATAAGAAACGCACAGTGTAGTACAAAGTATATGAGTGAGTTGAACTGAAAAACTTAGAATATAAGAAACGCACAGTGTAGTACATAGTATATGAGTGAGTTGCACTGAAAAACTTAGAATATAAGAAACGCACAGTGTAGTACATAGTATATGAGTGAGTTGCACTGAAAAACTTAGAATATAAGAAACGCACAGTGTAGTACATAGTATATGAGTGAGTTGCACTGAAAAACTTAGAATATAAGAAACGCACAGTGTAGTACATAGTATATGAGTGAGTTGCACTGAAAAACTTAGAATATAAGAAACGCACAGTGTAGTACATAGTATATGAATGAGTTGCACTGAAAAACTTAGAATATAAAAAACGCACAGTTTAGTACATAGTATATGAGTGAGTTGCACTGAAAAACTTAGAATATAAGAAACGCACAGTGTAATACATAGTATATGAGTGAGATGCACTGAAAAACTTAGAATTTAAGAAACGCACAGTGTAGTACATAGTATATGAGTGAGTTGCACTGAAAAACTTAGAATATAAGAAACGCACAGTGTAGTACATAGTATATGAGTGAGTTGCACTGAAAAACTTAGAATATAAGAAACGCACAGTGTAGTACATAGTATATGAGTGAGTTGCACTGAAAAACTTAGAATTTACTGAAAAACCCGCATTACACGAAATGCACAGTGTAGTACATAGTATATGAGTGAGTTGCACTCAAAAACTTAGAATATAAGAAACGCACAGTGTAGTACATAGTATATGAGAGAGTTGCACTGAAAAACTTAGAATATAAGAAACGCACAGTGTAGTAAGTAGTATATGAGTGAGTTGCACTGAAAAACTTAGAATATAAGAAACGCACAGTGTAGTGCATAGTATATGAGTGAGTTGCACTGAAAAACTTAGAATATAAGAAACGCACAGTGTAGTACATAGTATATGAGTGAGTTCCACTGAAAAACTTAGAATTTACTGAAAAACCCGCATTACACGAAATGCATAGTGTAGTACATAGTATATGAGTGAGTTGCACTGAAAAACTTAGAATATAAGAAACGCACAGTGTAGTACATAGTATATGAGTGAGTTGCACTGAAAAACTTAGAATATAAGAAACGCACAGTGTAGTACATAGTATATGAGTGAGTTGCACTGAAAAACTTGAATTTACTGAAAAACCCGCATTACACGAAATGCACAGTGTAGTACATAGTATATGAGTGAGTTGCACTGAAAAACTTAGAATATAAGAAACGCACAGTGTAGTACATAGTATATGAGTGAGTTGCACTGAAAAACTTAGAATATAAGAAACGCACAGTGTAGTAAGTAGTATATGAGTGAGTTGCACTGAAAAACTTAGAATATAAGAAACGCACAGTGTAGTACAAAGTATATGAGTGAGTTGAACTGAAAAACTTAGAATATAAGAAACGCACAGTGTAGTACATAGTATATGAGTGAGTTGCACTGAAAAACTTAGAATATAAGAAACGCACAGTGTAGTACATAGTATATGAGTGAGTTGCACTGAAAAACTTAGAATATAAGAAACGCACAGTGTAGTACATAGTATATGAGTGAGTTGCACTGAAAAACTTAGAATATAAGAAACGCACAGTGTAGTACATAGTATATGAGTGAGTTGCACTGAAAAACTTAGAATATAAGAAACGCACAGTGTAGTACATAGTATATGAATGAGTTGCACTGAAAAACTTAGAATATAAAAAACGCACAGTTTAGTACATAGTATATGAGTGAGTTGCACTGAAAAACTTAGAATATAAGAAACGCACAGTGTAATACATAGTATATGAGTGAGATGCACTGAAAAACTTAGAATTTAAGAAACGCACAGTGTAGTACATAGTATATGAGTGAGTTGCACTGTAAAACTTAGAATATAAGAAACGCACAGTGTAGTACATAGTATATGAGTGAGTTGCACTGAAAAACTTAGAATATAAGAAACGCACAGTGTAGTACATAGTATATGAGTGAGTTGCACTGAAAAACTTAGAATATAAGAAACGCACAGTGTAGTACATAGTATATGAGTGAGTTGCACTCAAAAACTCAGAATATAAGAAACGCACAGTGTAGTACATAGTATATGAGTGAGTTGCACTGAAAAACTTGAATTTACTGAAAAACCCGCATTACACGAAATGCACAGTGTAGTACATAGTATATGAATGAGTTGCACTCAAAAACTTAGAATATAAGAAACGCACAGTGTAGTACATAGTATATGAGTGAGTTGCACTGAAAAACTTAGAATATAAGAAACGCACAGTGTAGTACATAGTATATGAGTGAGTTGCACTGAAAAACTTGAATTTACTGAAAAACCCGCATTACACGAAATGCACAGTGTAGTACATAGTATATGAATGAGTTGCACTCAAAAACTTAGAATATAAGAAACGCACAGTGTAGTACATAGTATATGAGTGAGTTGCACTGAAAAACTTAGAATATAAGAAACGCACAGTGTAGTAAGTAGTATATGAGTGAGTTGCACTGAAAAACTTAGAATATAAGAAACGCACAGTGTAGTGCATAGTATATGAGTGAGTTGCACTGAAAAATTTAGAATATAAGAAACGCACAGTGTAGTACATAGTATATGAGTGAGTTGCACTGAAAAACTTAGAATTTACTGAAAAACCCGCATTACACGAAATGCATAGTGTAGTACATAGTATATGAGTGAGTTGCACTGAAAAACTTAGAATATAAGAAACGCACAGTGTAGTACATAGTATATGAGTGAGTTGCACTGAAAAACTTAGAATATAAGAAACGCACAGTGTAGTACATATTATATGAGTGAGTTGCACTGAAAAACTTAGAATATAAGAAACGCACAGTGTAGTACATAGTATATGAGTGAGTTGCACTGAAAAACTTAGAATATAAGAAACGCACAGTGTAGTACATAGTATATGAGTGAGTTGCACTGAAAAACTTAGAATATAAGAAACGCACAGTGTAGTACATAGTATATGAGTGAGTTGCACTGAAAAACTTAGAATATAAAAAACGCACAGTGTAGTACATAGTATATGAGTGAGTTGCACTGAAAAACTTAGAATATAAGAAACGCACAGTGTAGTACATAGTATATGAGTGAGTTGCACTGAAAAACTTAGAATATAAAAAACGCACAGTGTACTATATAGTATATGAGTGAGTTGAACTGAAAACTTAGAATATAAGAAACGCACAGTGTAGTACATAGTATATGAGTGAGTTGCACTGAAAAACTTAGAATATAAGAAACGCACAGTGTAATACATAGTATATGAGTGAGATGCACTGATAAACTTAGAATTTAAGAAACGCACAGTGTAGTACATAGTATATGAGTGAGTTGCACTGTAAAACTTAGAATATAAGAAACGCACAGTGTAGTACATAGTATATGAGTGAGTTGCACTGAAAAACTTAGAATATAAGAAACGCACAGTGTAGTACATAGTATATGAGTGAGTTGCACTCAAAAACTTAGAATATAAGAAACGCACAGTGTAGTACATAGTATATGAGTGAGTTGCACTGAAAAACTTAGAATATAAGAAACGCACAGTGTAGTACATAGTATATGAGTGAGTTGCTTGAAA
Source organism: Mus caroli (assembly GCF_978045245.1). Classification (NCBI taxonomy): domain Eukaryota; kingdom Metazoa; phylum Chordata; class Mammalia; order Rodentia; family Muridae; genus Mus; species Mus caroli. Next base: position 732,615 of record NW_028227316.1, on the reverse strand, counting down.
AACTTAGAATTTAAGAAACGCACAGTGTAGTACATAGTATATGAGTGAGTTGCACTGAAAAACTTGAATTTACTGAAAACCCGCATTACACGAAATGCACAGTGTAGTACATAGTATATGAGTGAGTTGCACTGAAAAACTTAGAATATAAGAAACGCACAGTGTAGTACATAGTATATGAGTGAGTTGCACTGAAAAACTTAGAATATAAGAAACGCACAGTGTAGTAAGTAGTATATGAGTGAGTTGCACTGAAAAACTTAGAATATAAGAAACGCACAGTGTAGTACAAAGTATATGAGTGAGTTGCACTGAAAAACTTAGAATATAAGAAACGCACAGTGTAGTACATAGTATATGAGTGAGTTGCACTGAAAAACTTAGAATATAAGAAACGCACAGTGTAATACATAGTATATGAGTGAGATGCACTGAAAAACTTAGAATTTAAGAAACGCACAGTGTAGTACATAGTATATGAGTGAGTTGCACTGTAAAACTTAGAATATAAGAAACGCACAGTGTAGTACATAGTATATGAGTGAGTTGCACTGAAAAACTTAGAATATAAGAAACGCACAGTGTAGTACATAGTATATGAGTGAGTTGCACTCAAAAACTTAGAATATAAGAAACGCACAGTGTAGTACACAGTATATGAGTGAGTTGCACTGAAAAACTTAGAATATAAGAAACGCACAGTGTAGTACATAGTATATGAGTGAGTTGCACTGAAAATCTTAGAATTTAAGAAACGCACAGTGTAGTACATAGTATATGAGTGAGTTGCACTGAAAAACTTGAATTTACTGAAAACCCGCATTACACGAAATGCACAGTGTAGTACATAGTATATGAGTGAGTTGCACTGAAAAACTTAGAATATAAGAAACGCACAGTGTAGTACAAAGTATATGAGTGAGTTGAACTGAAAAACTTAGAATATAAGAAACGCACAGTGTAGTACATAGTATATGAGTGAGTTGCACTGAAAAACTTAGAATATAAGAAACGCACAGTGTAGTACATAGTATATGAGTGAGTTGCACTGAAAAACTTAGAATATAAGAAACGCACTGTGTAGTACATAGTATATGAGTGAGTTGCACTGAAAAACTTAGAATATAAGAAACGCACAGTGTAGTACATAGTATATGAGTGAGTTGCACTGAAAAACTTAGAATATAAGAAACGCACAGTGTAGTACATAGTATATGAATGAGTTGCACTGAAAAACTTAGAATATAAAAAACGCACAGTTTAGTACATAGTATATGAGTGAGTTGCACTGAAAAACTTAGAATATAAGAAACGCACAGTGTAATACATAGTATATGAGTGAGATGCACTGAAAAACTTAGAATTTAAGAAACGCACAGTGTAGTACATAGTATATGAGTGAGTTGCACTGAAAAACTTAGAATATAAGAAACGCACAGTGTAGTACATAGTATATGAGTGAGTTGCACTGAAAAACTTAGAATATAAGAAACGCACAGTGTAGTACATAGTATATGAGTGAGTTGCACTCAAAAACTTAGAATATAAGAAACGCACAGTGTAGTACATAGTATATGAGTGAGTTGCACTGAAAAACTTAGAATTTACTGAAAAACCCGCATTACACGAAATGCACAGTGTAGTACATAGTATATGAGTGAGTTGCACTCAAAAACTTAGAATATAAGAAACGCACAGTGTAGTACATAGTATATGAGAGAGTTGCACTGAAAAACTTAGAATATAAGAAACGCACAGTGTAGTAAGTAGTATATGAGTGAGTTGCACTGAAAAACTTAGAATATAAGAAACGCACAGTGTAGTGCATAGTATATGAGTGAGTTGCACTGAAAAACTTAGAATATAAGAAACGCACAGTGTAGTACATAGTATATGAGTGAGTTCCACTGAAAAACTTAGAATTTACTGAAAAACCCGCATTACACGAAATGCATAGTGTAGTACATAGTATATGAGTGAGTTGCACTGAAAAACTTAGAATATAAGAAACGCACAGTGTAGTACATAGTATATGAGTGAGTTGCACTGAAAAACTTAGAATATAAGAAACGCACAGTGTAGTACATAGTATATGAGTGAGTTGCACTGAAAAACTTGAATTTACTGAAAAACCCGCATTACACGAAATGCACAGTGTAGTACATAGTATATGAGTGAGTTGCACTGAAAAACTTAGAATATAAGAAACGCACAGTGTAGTACATAGTATATGAGTGAGTTGCACTGAAAAACTTAGAATATAAGAAACGCACAGTGTAGTAAGTAGTATATGAGTGAGTTGCACTGAAAAACTTAGAATATAAGAAACGCACAGTGTAGTACAAAGTATATGAGTGAGTTGAACTGAAAAACTTAGAATATAAGAAACGCACAGTGTAGTACATAGTATATGAGTGAGTTGCACTGAAAAACTTAGAATATAAGAAACGCACAGTGTAGTACATAGTATATGAGTGAGTTGCACTGAAAAACTTAGAATATAAGAAACGCACAGTGTAGTACATAGTATATGAGTGAGTTGCACTGAAAAACTTAGAATATAAGAAACGCACAGTGTAGTACATAGTATATGAGTGAGTTGCACTGAAAAACTTAGAATATAAGAAACGCACAGTGTAGTACATAGTATATGAATGAGTTGCACTGAAAAACTTAGAATATAAAAAACGCACAGTTTAGTACATAGTATATGAGTGAGTTGCACTGAAAAACTTAGAATATAAGAAACGCACAGTGTAATACATAGTATATGAGTGAGATGCACTGAAAAACTTAGAATTTAAGAAACGCACAGTGTAGTACATAGTATATGAGTGAGTTGCACTGTAAAACTTAGAATATAAGAAACGCACAGTGTAGTACATAGTATATGAGTGAGTTGCACTGAAAAACTTAGAATATAAGAAACGCACAGTGTAGTACATAGTATATGAGTGAGTTGCACTGAAAAACTTAGAATATAAGAAACGCACAGTGTAGTACATAGTATATGAGTGAGTTGCACTCAAAAACTTAGAATATAAGAAACGCACAGTGTAGTACATAGTATATGAGTGAGTTGCACTGAAAAACTTGAATTTACTGAAAAACCCGCATTACACGAAATGCACAGTGTAGTACATAGTATATGAATGAGTTGCACTCAAAAACTTAGAATATAAGAAACGCACAGTGTAGTACATAGTATATGAGTGAGTTGCACTGAAAAACTTAGAATATAAGAAACGCACAGTGTAGTAAGTAGTATATGAGTGAGTTGCACTGAAAAACTTAGAATATAAGAAACGCACAGTGTAGTGCATAGTATATGAGTGAGTTGCACTGAAAAATTTAGAATATAAGAAACGCACAGTGTAGTACATAGTATATGAGTGAGTTGCACTGAAAAACTTAGAATTTACTGAAAAACCCGCATTACACGAAATGCATAGTGTAGTACATAGTATATGAGTGAGTTGCACTGAAAAACTTAGAATATAAGAAACGCACAGTGTAGTACATAGTATATGAGTGAGTTGCACTGAAAAACTTAGAATATAAGAAACGCACAGTGTAGTACATATTATATGAGTGAGTTGCACTGAAAAACTTAGAATATAAGAAACGCACAGTGTAGTACATAGTATATGAGTGAGTTGCACTGAAAAACTTAGAATATAAGAAACGCACAGTGTAGTACATAGTATATGAGTGAGTTGCACTGAAAAACTTAGAATATAAGAAACGCACAGTGTAGTACATAGTATATGAGTGAGTTGCACTGAAAAACTTAGAATATAAAAAACGCACAGTGTAGTACATAGTATATGAGTGAGTTGCACTGAAAAACTTAGAATATAAGAAACGCACAGTGTAGTACATAGTATATGAGTGAGTTGCACTGAAAAACTTAGAATATAAAAAACGCACAGTGTAGTATATAGTATATGAGTGAGTTGAACTGAAAACTTAGAATATAAGAAACGCACAGTGTAGTACATAGTATATGAGTGAGTTGCACTGAAAAACTTAGAATATAAGAAACGCACAGTGTAATACATAGTATATGAGTGAGATGCACTGATAAACTTAGAATTTAAGAAACGCACAGTGTAGTACATAGTATATGAGTGAGTTGCACTGTAAAACTTAGAATATAAGAAACGCACAGTGTAGTACATAGTATATGAGTGAGTTGCACTGAAAAACTTAGAATATAAGAAACGCACAGTGTAGTACATAGTATATGAGTGAGTTGCACTCAAAAACTTAGAATATAAGAAACGCACAGTGTAGTACATAGTATATGAGTGAGTTGCACTGAAAAACTTAGAATATAAGAAACGCACAGTGTAGTACATAGTATATGAGTGAGTTGCTTGAAAAACTTAGAATTTAAGAAACGCACAGTGTAGTACATAGTATATGAGTGAGTTGCACTGAAAAACTTGAATTTACTGAAAACCCGCATTACACGAAATGCACAGTGTAGTACATAGTATATGAGTGAGTTGCACTGAAAAACTTAGAATATAAGAAACGCACAGTGTAGTACATAGTATATGAGTGAGTTGCACTGAAAAACTTAGAATATAAGAAACGCACAGTGTAGTAAGTAGTATATGAGTGAGTTGCACTGAAAAACTTAGAATATAAGAAACGCACAGTGTAGTACAAAGTATATGAGTGAGTTGCACTGAAAAACTTAGAATATAAGAAACGCACAGTGTAGTACATAGTATATGAGTGAGTTGCACTGAAAAACTTAGAATATAAGAAACGCACAGTGTAATACATAGTATATGAGTGAGATGCACTGAAAAACTTAGAATTTAAGAAACGCACAGTGTAGTACATAGTATATGAGTGAGTTGCACTGTAAAACTTAGAATATAAGAAACGCACAGTGTAGTACATAGTATATGAGTGAGTTGCACTGAAAAACTTAGAATATAAGAAACGCACAGTGTAGTACATAGTATATGAGTGAGTTGCACTCAAAAACTTAGAATATAAGAAACGCACAGTGTAGTACACAGTATATGAGTGAGTTGCACTGAAAAACTTAGAATATAAGAAACGCACAGTGTAGTACATAGTATATGAGTGAGTTGCACTGAAAATCTTAGAATTTAAGAAACGCACAGTGTAGTACATAGTATATGAGTGAGTTGCACTGAAAAACTTGAATTTACTGAAAACCCGCATTACACGAAATGCACAGTGTAGTACATAGTATATGAGTGAGTTGCACTGAAAAACTTAGAATATAAGAAACGCACAGTGTAGTACAAAGTATATGAGTGAGTTGAACTGAAAAACTTAGAATATAAGAAACGCACAGTGTAGTACATAGTATATGAGTGAGTTGCACTGAAAAACTTAGAATATAAGAAACGCACAGTGTAGTACATAGTATATGAGTGAGTTGCACTGAAAAACTTAGAATATAAGAAACGCACTGTGTAGTACATAGTATATGAGTGAGTTGCACTGAAAAACTTAGAATATAAGAAACGCACAGTGTAGTACATAGTATATGAGTGAGTTGCACTGAAAAACTTAGAATATAAGAAACGCACAGTGTAGTACATAGTATATGAATGAGTTGCACTGAAAAACTTAGAATATAAAAAACGCACAGTTTAGTACATAGTATATGAGTGAGTTGCACTGAAAAACTTAGAATATAAGAAACGCACAGTGTAATACATAGTATATGAGTGAGATGCACTGAAAAACTTAGAATTTAAGAAACGCACAGTGTAGTACATAGTATATGAGTGATTTGCACTGTAAAACTTAGAATATAAGAAACGCACAGTGTAGTACATAGTATATGAGTGAGTTGCACTGAAAAACTTAGAATATAAGAAACGCACAGTGTAGTACATAGTATATGAGTGAGTTGCACTGAAAAACTTAGAATATAAGAAACGCACAGTGTAGTACATAGTATATGAGTGAGTTGCACTCAAAAACTTAGAATATAAGAAACGCACAGTGTAGTACATAGTATATGAGTGAGTTGCACTGAAAAACTTGAATTTACTGAAAAACCCGCATTACACGAAATGCACAGTGTAGTACATAGTATATGAGTGAGTTGCACTCAAAAACTTAGAATATAAGAAACGCACAGTGTAGTACATAGTATATGAGTGAGTTGCACTGAAAAACTTAGAATATAAGAAACGCACAGTGTAGTAAGTAGTTTATGAGTGAGTTGCACTGAAAAACTTAGAATATAAGAAACGCACAGTGTAGTGCATAGTATATGAGTGAGTTGCACTGAAAAACTTAGAATATAAGAAACGCACAGTGTAGTACATAGTATATGAGTGAGTTGCACTGAAAAACTTAGAATTTACTGAAAAACCCGCATTACACGAAATGCATAGTGTAGTACATAGTATATGAGTGAGTTGCACTGAAAAACTTAGAATATAAGAAACGCACAGTGTAGTACATAGTATATGAGTGAGTTGCACTGAAAAACTTAGAATATAAGAAACGCACAGTGTAGTACATATTATATGAGTGAGTTGCACTGAAAAACTTAGAATATAAGAAACGCACAGTGTAGTACATAGTATATGAGTGAGTTGCACTGAAAAACTTAGAATATAAGAAACGCACAGTGTAGTACATAGTATATGAGTGAGTTGCACTGAAAAACTTAGAATATAAGAAACGCACAGTGTAGTACATAGTATATGAGTGAGTTGCACTGAAAAACTTAGAATATAAAAAACGCACAGTGTAGTACATAGTATATGAGTGAGTTGCACTGAAAAACTTAGAATATAAGAAACGCACAGTGTAGTACATAGTATATGAGTGAGTTGCACTGAAAAACTTAGAATATAAGAAACGCACAGTGTAGTACATAGTATATGAGTAAGTTGAACTGAAAAACTTAGAATATAAGAAACGCACAGTGTAGTACATAGTATATGAGTGAGTTGCACTGAAAAACTTAGAATATGAGAAACGCACAGTGTAGTACATAGTATATGAGTGAGTTGCACTGAAAAACTTAGAATATAAGAAACGCACAGTGTAGTACATAGTATATGAATGAGTTGCACTGAAAAACTTAGAATATAAAAAACGCACAGTTTAGTACATAGTATATGAGTGAGTTGCACTGAAAAACTTAGAATATAAGAAACGCACAGTGTAATACATAGTATATGAGTGAGATGCACTGAAAAACTTAGAATTTAAGAAACGCACAGTGTAGTACATAGTATATGAGTGAGTTGCACTGTAAAACTTAGAATATAAGAAACGCACAGTGTAGTACATAGTATATGAGTGAGTTGCACTGAAAAACTTAGAATATAAGAAACGCACAGTGTAGTACATAGTATATGAGTGAGTTGCACTGAAAAACTTAGAATATAAGAAACGCACAGTGTAATACATAGTATATGAGTGAGATGCACTGAAAAACTTAGAATTTAAGAAACGCACAGTGTAGTACATAGTATATGAGTGAGTTGCACTGTAAAACTTAGAATATAAGAAACGCACAGTGTAGTACATAGTATATGAGTGAGTTGCACTGAAAAACTTAGAATATAAGAAACGCACAGTGTAGTACATAGTATATGAGTGAGTTGCACTCAAAAACTTAGAATATAAGAAACGCACAGTGTAGTACACAGTATATGAGTGAGTTGCACTGAAAAACTTAGAATATAAGAAACGCACAGTGTAGTACATAGTATATGAGTGAGTTGCACTGAAAAACTTAGAATTTAAGAAACGCACAGTGTAGTACATAGTATATGAGTGAGTTGCACTGAAAAACTTGAATTTACTGAAAACCCGCATTACACGAAATGCACAGTGTAGTACATAGTATATGAGTGAGTTGCACTGAAAAACTTAGAATATAAGAAACGCACAGTGTAGTACAAAGTATATGAGTGAGTTGAACTGAAAAACTTAGAATATAAGAAACGCACAGTGTAGTACATAGTATATGAGTGAGTTGCACTGAAAAACTTAGAATATAAGAAACGCACAGTGTAGTACATAGTATATGAGTGAGTTGCACTGAAAAACTTAGAATATAAGAAACGCACTGTGTAGTACATAGTATATGAGTGAGTTGCACTGAAAAACTTAGAATATAAGAAACGCACAGTGTAGTACATAGTATATGAGTGAGTTGCACTGAAAAACTTAGAATATAAGAAACGCACAGTGTAGTACATAGTATATGAATGAGTTGCACTGAAAAACTTAGAATATAAAAAACGCACAGTTTAGTACATAGTATATGAGTGAGTTGCACTGAAAAACTTAGAATATAAGAAACGCACAGTGTAATACATAGTATATGAGTGAGATGCACTGAAAAACTTAGAATTTAAGAAACGCACAGTGTAGTACATAGTATATGAGTGAGTTGCACTGAAAAACTTAGAATATAAGAAACGCACAGTGTAGTACATAGTATATGAGTGAGTTGCACTGAAAAACTTAGAATATAAGAAACGCACAGTGTAGTACATAGTATATGAGTGAGTTGCACTGAAAAACTTAGAATATAAGAAACGCACAGTGTAGTACATAGTATATGAGTGAGTTGCACTCAAAAACTTAGAATATAAGAAACGCACAGTGTAGTACATAGTATATGAGTGAATTGCACTGAAAAACTTGAATTTACTGAAAAACCCGCATTACACGAAATGCACAGTGTAGTACATAGTATATGAGTGAGTTGCACTCAAAAACTTAGAATATAAGAAACGCACAGTGTAGTACATAGTATATGAGTGAGTTGCACTGAAAAACTTAGAATATAAGAAACGCACAGTGTAGTAAGTAGTATATGAGTGAGTTGCACTGAAAAACTTAGAATATAAGAAACGCACAGTGTAGTGCATAGTATATGAGTGAGTTGCACTGAAAAACTTAGAATATAAGAAACGCACAGTGTAGTACATAGTATATGAGTGAGTTGCACTGAAAAACTTAGAATTTACTGAAAAACCCGCATTACACGAAATGCATAGTGTAGTACATAGTATATGAGTGAGTTGCACTGAAAAACTTAGAATATAAGAAACGCACAGTGTAGTACATAGTATATGAGTGAGTTGCACTGAAAAACTTAGAATATAAGAAACGCACAGTGTAGTACATATTATATGAGTGAGTTGCACTGAAAAACTTAGAATATAAGAAACGCACAGTGTAGTACATAGTATATGAGTGAGTTGCACTGAAAAACTTAGAATATAAGAAACGCACAGTGTAGTACATAGTATATGAGTGAGTTGCACTGAAAAACTTAGAATATAAGAAACGCACAGTGTAGTACATAGTATATGAGTGAGTTGCACTGAAAAACTTAGAATATAAAAAACGCACAGTGTAGTACATAGTATATGAGTGAGTTGCACTGAAAAACTTAGAATATAAGAAACGCACAGTGTAGTACATAGTATATGAGTGAGTTGCACTGAAAAACTTAGAATATAAGAAACGCACAGTGTAGTACATAGTATATGAGTGAGTTGAACTGAAAAACTTAGAATATAAGAAACGCACAGTGTAGTACATAGTATATGAGTGAGTTGCACTGAAAAACTTAGAATATAAGAAACGCACAGTGTAATACATAGTATATGAGTGAGATGCACTGAAAAACTTAGAATTTAAGAAACGCACAGTGTAGTACATAGTATATGAGTGAGTTGCACTGTAAAACTTAGAATATAAGAAACGCACAGTGTAGTACATAGTATATGAGTGAGTTGCACTGAAAAACTTAGAATATAAGAAACGCACAGTGTAGTACATAGTATATGAGTGAGTAGCACTCAAAAACTTAGAATATAAGAAACGCACAGTGTAGTACATAGTATATGAGTGAGTTGCACTGAAAAACTTAGAATATAAGAAACGCACAGTGTAGTACATAGTATATGAGTGAGTTGCACTGAAAAACTTAGAATTTAAGAAACGCACAGTGTAGTACATAGTATATGAGTGAGTTGCACTGAAAAACTTGAATTTACTGAAAACCCGCATTACACGAAATGCACAGTGTAGTACATAGTATATGAGTGAGTTGCACTGAAAAACTTAGAATATAAGAAACGCACAGTGTAGTACATAGTATATGAGTGAGTTGCACTGAAAAACTTAGAATATAAGAAACGCACAGTGTAGTAAGTAGTATATGAGTGAGTTGCACTGAAAAACTTAGAATATAAGAAACGCACAGTGTAGTACATAGTATATGAGTGAGTTGCACTGAAAAACTTAGAATATAAGAAACGCACAGTGTAATACATAGTATATGAGTGAGATGCACTGAAAAACTTAGAATTTAAGAAACGCACAGTGTAGTACATAGTATATGAGTGAGTTGCACTGTAAAACTTAGAATATAAGAAACGCACAGTGTAGTACATAGTATATGAGTGAGTTGCACTGAAAAACTTAGAATATAAGAAACGCACATTGTAGTACATAGTATATGAGTGAATTGCACTCAAAAACTTAGAATATAAGAAACGCACAGTGTAGTAAGTAGTATATGAGTGAGTTGCACTGAAAAACTAGAATATAAGAAACGCACAGAGAAGTACAAAGTATATGAGTGAGTTGCACTGAAAAACTTAGAATATAAGAAACGCACAGTGTAGTACATAGTATATGAGTGAGTTGCACTGAAAAACTTAGAATATAAGAAACGCACAGTGTAGTACATAGTATATGAGTGAGTTGCACTGAAAAACATAGAATATAAGAAACGCACAGTGTAGTACATAGTATATGAGTGAGTTGCATTGAAAAACTTAGAATATAAGAAACGCACAGTGTAGTGCATAGTATATGAGTGAGTTGCACTGAAAAACTTAGAATATAAGAAACGCACAGTATAGTACATAGTATATGAATGAGTTGCACTGAAAAACTTAGAATTTACTGAAAAACCCGCATTACACGAAATGCACAGTGTAGTACATAGTATATGAGTGAGTTGCACTGAAAAACTTAGAATATAAGAAACGCACAGTGTAGTGCATAGTATAAGAGTGAGTTGCACTGAAAAACTTAGAATATAAGAAACGCACAGTGTAGTACATAGTATATGAGTGAGTTGCACTGAAAAACTTGAATTTACTGAAAAACCCGCATTACACGAAATGCACAGTGTAGTACATAGTATATGAGTGAGTTGCACTGAAAAACTTAGAATATAAGAAACGCACAGTGTAGTACATAGTATATGAGTGAGTTGCACTGAAAAACTTAGAATATAAGAAACGCACAGTGTAGTAAGTAGTATATGAGTGAGTTGCACTGAAAAACTTAGAATATAAGAAACGCACAGTGTAGTACAAAGTATATGAGTGAGTTGAACTGAAAAACTTAGAATATAAGAAACGCACAGTGTAGTACATAGTATATGAGTGAGTTGCACTGAAAAACTTAGAATATAAGAAACGCACAGTGTAGTACATAGTATATGAGTGAGTTGCACTGAAAAACTTAGAATATAAGAAACGCACAGTGTAGTACATAGTATATGAGTGAGTTGCACTGAAAAACTTAGAATATAAGAAACGCACAGTGTAGTACATAGTATATGAGTGAGTTGCACTGAAAAACTTAGAATAAAAGAAACGCACAGTGTAGTACATAGTATATGAATGAGTTGCACTGAAAAACTTAGAATATAAAAAACGCACAGTTTAGTACATAGTATATGAGTGAGTTGCACTGAAAAACTTAGAATATAAGAAACGCACAGTGTAATACATAGTATATGAGTGAGATGCACTGAAAAACTTAGAATTTAAGAAACGCACAGTGTAGTACATAGTATATGAGTGAGTTGCACTGTAAAACTTAGAATATAAGAAACGCACAGTGTAGTACATAGTATATGAGTGAGTTGCACTGAAAAACTTAGAATATAAGAAACGCACAGTGTAGTACATAGTATATGAGTGAGTTGCACTGAAAAACTTAGAATATAAGAAACGCACAGTGTAGTACATAGTATATGAGTGAGTTGCACTCAAAAACTTAGAATATAAGAAACGCACAGTGTAGTACATAGTATATGAGTGAGTTGCACTGAAAAACTTGAATTTACTGAAAAACCCGCATTACACGAAATGCACAGTGTAGTACATAGTATATGAGAGAGTTGCACTCAAAAACTTAGAATATAAGAAACGCACAGTGTAGTACATAGTATATGAGTGCGTTGCACTGAAAAACTTAGAATATAAGAAACGCACAGTGTAGTAAGTAGTATATGAGTGAGTTGCACTGAAAAACTTAGAATATAAGAAACGCACAGTGTAGTGCATAGTATATGAGTGAGTTGCACTGAAAAACTTAGAATATAAGAAACGCACAGTGTAGTACATAGTATATGAGTGAGTTGCACTGAAAAACTTAGAATTTACTGAAAAACCCGCATTACACGAAATGCATAGTGTAGTACATAGTATATGAGTGAGTTGCACTGAAAAACCTGGAATATAAGAAACGCACAGTGTAGTACATAGTATATGAGTGAGTTGCACTGAAAAACTTAGAATATAAGAAACGCACAGTGTAGTACATAGTATATGAGTGAGTTGCACTGAAAAACTTAGAATATAAGAAACGCACAGTGTAGTACATATTATATGAGTGAGTTGCACTGAAAAACTTAGAATATAAGAAACGCACAGTGTAGTACATAGTATATGAGTGAGTTGCACTGAAAAACTTAGAATATAAGAAACGCACAGTGTAGTACATAGTATATGAGTGAGTTGCACTGAAAAACTTAGAATATAAGAAACGCACAGTGTAGTACATAGTATATGAGTGAGTTGCAATGAAAAACTTAGAATATAAAAAACTCACAGTGTAGTACATAGTATATGAGTGAGTTGTACTGAAAAACTTAGAATATAAGAAACGCACAGTGTAGTACATAGTATATGAGTGAGTTGCACTCAAAAACTTAGAATATAAGAAACGCACAGTGTAGTACATAGTATATGAGTGAGTTGCGATGAAAAACTTAGAATATAAGAAACGCACAGTGTAGTACATAGTATATGAGTGAGTTGCACTCAAAAACTTAGAATATAAGAAACGCACAGTGTAGTACATAGTATATGAGTGAGTTGAACTGAAAAACTTAGAATATAAGAAACGCACAGTGTAGTACATAGTATATGAGTGAGTTGCACTGAAAAACTTAGAATATAAGAAACGCACAGTGTAATACATAGTATATGAGTGAGATGCACTGAAAAACTTAGAATTTAAGAAACGCACAGTGTAGTACATAGTATATGAGTGAGTTGCACTGTAAAACTTAGAATATAAGAAACGCACAGTGTAGTACATAGTATATGAGTGAGTTGCACTGAAAAACTTAGAATATAAGAAACGCACAGTGTAGTACATAGTATATGAGTGAGTTGCACTCAAAAACTTAGAATATAAGAAACGCACAGTGTAGTACATAGTATATGAGTGAGTTGCACTGAAAAACTTAGAATATAAGAAACGCACAGTGTAGTACATAGTATATGAGTGAGTTGCACTGAAAAACTTAGAATTTAAGAAACGCACAGTGTAGTACATAGTATATGAGTGAGTTGCACTGAAAAACTTGAATTTACTGAAAACCCGCATTACACGAAATGCACAGTGTAGTACATAGTATATGAGTGAGTTGCACTGAAAAACTTAGAATATAAGAAACGCACAGTGTAGTACATAGTATATGAGTGAGTTGCACTCAAAAACTTAGAATATAAGAAACGCACAGTGTAGTAAGTAGTATATGAGTGAGTTGCACTGAAAAACTTAGAATATAAGAAACGCACAGTGTAGTACAAAGTATATGAGTGAGTTGCACTGAAAAACTTAGAATTTAAGAAACGCACAGTGTAGTACATAGTATATGAGTGAGTTGCACTGAAAAACTTGAATTTACTGAAAACCCGCATTACACGAAATGCACAGTGTAGTACATAGTATATGAGTGAGTTGCACTGAAAAACTTAGAATATAAGAAACGCACAGTGTAGTACAAAGTATATGAGTGAGTTGAACTGAAAAACTTAGAATATAAGAAACGCACAGTGTAGTACATAGTATATGAGTGAGTTGCACTGAAAAACTTAGAATATAAGAAACGCACAGTGTAGTACATAGTATATGAGTGAGTTGCACTGAAAAACTTAGAATATAAGAAACGCACTGTGTAGTACATAGTATATGAGTGAGTTGCACTGAAAAACTTAGAATATAAGAAACGCACAGTGTAGTACATAGTATATGAGTGAGTTGCACTGAAAAACTTAGAATATAAGAAACGCACAGTGTAGTACATAGTATATGAATGAGTTGCACTGAAAAACTTAGAATATAAAAAACGCACAGTTTAGTACATAGTATATGAGTGAGTTGCACTGAAAAACTTAGAATATAAGAAACGCACAGTGTAATACATAGTATATGAGTGAGATGCACTGAAAAACTTAGAATTTAAGAAACGCACAGTGTAGTACATAGTATATGAGTGAGTTGCACTGTAAAACTTAGAATATAAGAAACGCACAGTGTAGTACATAGTATATGAGTGAGTTGCACTGAAAAACTTAGAATATAAGAAACGCACAGTGTAGTACATAGTATATGAGTGAGTTGCACTGAAAAACTTAGAATATAAGAAACGCACAGTGTAGTACATAGTATATGAGTGAGTTGCACTCAAAAACTTAGAATATAAGAAACGCACAGTGTAGTACATAGTATATGAGTGAGTTGCACTGAAAAACTTGAATTTACTGAAAAACCCGCATTACACGAAATGCACAGTGTAGTACATAGTATATGAGTGAGTTGCACTCAAAAACTTAGAATATAAGAAACGCACAGTGTAGTACATAGTATATGAGTGAGTTGCACTGAAAAACTTAGAATATAAGAAACGCACAGTGTAGTAAGTAGTATATGAGTGAGTTGCACTGAAAAACTTAGAATATAAGAAACGCACAGTGTAGTGCATAGTATATGAGTGAGTTGCACTGAAAAACTTAGAATATAAGAAACGCACAGTGTAGTACATAGTATATGAGTGAGTTGCACTGAAAAACTTAGAATTTACTGAAAAACCCGCATTACACGAAATGCATAGTGTAGTACATAGTATATGAGTGAGTTGCACTGAAAAACTTAGAATATAAGAAACGCACAGTGTAGTACATAGTATATGAGTGAGTTGCACTGAAAAACTTAGAATATAAGAAACGCACAGTGTAGTACATATTATATGAGTGAGTTGCACTGAAAAACTTAGAATATAAGAAACGCACAGTGTAGTACATAGTATATGAGTGAGTTGCACTGAAAAACTTAGAATATAAGAAACGCACAGTGTAGTACATAGTATATGAGTGAGTTGCACTGAAAAACTTAGAATATAAGAAACGCACAGTGTAGTACATAGTATATGAGTGAGTTGCACTGAAAAACTTAGAATATAAAAAACGCACAGTGTAGTACATAGTATATGAGTGAGTTGCACTGAAAAACTTAGAATATAAGAAACGCACAGTGTAGTACATAGTATATGAGTGAGTTGCACTGAAAAACTTAGAATATAAGAAACGCACAGTGTAGTACATAGTATATGAGTGAGTTGAACTGAAAAACTTAGAATATAAGAAACGCACAGTGTAGTACATAGTATATGAGTGAGTTGCACTGAAAAACTTAGAATATAAGAAACGCACAGTGTAATACATAGTATATGAGTGAGATGCACTGAAAAACTTAGAATTTAAGAAACGCACAGTGTAGTACATAGTATATGAGTGAGTTGCACTGTAAAACTTAGAATATAAGAAACGCACAGTGTAGTACATAGTATATGAGTGAGTTGCACTGAAAAACTTAGAATATAAGAAACGCACAGTGTAGTACATAGTATATGAGTGAGTAGCACTCAAAAACTTAGAATATAAGAAACGCACAGTGTAGTACATAGTATATGAGTGAGTTGCACTGAAAAACTTAGAATATAAGAAACGCACAGTGTAGTACATAGTATATGAGTGAGTTGCACTGAAAAACTTAGAATTTAAGAAACGCACAGTGTAGTACATAGTATATGAGTGAGTTGCACTGAAAAACTTGAATTTACTGAAAACCCGCATTACACGAAATGCACAGTGTAGTACATAGTATATGAGTGAGTTGCACTGAAAAACTTAGAATATAAGAAACGCACAGTGTAGTACATAGTATATGAGTGAGTTGCACTGAAAAACTTAGAATATAAGAAACGCACAGTGTAGTAAGTAGTATATGAGTGAGTTGCACTGAAAAACTTAGAATATAAGAAACGCACAGTGTAGTACAAAGTATATGAGTGAGTTGCACTGAAAAACTTAGAATATAAGAAACGCACAGTGTAGTACATAGTATATGAGTGAGTTGCACTGAAAAACTTAGAATATAAGAAACGCACAGTGTAATACATAGTATATGAGTGAGATGCACTGAAAAACTTAGAATTTAAGAAACGCACAGTGTAGTACATAGTATATGAGTGAGTTGCACTGTAAAACTTAGAATATAAGAAACGCACAGTGTAGTACATAGTATATGAGTGAGTTGCACTGAAAAACTTAGAATATAAGAAACGCACATTGTAGTACATAGTATATGAGTGAGTTGCACTCAAAAACTTAGAATATAAGAAACGCACAGTGTAGTACATAGTATATGAGTGAGTTGCACTGAAAAACTTAGAATATAAGAAACGCACAGTGTAGTACATAGTATATGAGTGAGTTGCACTGAAAAACTTAGAATTTAAGAAACGCACAGTGTAGTACATAGTATATGAGTGAGTTGCACTGAAAAACTTAGAATATAAGAAACGCACAGTGTAGTAAGTAGTATATGAGTGAGTTGCACTGAAAAACTAGAATATAAGAAACGCACAGAGAAGTACAAAGTATATGAGTGAGTTGCACTGAAAAACTTAGAATATAAGAAACGCACAGTGTAGTACATAGTATATGAGTGAGTTGCACTGAAAAACTTAGAATATAAGAAACGCACAGTGTAGTACATAGTATATGAGTGAGTTGCACTGAAAAACATAGAATATAAGAAACGCACAGTGTAGTACATAGTATATGAGTGAGTTGCATTGAAAAACTTAGAATATAAGAAACGCACAGTGTAGTGCATAGTATATGAGTGAGTTGCACTGAAAAACTTAGAATATAAGAAACGCACAGTATAGTACATAGTATATGAATGAGTTGCACTGAAAAACTTAGAATTTACTGAAAAACCCGCATTACACGAAATGCACAGTGTAGTACATAGTATATGAGTGAGTTGCACTGAAAAACTTAGAATATAAGAAACGCACAGTGTAGTGCATAGTATAAGAGTGAGTTGCACTGAAAAACTTAGAATATAAGAAACGCACAGTGTAGTACATAGTATATGAGTGAGTTGCACTGAAAAACTTGAATTTACTGAAAAACCCGCATTACACGAAATGCACAGTGTAGTACATAGTATATGAGTGAGTTGCACTGAAAAACTTAGAATATAAGAAACGCACAGTGTAGTACATAGTATATGAGTGAGTTGCACTGAAAAACTTAGAATATAAGAAACGCACAGTGTAGTACATAGTATATGAGTGAGTTGCACTGAAAAACTTAGAATATAAGAAACGCACAGTGTAGTACATAGTATATGAGTGAGTTGCACTGAAAAACTTAGAATAAAAGAAACGCACAGTGTAGTACATAGTATATGAATGAGTTGCACTGAAAAACTTAGAATATAAAAAACGCACAGTTTAGTACATAGTATATGAGTGAGTTGCACTGAAAAACTTAGAATATAAGAAACGCACAGTGTAATACATAGTATATGAGTGAGATGCACTGAAAAACTTAGAATTTAAGAAACGCACAGTGTAGTACATAGTATATGAGTGAGTTGCACTGTAAAACTTAGAATATAAGAAACGCACAGTGTAGTACATAGTATATGAGTGAGTTGCACTGAAAAACTTAGAATATAAGAAACGCACAGTGTAGTACATAGTATATGAGTGAGTTGCACTGAAAAACTTAGAATATAAGAAACGCACAGTGTAGTACATAGTATATGAGTGAGTTGCACTCAAAAACTTAGAATATAAGAAACGCACAGTGTAGTACATAGTATATGAGTGAGTTGCACTGAAAAACTTGAATTTACTGAAAAACCCGCATTACACGAAATGCACAGTGTAGTACATAGTATATGAGAGAGTTGCACTCAAAAAATTAGAATATAAGAAACGCACAGTGTAGTACATAGTATATGAGTGCGTTGCACTGAAAAACTTAGAATATAAGAAACGCACAGTGTAGTAAGTAGTATATGAGTGAGTTGCACTGAAAAACTTAGAATATAAGAAACGCACAGTGTAGTGCATAGTATATGAGTGAGTTGCACTGAAAAACTTAGAATATAAGAAACGCACAGTGTAGTACATAGTATATGAGTGAGTTGCACTGAAAAACTTAGAATTTACTGAAAAACCCGCATTACACGAAATGCATAGTGTAGTACATAGTATATGAGTGAGTTGCACTGAAAAACCTGGAATATAAGAAACGCACAGTGTAGTACATAGTATATGAGTGAGTTGCACTGAAAAACTTAGAATATAAGAAACGCACAGTGTAGTACATAGTATATGAGTGAGTTGCACTGAAAAACTTAGAATATAAGAAACGCACAGTGTAGTACATATTATATGAGTGAGTTGCACTGAAAAACTTAGAATATAAGAAACGCACAGTGTAGTACATAGTATATGAGTGAGTTGCACTGAAAAACTTAGAATATAAGAAACGCACAGTGTAGTACATAGTATATGAGTGAGTTGCACTGAAAAACTTAGAATATAAGAAACGCACAGTGTAGTACATAGTATATGAGTGATTTGCAATGAAAAACTTAGAATATAAAAAACTCACAGTGTAGTACATAGTATATGAGTGAGTTGTACTGAAAAACTTAGAATATAAGAAACGCACAGTGTAGTACATAGTATATGAGTGAGTTGCACTCAAAAACTTAGAATATAAGAAACGCACAGTGTAGTACATAGTATATGAGTGAGTTGCGATGAAAAACTTAGAATATAAGAAACGCACAGTGTAGTACATAGTATATGAGTGAGTTGCACTGAAAAACTTAGAATATAAGAAACGCACAGTGTAGTACATAGTATATGAGTGAGTTGAACTGAAAAACTTAGAATATAAGAAACGCACAGTGTAGTACATAGTATATGAGTGAGTTGCACTGAAAAACTTAGAATATAAGAAACGCACAGTGTAATACATAGTATATGAGTGAGATGCACTGAAAAACTTAGAATTTAAGAAACGCACAGTGTAGTACATAGTATATGAGTGAGTTGCACTGTAAAACTTAGAATATAAGAAACGCACAGTGTAGTACATAGTATATGAGTGAGTTGCACTGAAAAACTTAGAATATAAGAAACGCACAGTGTAGTACATAGTATATGAGTGAGTTGCACTCAAAAACTTAGAATATAAGAAACGCACAGTGTAGTACATAGTATATGAGTGAGTTGCACTGAAAAACTTAGAATATAAGAAACGCACAGTGTAGTACATAGTATATGAGTGAGTTGCACTGAAAAACTTAGAATTTAAGAAACGCACAGTGTAGTACATAGTATATGAGTGAGTTGCACTGAAAAACTTGAATTTACTGAAAACCCGCATTTCACGAAATGCACAGTGTAGTACATAGTATATGAGTGAGTTGCACTGAAAAACTTAGAATATAAGAAACGCACAGTGTAGTAAGTAGTATATGAGTGAGTTGCACTGAAAAACTTAGAATATAAGAAACGCACAGTGTAGTACAAAGTATATGAGTGAGTTGCACTGAAAAACTTAGAATATAAGAAACGCACAGTGTAGTACATAGTATATGAGTGAGTTGCAGTGAAAAACTTAGAATATAAGAAACGCACAGTGTAGTACATAGTATATGAGTGAGTTGCACTGAAAAACTTAGAATATAAGAAACGCACAGTATAGTACATAGTATATGAGTGAGTTGCACTGAAAAAATTAGAATATAAGAAACGCACAGTGTAGTACATAGTATATGAATGAGTTGCACTGAAAAACTTAGAATATAAAAAACACACAGTGTAGTACATAGTATATGAGTGAGTTGCACTGAAAAACTTAGAATATAAGAAACGCACAGTGTAATACATAGTATATGAGTGAGATGCACTGAAAAACTTAGAATTTAAGAAACGCACAGTGTAGTACATAGTATATGAGTGAGTTGCACTGTAAAACTTAGAATATAAGAAACGCACAGTGTAGTACATAGTATATGAGTGAGTTGCACTGAAAAACTTAGAATATAAGAAACGGACAGTGTAGTACATAGTATATGAGTGAGTTGCACTGAAAAACTTAGAATATAAGAAACGCACAGTGTAGTACATAGTATATGAGTGAGTTGCACTCAAAAACTTAGAATATAAGAAACGCACAGTGTAGTACATAGTATATGAGTGAGTTGCACTGAAAAACTTGAATTTACTGAAAAACCCGCATTACATGAAATGCACAGTGTAGTACATAGTATATGAGAGAGTTGCACTCAAAAACTTAGAATATAAGAAACGCACAGTGTAGTACATAGTATATGAGTGAGTTGCACTGAAAAACTTAGAATATAAGAAACGCACAGTGTAGTAAATAGTATATGAGTGAGTTGCACTGAAAAACTTAGAATATAAGAAACGCACAGTGTAGTACAAAGTATATGAGTGAGTTGCACTGAAAAACTTAGAATATAAGAAACGCACAGTGTAGTACATAGTATATGAGTGAGTTGCACTGAAAAACTTAGAATATAAGAAACGCACAGTGTAATACATAGTATATGAGTGAGATGCACTGAAAAACTTAGAATTTAAGAAACGCACAGTGTAGTACATAGTATATGAGTGAGTTGCACTGTAAAACTTAGAATATAAGAAACGCACAGTGTAGTACATAGTATATGAGTGAGTTGCACTGAAAAACTTAGAATATAAGAAACGCACAGTGTAGTACATAGTATATGAGTGAGTTGCACTCAAAAACTTAGAATATAAGAAACGCACAGTGTAGTACATAGTATATGAGTGAGTTGCACTGAAAAACTTAGAATATAAGAAACGCACAGTGTTGTACATAGTATATGAGTGAGTTGCACTGAAAAACTTAGAATTTAAGAAACGCACAGTGTAGTACATAGTATATGAGTGAGTTGCACTCAAAAACTTAGAATATAAGAAACGCACAGTGTAGTACATAGTATATGAGTGAGTTGCACTGAAAAACTTAGAATATAAGAAACGCACAGTGTAATACATAGTATATGAGTGAGATGCACTGAAAAACTTAGAATTTAAGAAACGCACAGTGTAGTACATAGTATATGAGTGAGTTGCAAGGTAAAACTTAGAATATAAGAAACGCACAGTGTAGTACATAGTATATGAGTGAGTTGCACTGAAAAACTTAGAATATAAGAAACGCACAGTGTAGTACATAGTATATGAGTGAGTTGCACTGAAAAACTTAGAATATAAGAAACGCACAGTGTAGTACATAGTATATGAGTGAGTTGCACTCAAAAACTTAGAATATAAGAAACGCACAGTGTAGTACATAGTATATGAGTGAGTTGCACTGAAAAACTTGAATTTACTGAAAAACCCGCATTACATGAAATGCACAGTGTAGTACATAGTATATGAGTGAGTTGCACTCAAAAACTTAGAATATAAGAAACGCACAGTGTAGTACATAGTATATGAGTGAGTTGCACTGAAAAACTTAGAATATAAGAAACGCACAGTGTAGTAAATAGTATATGAGTGAGTTGCACTGAAAAACTTAGAATATAAGAAACGCACAGTGTAGTACAAAGTATATGAGTGAGTTGCACTGAAAAACTTAGAATATAAGAAACGCACAGTGTAGTACATAGTATATGAGTGAGTTGCACTGAAAAACTTAGAATATAAGAAACGCACAGTGTAATACATAGTATATGAGTGAGATGCACTGAAAAACTTAGAATTTAAGAAACGCACAGTGTAGTACATAGTATATGAGTGAGTTGCACTGTAAAACTTAGAATATAAGAAACGCACAGTGTAGTACATAGTATATGAGTGAGTTGCACTGAAAAACTTAGAATATAAGAAACGCACAGTGTAGTACATAGTATATGAGTGAGTTGCACTCAAAAACTTAGAATATAAGAAACGCACAGTGTAGTACATAGTATATGAGTGAGTTGCACTGAAAAACTTAGAATATAAGAAACGCACAGTGTAGTACATAGTATATGAGTGAGTTGCACTGAAAAACTTAGAATTTAAGAAACGCACAGTGTAGTACATAGTATATGAGTGAGTTGCACTGAAAAACTTAGAATATAAGAAACGCACAGTGTAGTAAGTAGTATATGAGTGAGTTGCACTGAAAAACTTAGAATATAAGAAACGCACAGTGTAGTACAAAGTATATGAGTGAGTTGCACTGAAAAACTTAGAATATAAGAAACGCACAGTGTAGTACATAGTATATGAGTGAGTTGCACTGAAAAACTTAGAATATAAGAAACGCACAGTGTAGTACATAGTATATGAGTGAGTTGCACTGAAAAACTTAGAATATAAGAAACGCACAGTGTAGTACATAGTATATGAGTGAGTTGCATTGAAAAACTTAGAATATAAGAAACGCACAGTGTAGTGCATAGTATATGAGTGAGTTGCACTGAAAAACTTAGAATATAAGAAACGCACAGTATAGTACATAGTATATGAATGAGTTGCACTGAAAAACTTAGAATTTACTGAAAAACCCGCATTACACGAAATGCACAGTGTAGTACATAGTATATGAGTGAGTTGCACTGAAAAACTTAGAATATAAGAAACGCACAGTGTAGTGCATAGTATAAGAGTGAGTTGCACTGAAAAACTTAGAATATAAGAAACGCACAGTGTAGTACATAGTATATGAGTGAGTTGCACTGAAAAACTTGAATTTACTGAAAAACCCGCATTACACGAAATGCACAGTGTAGTACATAGTATATGAGTGAGTTGCACTGAAAAACTTAGAATATAAGAAACGCACAGTGTAGTACATAGTATATGAGTGAGTTGCACTGAAAAACTTAGAATATAAGAAACGCACAGTGTAGTAAGTAGTATATGAGTGAGTTGCACTGAAAAACTTAGAATATAAGAAACGCACAGTGTAGTACATAGTATATGAGTGAGTTGCACTGAAAAACTTAGAATATAAGAAACGCACAGTGTAGTACATAGTATATGAGTGAGTTGCACTGAAAAACTTAGAATATAAGAAACGCACAGTGTAGTACATAGTATATGAGTGAGTTGCACTGAAAAACTTAGAATATAAGAAACGCACAGTGTAGTACATAGTATATGAGTGAGTTGCACTGAAAAACTTAGAATATAAGAAACGCACAGTGTAGTACATAGTATATGAGTGAGTTGCACTGAAAAACTTAGAATATAAGAAACGCACAGTGTAGTACATAGTATATGAGTGAGTTGCATTGAAAAACTTAGAATATAAGAAACGCACAGTGTAGTACATAGTATATGAATGAGTTGCACTGAAAAACTTAGAATATAAAAAACGCACAGTGTAGTACATAGTATATGAGTGAGTTGCACTGAAAAACTTAGAATATAAGAAACGCACAGTGTAATACATAGTATATGAGTGAGATGCACTGAAAAACTTAGAATTTAAGAAACGCACAGTGTAGTACATAGTATATTAGTGAGTTGCACTCAAAAACTTAGAATATAAGAAACGCACAGTGTAGTACATAGTATATGAGTGAGTTGCACTGAAAAACTTAGAATATAAGAAACGCACAGTGTAATACATAGTATATGAGTGAGATGCACTGAAAAACTTAGAATTTAAGAAACGCACAGTGTAGTACATAGTATATGAGTGAGTTGCACTGTAAAACTTAGAATATAAGAAACGCACAGTGTAGTACATAGTATATGAGTGAGTTGCACTGAAAAACTTAGAATATAAGAAACGCACAGTGTAGTACATAGTATATGAGTGAGTTGCACTGAAAAACTTAGAATATAAGAAACGCACAGTGTAGTACATAGTATATGAGTGAGTTGCACTCAAAAACTTAGAATATAAGAAACGCACAGTGTAGTACATAGTATATGAGTGAGTTGCACTGAAAAACTTGAATTTACTGAAAAACCCGCATTACATGAAATGCACAGTGTAGTACATAGTATATGAGTGAGTTGCACTCAAAAACTTAGAATATAAGAAACGCACAGTGTAGTACATAGTATATGAGTGAGTTGCACTGAAAAACTTAGAATATAAGAAACGCACAGTGTAGTAAATAGTATATGAGTGAGTTGCACTGAAAAACTTAGAATATAAGAAACGCACAGTGTAGTACAAAGTATATGAGTGAGTTGCACTGAAAAACTTAGAATATAAGAAACGCACAGTGTAGTACATAGTATATGAGTGAGTTGCACTGAAAAACTTAGAATATAAGAAACGCACAGTGTAATACATAGTATATGAGTGAGATGCACTGAAAAACTTAGAATTTAAGAAACGCACAGTGTAGTACATAGTATATGAGTGAGTTGCACTGTAAAACTTAGAATATAAGAAACGCACAGTGTAGTACATAGTATATGAGTGAGTTGCACTGAAAAACTTAGAATATAAGAAACGCACAGTGTAGTACATAGTATATGAGTGAGTTGCACTCAAAAACTTAGAATATAAGAAACGCACAGTGTAGTACATAGTATATGAGTGAGTTGCACTGAAAAACTTAGAATATAAGAAACGCACAGTGTAGTACATAGTATATGAGTGAGTTGCACTGAAAAACTTAGAATTTAAGAAACGCACAGTGTAGTACATAGTATATGAGTGAGTTGCACTGAAAAACTTAGAATATAAGAAACGCACAGTGTAGTAAGTAGTATATGAGTGAGTTGCACTGAAAAACTTAGAATATAAGAAACGCACAGTGTAGTACAAAGTATATGAGTGAGTTGCACTGAAAAACTTAGAATATAAGAAACGCACAGTGTAGTACATAGTATATGAGTGAGTTGCACTGAAAAACTTAGAATATAAGAAACGCACAGTGTAGTACATAGTATATGAGTGAGTTGCACTGAAAAACTTAGAATATAAGAAACGCACAGTGTAGTACATAGTATATGAGTGAGTTGCATTGAAAAACTTAGAATATAAGAAACGCACAGTGTAGTGCATAGTATATGAGTGAGTTGCACTGAAAAACTTAGAATATAAGAAACGCACAGTATAGTACATAGTATATGAATGAGTTGCACTGAAAAACTTAGAATTTACTGAAAAACCCGCATTACACGAAATGCACAGTGTAGTACATAGTATATGAGTGAGTTGCACTGAAAAACTTAGAATATAAGAAACGCACAGTGTAGTGCATAGTATAAGAGTGAGTTGCACTGAAAAACTTAGAATATAAGAAACGCACAGTGTAGTACATAGTATATGAGTGAGTTGCACTGAAAAACTTGAATTTACTGAAAAACCCGCATTACACGAAATGCACAGTGTAGTACATAGTATATGAGTGAGTTGCACTGAAAAACTTAGAATATAAGAAACGCACAGTGTAGTAAGTAGTATATGAGTGAGTTGCACTGAAAAACTTAGAATATAAGAAACGCACAGTGTAGTACATAGTATATGAGTGAGTTGCACTGAAAAACTTAGAATATAAGAAACGCACAGTGTAGTACATACTATATGAGTGAGTTGCACTGAAAAACTTAGAATATAAGAAACGCACAGTGTAGTACATAGTATATGAGTGAGTTGCACTGAAAAACTTAGAATATAAGAAACGCACAGTGTAGTACATAGTATATGAGTGAGTTGCACTGAAAAACTTAGAATATAAGAAACGCACAGTGTAGTACATAGTATATGAGTGAGTTGCACTGAAAAACTTAGAATATAAGAAACGCACAGTGTAGTACATAGTATATGAGTGAGTTGCATTGAAAAACTTAGAATATAAGAAACGCACAGTGTAGTACATAGTATATGAATGAGTTGCACTGAAAAACTTAGAATATAAAAAACGCACAGTGTAGTACATAGTATATGAGTGAGTTGCACTGAAAAACTTAGAATATAAGAAACGCACAGTGTAATACATAGTATATGAGTGAGATGCACTGAAAAACTTAGAATTTAAGAAACGCACAGTGTAGTACATAGTATATGAGTGAGTTGCACTGTAAAACTTAGAATATAAGAAACGCACAGTGTAGTACATAGTATATGAGTGAGTTGCACTGAAAAACTTAGAATATAAGAAACGCACAGTGTAGTACATAGTATATGAGTGAGTTGCACTGAAAAACTTAGAATATAAGAAACGCACAGTGTAGTACATAGTATATGAGTGAGTTGCACTCAAAAACTTAGAATATAAGAAACGCACAGTGTAGTACATAGTATATGAGTGAGTTGCACTGAAAAACTTAGAATATAAGAAACGCACAGTGTAGTACATAGTATATGAGTGAGTTGCACTGAAAAACTTAGAATATAAGAAACGCACAGTGTAGTACATAGTATATGAGTGAGTTGCACTGAAAAACTTAGAATATAAAAAACGCACAGTGTAGTACATAGTATATGAGTGAGTTGCACTGAAAAACTTAGAATATAAGATACGCACAGTGTATTACATAGTATATGAGTGAGTTGCACTGAAAAACTTAGAATATAAGAAACGCACAGTGTAGTACATAGTATATGAGTGAGTTGAACTGAAAAACTTAGAATATAAGAAACGCACAGTGTAGTACATAGTATATGAGTGAGTTGCACTGAAAAACTTAGAATATAAGAAACGCACAGTGTAATACATAGTATATGAGTGAGATGCACTGAAAAACTTAGAATTTAAGAAACGCACAGTGTAGTACATAGTATATGAGTGAGTTGCACTGTAAAACTTAGAATATAAGAAACGCACAGTGTAGTACATAGTATATGAGTGAGTTGCACTGAAAAACTTAGAATATAAGAAACGCACAGTGTAGTACATAGTATATGAGTGAGTTGCACTCAAAAACTTAGAATATAAGAAACGCACAGTGTAGTACATAGTATATGAGTGAGTTGCACTGAAAAACTTAGAATATAAGAAACGCACAGTGTAGTACATAGTATATGAGTGAGTTGCACTGAAAAACTTAGAATATAAGAAACGCACAGTGTAGTAAGTAGTATATGAGTGAGTTGCACTGAAAAACTTAGAATATAAGAAACGCACAGTGTAGTACAAAGTATATGAGTGAGTTGCACTGAAAAACTTAGAATATAAGAAACGCACAGTGTAGTACATAGTATATGAGTGAGTTGCACTGAAAAACTTAGAATATAAGAAACGCACAGTGTAATACATAGTATATGAGTGAGATGCACTGAAAAACTTAGAATTTAAGAAAAGCACAGTGTAGTACATAGTATATGAGTGAGTTGCACTGTAAAACTTAGAATATAAGAAACGCACAGTGTAGTACATAGTATATGAGTGAGTTGCACTGAAAAACTTAGAATATAAGAAACGCACATTGTAGTACATAGTATATGAGTGAGTTGCACTCAAAAACTTAGAATATAAGAAACGCACAGTGTAGTACATAGTATATGAGTGAGTTGCACTGAAAAACTTAGAATATAAGAAACGCACAGTGTAGTACATAGTATATGAGTGAGTTGCACTGAAAAACTTAGAATTTAAGAAACGCACAGTGTAGTACATAGTATAAGAGTGAGTTGCACTGAAAAACTTAGAATATAAGAAACGCACAGTGTAGTAAGTAGTATATGAGTGAGTTGCACTGAAAAACTAGAATATAAGAAACGCACAGAGAAGTACAAAGTATATGAGTGAGTTGCACTGAAAAACTTAGAATATAAGAAACGCACAATGTAGTACATAGTATATGAGTGAGTTGCACTGAAAAACTTAGAATATAAGAAACGCACAGTGTAGTACATAGTATATGAGTGAGTTGCACTGAAAAACATAGAATATAAGAAACGCACAGTGTAGTACATAGTATATGAGTGAGTTGCATTGAAAAACTTAGAATATAAGAAACGCACAGTGTAGTGCATAGTATATGAGTGAGTTGCACTGAAAAACTTAGAATATAAGAAACGCACAGTATAGTACATAGTATATGAATGAGTTGCACTGAAAAACTTAGAATTTACTGAAAAACCCGCATTACACGAAATGCACAGTGTAGTACATAGTATATGAGTGAGTTGCACTGAAAAACTTAGAATATAAGAAACGCACAGTGTAGTGCATAGTATAAGAGTGAGTTGCACTGAAAAACTTAGAATATAAGAAACGCACAGTGTAGTACATAGTATATGAGTGAGTTGCACTGAAAAACTTGAATTTACTGAAAAACCCGCATTACACGAAATGCACAGTGTAGTACATAGTATATGAGTGAGTTGCACTGAAAAACTTAGAATATAAGAAACGCACAGTGTAGTACATAGTATATGAGTGAGTTGCACTGAAAAACTTAGAATATAAGAAACGCACAGTGTAGTAATTAGTATATGAGTGAGTTGCACTGAAAAACTTAGAATATAAGAAACGCACAGTGTAGTACAAAGTATATGAGTGAGTTGAACTGAAAAACTTAGAATATAAGAAACGCACAGTGTAGTACATAGTATATGAGTGAGTTGCACTGAAAAACTTAGAATATAAGAAACGCACAGTGTAGTACATAGTATATGAGTGAGTTGCACTGAAAAACTTAGAATATAAGAAACGCACAGTGTAGTACATAGTATATGAGTGAGTTGCACTGAAAAACTTAGAATATAAGAAACGCACAGTGTAGTACATAGTATATGAGTGAGTTGCACTGAAAAACTTAGAATAAAAGAAACGCACAGTGTAGTACATAGTATATGAATGAGTTGCACTGAAAAACTTAGAATATAAAAAACGCAGAGTTTAGTACATAGTATATGAGTGAGTTGCACTGAAAAACTTAGAATATAAGAAACGCACAGTGTAATACATAGTATATGAGTGAGATGCACTGAAAAACTTAGAATTTAAGAAACGCACAGTGTAGTACATAGTATATGAGTGAGTTGCACTGTAAAACTTAGAATATAAGAAACGCACAGTGTAGTACATAGTATATGAGTGAGTTGCACTGAAAAACTTAGAATATAAGAAACGCACAGTGTAGTACATAGTATATGAGTGAGTTGCACTGAAAAACTTAGAATATAAGAAACGCACAGTGTAGTACATAGTATATGAGTGAGTTGCACTCAAAAACTTAGAATATAAGAAACGCACAGTGTAGTACATAGTATATGAGTGAGTTGCACTGAAAAACTTGAATTTACTGAAAAACCCGCATTACACGAAATGCACAGTGTAGTACATAGTATATGAGAGAGTTGCACTCAAAAACTTAGAATATAAGAAACGCACAGTGTAGTACATAGTATATGAGTGCGTTGCACTGAAAAACTTAGAATATAAGAAACGCACAGTGTAGTAAGTAGTATATGAGTGAGTTGCACTGAAAAACTTAGAATATAAGAAACGCACAGTGTAGTGCATAGTATATGAGTGAGTTGCACTGAAAAACTTAGAATATAAGAAACGCACAGTGTAGTACATAGTATATGAGTGAGTTGCACTGAAAAACTTAGAATTTACTGAAAAACCCGCATTACACGAAATGCATAGTGTAGTACATAGTATATGAGTGAGTTGCACTGAAAAACCTGGAATATAAGAAACGCACAGTGTAGTACATAGTATATGAGTGAGTTGCACTGAAAAACTTAGAATATAAGAAACGCACAGAGTAGTACATAGTATATGAGTGAGTTGCACTGAAAAACTTAGAATATAAGAAACGCACAGTGTAGTACATATTATATGAGTGAGTTGCACTGAAAAACTTAGAATATAAGAAACGCACAGTGTAGTACATAGTATATGAGTGAGTTGCACTGAAAAACTTAGAATATAAGAAACGCACAGTGTAGTACATAGTATATGAGTGAGTTGCACTGAAAAACTTAGAATATAAGAAACGCACAGTGTAGTACATAGTATATGAGTGAGTTGCAATGAAAAACTTAGAATATAAAAAACTCACAGTGTAGTACATAGTATATGAGTGAGTTGTACTGAAAAACTTAGAATATAAGAAACGCACAGTGTAGTACATAGTATATGAGTGAGTTGCACTCAAAAACTTAGAATATAAGAAACGCACAGTGTAGTACATATTATATGAGTGAGTTGCGATGAAAAACTTAGAATATAAGAAACGCACAGTGTAGTACATAGTATATGAGTGAGTTGCACTGAAAAACTTAGAATATAAGAAACGCACAGTGTAGTACATAGTATATGAGTGAGTTGAACTGAAAAACTTAGAATATAAGAAACGCACAGTGTAGTACATAGTATATGAGTGAGTTGCACTGAAAAACTTAGAATATAAGAAACGCACAGTGTAATACATAGTATATGAGTGAGATGCACTGAAAAACTTAGAATTTAAGAAACGCACAGTGTAGTACATAGTATATGAGTGAGTTGCACTGTAAAACTTAGAATATAAGAAACGCACAGTGTAGTACATAGTATATGAGTGAGTTGCACTGAAAAACTTAGAATATAAGAAACGCACAGTGTAGTACATAGTATATGAGTGAGTTGCACTCAAAAACTTAGAATATAAGAAACGCACAGTGTAGTACATAGTATATGAGTGAGTTGCACTGAAAAACTTAGAATATAAGAAACGCACAGTGTAGTACATAGTATATGAGTGAGTTGCACTGAAAAACTTAGAATTTAAGAAACGCACAGTGTAGTACATAGTATATGAGTGAGTTGCACTGAAAAACTTGAATTTACTGAAAACCCGCATTACACGAAATGCACAGTGTAGTACATAGTATATGAGTGAGTTGCACTGAAAAACTTAGAATATAAGAAACGCACAGTGTAGTACATAGTATATGAGTGAGTTGCACTGAAAAACTTAGAATATAAGAAACGCACAGTGTAGTAAGTAGTATATGAGTGAGTTGCACTGAAAAACTTAGAATATAAGAAACGCACAGTGTAGTACAAAGTATATGAGTGAGTTGCACTGAAAAACTTAGAATATAAGAAACGCACAGTGTAGTACATAGTATATGAGTGAGTTGCAGTGAAAAACTTAGAATATAAGAAACGCACAGTGTAGTACATAGTATATGAGTGAGTTGCACTGAAAAACTTAGAATATAAGAAACGCACAGTATAGTACATAGTATATGAGTGAGTTGCACTGAAAAACTTAGAATATAAGAAACGCACAGTGTAGTACATAGTATATGAATGAGTTGCACTGAAAAACTTAGAATATAAAAAACACACAGTGTAGTACATAGTATATGAGTGAGTTGCACTGAAAAACTTAGAATATAAGAAACGCACAGTGTAATACATAGTATATGAGTGAGATGCACTGAAAAACTTAGAATTTAAGAAACGCACAGTGTAGTACATAGTATATGAGTGAGTTGCACTGTAAAACTTAGAATATAAGAAACGCACAGTGTAGTACATAGTATATGAGTGAGTTGCACTGAAAAACTTAGAATATAAGAAACGCACAGTGTAGTACATAGTATATGAGTGAGTTGCACTGAAAAACTTAGAATATAAGAAACGCACAGTGTAGTACATAGTATATGAGTGAGTTGCACTCAAAAACTTAGAATATAAGAAACGCACAGTGTAGTACATAGTATATGAGTGAGTTGCACTGAAAAACTTGAATTTACTGAAAAACCCGCATTACATGAAATGCACAGTGTAGTACATAGTATATGAGTGAGTTGCACTCAAAAACTTAGAATATAAGAAACGCACAGTGTAGTACATAGTATATGAGTGAGTTGCACTGAAAAACTTAGAATATAAGAAACGCACAGTGTAGTAAATAGTATATGAGTGAGTTGCACTGAAAAACTTAGAATATAAGAAACGCACAGTGTAGTACAAAGTATATGAGTGAGTTGCACTGAAAAACTTAGAATATAAGAAACGCACAGTGTAGTACATAGTATATGAGTGAGTTGCACTGAAAAACTTAGAATATAAGAAACGCACAGTGTAATACATAGTATATGAGTGAGATGCACTGAAAAACTTAGAATTTAAGAAACGCACAGTGTAGTACATAGTATATGAGTGAGTTGCACTGTAAAACTTAGAATATAAGAAACGCACAGTGTAGTACATAATATATGAGTGAGTTGCACTGAAAAACTTAGAATATAAGAAACGCACAGTGTAGTACATAGTATATGAGTGAGTTGCACTCAAAAACTTAGAATATAAGAAACGCACAGTGTAGTACATAGTATATGAGTGAGTTGCACTGAAAAACTTAGAATATAAGAAACGCACAGTGTAGTACATAGTATATGAGTGAGTTGCACTGAAAAACTTAGAATTTAAGAAACGCACAGTGTAGTACATAGTATATGAGTGAGTTGCACTCAAAAACTTAGAATATAAGAAACGCACAGTGTAGTACATAGTATATGAGTGAGTTGCACTGAAAAACTTAGAATATAAGAAACGCACAGTGTAATACATAGTATATGAGTGAGATGCACTGAAAAACTTAGAATTTAAGAAACGCACAGTGTAGTACATAGTATATGAGTGAGTTGCACTGTAAAACTTAGAATATAAGAAACGCACAGTGTAGTACATAGTATATGAGTGAGTTGCACTGAAAAACTTAGAATATAAGAAACGCACAGTGTAGTACATAGTATATGAGTGAGTTGCACTGAAAAACTTAGAATATAAGAAACGCACAGTGTAGTACATAGTATATGAGTGAGTTGCACTCAAAAACTTAGAATATAAGAAACGCACAGTGTAGTACATAGTATATGAGTGAGTTGCACTGAAAAACTTGAATTTACTGAAAAACCCGCATTACATGAAATGCACAGTGTAGTACATAGTATATGAGTGAGTTGCACTCAAAAACTTAGAATATAAGAAACGCACAGTGTAGTACATAGTATATGAGTGAGTTGCACTGAAAAACTTAGAATATAAGAAACGCACAGTGTAGTAAATAGTATATGAGTGAGTTGCACTGAAAAACTTAGAATATAAGAAACGCACAGTGTAGTACATAGTATATGAGTGAGTTGCACTGAAAAACTTAGAATATAAGAAACGCACAGTGTAGTACATAGTATATGAGTGAGTTGCACTGAAAAACTTAGAATATAAGAAACGCACAGTGTAGTACATAGTATATGAGTGAGTTGCACTGAAAAACTTAGAATTTAAGAAACGCACAGTGTAGTACATAGTATATGAGTGAGTTGCACTGTAAAACTTAGAATATAAGAAACGCACAGTGTAGTACATAGTATATGAGTGAGTTGCACTGAAAAACTTAGAATATAAGAAACGCACAGTGTAGTACATAGTATATGAGTGAGTTGCACTCAAAAACTTAGAATATAAGAAACGCACAGTGTAGTACATAGTATATGAGTGAGTTGCACTGAAAAACTTAGAATATAAGAAACGCACAGTGTAATACATAGTATATGAGTGAGATGCACTGAAAAACTTAGAATTTAAGAAACGCACAGTGTAGTACATAGTATATGAGTGAGTTGCACTGTAAAACTTAGAATATAAGAAACGCACAGTGTAGTACATAGTATATGAGTGAGTTGCACTGAAAAACTTAGAATATAAGAAACGCACAGTGTAGTACATAGTATATGAGTGAGTTGCACTGAAAAACTTAGAATATAAGAAACGCTCAGTGTAGTACATAGTATATGAGTGAGTTGCACTCAAAAACTTAGAATATAAGAAACGCACAGTGTAGTACATAGTATATGAGTGAGTTGCACTGAAAAACTTGATTTTACTGAAAAACCCGCATTACACGAAATGCACAGTGTAGTACATAGTATATGAGTGAGTTGCACTCAAAAACTTAGAATATAAGAAACGCACAGTGTAGTACATAGTATATGAGTGAGTTGCACTGAAAAACTTAGTATATAAGAAACGCACAGTGTAGTAAGTAGTATATGAGTGAGTTGCACTGAAAAACTTAGAATATAAGAAACGCACAGTGTAGTACATAGTATATGAGTGAGTTGCACTGAAAAACTTAGAATATAAGAAACGCACAGTGTAATACATAGTATATGAGTGAGATGCACTGAAAAACTTAGAATTTAAGAAACGCACAGTGTAGTACATAGTATATGAGTGAGTTGCACTGTAAAACTTAGAATATAAGAAACGCACAGTGTAGTACATAGTATATGAGTGAGTTGCACTGAAAAACTTAGAATATAAGAAACGCACAGTGTAGTACATAGTATATGAGTGAGTTGCACTCAAAAACTTAGAATATAAGAAACGCACAGTGTAGTACATAGTATATGAGTGAGTTGCACTGAAAAACTTAGAATATAAGAAACGCACAGTGTAGTACATAGTATATGAGTGAGTTGCACTGAAAAACTTAGAATTTAAGAAACGCACAGTGTAGTACATAGTATAAGAGTGAGTTGCACTGAAAAACTTAGAATATAAGAAACGCACAGTGTAGTAAGTAGTATATGAGTGAGTTGCACTGAAAAACTAGAATATAAGAAACGCACAGAGAAGTACAAAGTATATGAGTGAGTTGCACTGAAAAACTTAGAATATAAGAAACGCACAGTGTAGTACATAGTATATGAGTGAGTTGCACTGAAAAACTTAGAATATAAGAAACGCACAGTGTAGTACATAGTATATGAGTGAGTTGCACTGAAAAACATAGAATATAAGAAACGCACAGTGTA
This sequence comes from Mus caroli, assembly GCF_978045245.1. Lineage (NCBI taxonomy): Eukaryota > Metazoa > Chordata > Mammalia > Rodentia > Muridae > Mus > Mus caroli. Next base: position 697,417 of record NW_028227316.1, on the reverse strand, counting down.
GTACATAGTATATGAGTGAGTTGCATTGAAAAACTTAGAATATAAGAAACGCACAGTGTAGTGCATAGTATATGAGTGAGTTGCACTGAAAAACTTAGAATATAAGAAACGCACAGTATAGTACATAGTATATGAATGAGTTGCACTGAAAAACTTAGAATTTACTGAAAAACCCGCATTACACGAAATGCACAGTGTAGTACATAGTATATGAGTGAGTTGCACTGAAAAACTTAGAATATAAGAAACGCACAGTGTAGTGCATAGTATAAGAGTGAGTTGCACTGAAAAACTTAGAATATAAGAAACGCACAGTGTAGTACATAGTATATGAGTGAGTTGCACTGAAAAACTTGAATTTACTGAAAAACCCGCATTACACGAAATGCACAGTGTAGTACATAGTATATGAGTGAGTTGCACTGAAAAACTTAGAATATAAGAAACGCACAGTGTAGTACATAGTATATGAGTGAGTTGCACTGAAAAACTTAGAATATAAGAAACGCACAGTGTAGTAATTAGTATATGAGTGAGTTGCACTGAAAAACTTAGAATATAAGAAACGCACAGTGTAGTACAAAGTATATGAGTGAGTTGCACTGAAAAACTTAGAATATAAGAAACGCACAGTGTAGTACATAGTATATGAGTGAGTTGCACTGAAAAACTTAGAATATAAGAAACGCACAGTGTAGTACATAGTATATGAGTGAGTTGCACTGAAAAACTTAGAATATAAGAAACGCACAGTGTAGTACATAGTATATGAGTGAGTTGCACTGAAAAACTTAGAATATAAGAAACGCACAGTGTAGTACATAGTATATGAGTGAGTTGCACTGAAAAACTTAGAATAAAAGAAACGCACAGTGTAGTACATAGTATATGAATGAGTTGCACTGAAAAACTTAGAATATAAAAAACGCAGAGTTTAGTACATAGTATATGAGTGAGTTGCACTGAAAAACTTAGAATATAAGAAACGCACAGTGTAATACATAGTATATGAGTGAGATGCACTGAAAAACTTAGAATTTAAGAAACGCACAGTGTAGTACATAGTATATGAGTGAGTTGCACTGTAAAACTTAGAATATAAGAAACGCACAGTGTAGTACATAGTATATGAGTGAGTTGCACTGAAAAACTTAGAATATAAGAAACGCACAGTGTAGTACATAGTATATGAGTGAGTTGCACTGAAAAACTTAGAATATAAGAAACGCACAGTGTAGTACATAGTATATGAGTGAGTTGCACTCAAAAACTTAGAATATAAGAAACGCACAGTGTAGTACATAGTATATGAGTGAGTTGCACTGAAAAACTTAGAATAAAAGAAACGCACAGTGTAGTACATAGTATATGAATGAGTTGCACTGAAAAACTTAGAATATAAAAAACGCACAGTGTAGTACATAGTATATGAGTGAGTTGCACTGAAAAACTTAGAATTTAAGAAACGCACAGTGTAGTACATAGTATATGAGTGAGTTGCACTGAAAAACATAGAATATAAGAAACGCACAGTGTAGTACATAGTATATGAGTGAGTTGCATTGAAAAACTTAGAATATAAGAAACGCACAGTGTAGTGCATAGTATATGAGTGAGTTGCACTGAAAAACTTAGAATATAAGAAACGCACAGTATAGTACATAGTATATGAATGAGTTGCACTGAAAAACTTAGAATTTACTGAAAAACCCGCATTACACGAAATGCACAGTGTAGTACATAGTATATGAGTGAGTTGCACTGAAAAACTTAGAATATAAGAAACGCACAGTGTAGTGCATAGTATAAGAGTGAGTTGCACTGAAAAACTTAGAATATAAGAAACGCACAGTGTAGTACATAGTATATGAGTGAGTTGCACTGAAAAACTTGAATTTACTGAAAAACCCGCATTACACGAAATGCACAGTGTAGTACATAGTATATGAGTGAGTTGCACTGAAAAACTTAGAATATAAGAAACGCACAGTGTAGTACATAGTATATGAGTGAGTTGCACTGAAAAACTTAGAATATAAGAAACGCACAGTGTAGTAATTAGTATATGAGTGAGTTGCACTGAAAAACTTAGAATATAAGAAACGCACAGTGTAGTACAAAGTATATGAGTGAGTTGAACTGAAAAACTTAGAATATAAGAAACGCACAGTGTAGTACATAGTATATGAGTGAGTTGCACTGAAAAACTTAGAATATAAGAAACGCACAGTGTAGTACATAGTATATGAGTGAGTTGCACTGAAAAACTTAGAATATAAGAAACGCACAGTGTAGTACATAGTATATGAGTGAGTTGCACTGAAAAACTTAGAATATAAGAAACGCACAGTGTAGTACATAGTATATGAGTGAGTTGCACTGAAAAACTTAGAATAAAAGAAACGCACAGTGTAGTACATAGTATATGAATGAGTTGCACTGAAAAACTTAGAATATAAAAAACGCAGAGTTTAGTACATAGTATATGAGTGAGTTGCACTGAAAAACTTAGAATATAAGAAACGCACAGTGTAATACATAGTATATGAGTGAGATGCACTGAAAAACTTAGAATTTAAGAAACGCACAGTGTAGTACATAGTATATGAGTGAGTTGCACTGTAAAACTTAGAATATAAGAAACGCACAGTGTAGTACATAGTATATGAGTGAGTTGCACTCAAAAACTTAGAATATAAGAAACGCACAGTGTAGTACATAGTATATGAGTGAGTTGCACTGAAAAACTTAGAATAAAAGAAACGCACAGTGTAGTACATAGTATATGAATGAGTTGCACTGAAAAACTTAGAATATAAAAAACGCACAGTGTAGTACATAGTATATGAGTTTGTTGCACTGAAAAACTTAGAATTTAAGAAACGCACAGTGTAGTACATAGTATATGAGTGAGTTGCACTGAAAAACATAGAATATAAGAAACGCACAGTGTAGTACATAGTATATGAGTGAGTTGCATTGAAAAACTTAGAATATAAGAAACGCACAGTGTAGTGCATAGTATATGAGTGAGTTGCACTGAAAAACTTAGAATATAAGAAACGCACAGTATAGTACATAGTATATGAATGAGTTGCACTGAAAAACTTAGAATTTACTGAAAAACCCGCATTACACGAAATGCACAGTGTAGTACATAGTATATGAGTGAGTTGCACTGAAAAACTTAGAATATAAGAAACGCACAGTGTAGTGCATAGTATAAGAGTGAGTTGCACTGAAAAACTTAGAATATAAGAAACGCACAGTGTAGTACATAGTATATGAGTGAGTTGCACTGAAAAACTTGAATTTACTGAAAAACCCGCATTACACGAAATGCACAGTGTAGTACATAGTATATGAGTGAGTTGCACTGAAAAACTTAGAATATAAGAAACGCACAGTGTAGTACATAGTATATGAGTGAGTTGCACTGAAAAACTTAGAATATAAGAAACGCACAGTGTAGTAATTAGTATATGAGTGAGTTGCACTGAAAAACTTAGAATATAAGAAACGCACAGTGTAGTACAAAGTATATGAGTGAGTTGAACTGAAAAACTTAGAATATAAGAAACGCACAGTGTAGTACATAGTATATGAGTGAGTTGCACTGAAAAACTTAGAATATAAGAAACGCACAGTGTAGTACATAGTATATGAGTGAGTTGCACTGAAAAACTTAGAATATAAGAAACGCACAGTGTAGTACATAGTATATGAGTGAGTTGCACTGAAAAACTTAGAATATAAGAAACGCACAGTGTAGTACATAGTATATGAGTGAGTTGCACTGAAAAACTTAGAATAAAAGAAACGCACAGTGTAGTACATAGTATATGAATGAGTTGCACTGAAAAACTTAGAATATAAAAAACGCAGAGTTTAGTACATAGTATATGAGTGAGTTGCACTGAAAAACTTAGAATATAAGAAACGCACAGTGTAATACATAGTATATGAGTGAGATGCACTGAAAAACTTAGAATTTAAGAAACGCACAGTGTAGTACATAGTATATGAGTGAGTTGCACTGTAAAACTTAGAATATAAGAAACGCACAGTGTAGTACATAGTATATGAGTGAGTTGCACTGAAAAACTTAGAATATAAGAAACGCACAGTGTAGTACATAGTATATGAGTGAGTTGCACTGAAAAACTTAGAATATAAGAAACGCACAGTGTAGTACATAGTATATGAGTGAGTTGCACTCAAAAACTTAGAATATAAGAAACGCACAGTGTAGTACATAGTATATGAGTGAGTTGCACTGAAAAACTTGAATTTACTGAAAAACCCGCATTACACGAAATGCACAGTGTAGTACATAGTATATGAGAGAGTTGCACTCAAAAACTTAGAATATAAGAAACGCACAGTGTAGTACATAGTATATGAGTGCGTTGCACTGAAAAACTTAGAATATAAGAAACGCACAGTGTAGTAAGTAGTATATGAGTGAGTTGCACTGAAAAACTTAGAATATAAGAAACGCACAGTGTAGTGCATAGTATATGAGTGAGTTGCACTGAAAAACTTAGAATATAAGAAACGCACAGTGTAGTACATAGTATATGAGTGAGTTGCACTGAAAAACTTAGAATTTACTGAAAAACCCGCATTACACGAAATGCATAGTGTAGTACATAGTATATGAGTGAGTTGCACTGAAAAACCTGGAATATAAGAAACGCACAGTGTAGTACATAGTATATGAGTGAGTTGCACTGAAAAACTTAGAATATAAGAAACGCACAGAGTAGTACATAGTATATGAGTGAGTTGCACTGAAAAACTTAGAATATAAGAAACACACAGTGTAGTACATATTATATGAGTGAGTTGCACTGAAAAACTTAGAATATAAGAAACGCACAGTGTAGTACATAGTATATGAGTGAGTTGCACTGAAAAACTTAGAATATAAGAAACGCACAGTGTAGTACATAGTATATGAGTGAGTTGCACTGAAAAACTTAGAATATAAGAAACGCACAGTGTAGTACATAGTATATGAGTGAGTTGCAATGAAAAACTTAGAATATAAAAAATTCACAGTGTAGTACATAGTATATGAGTGAGTTGTACTGAAAAACTTAGAATATAAGAAACGCACAGTGTAGTACATAGTATATGAGTGAGTTGCACTCAAAAACTTAGAATATAAGAAACGCACAGTGTAGTACATAGTATATGAGTGAGTTGCGATGAAAAACTTAGAATATAAGAAACGCACAGTGTAGTACATAGTATATGAGTGAGTTGCACTGAAAAACTTAGAATATAAGAAACGCACAGTGTAGTACATAGTATATGAGTGAGTTGAACTGAAAAACTTAGAATATAAGAAACGCACAGTGTAGTACATAGTATATGAGTGAGTTGCACTGAAAAACTTAGAATATAAGAAACGCACAGTGTAATACATAGTATATGAGTGAGATGCACTGAAAAACTTAGAATTTAAGAAACGCACAGTGTAGTACATAGTATATGAGTGAGTTGCACTGTAAAACTTAGAATATAAGAAACGCACAGTGTAGTACATAGTATATGAGTGAGTTGCACTGAAAAACTTAGAATATAAGAAACGCACAGTGTAGTACATAGTATATGAGTGAGTTGCACTCAAAAACTTAGAATATAAGAAACGCACAGTGTAGTACATAGTATATGAGTGAGTTGCACTGAAAAACTTAGAATATAAGAAACGCACAGTGTAGTACATAGTATATGAGTGAGTTGCACTGAAAAACTTAGAATTTAAGAAACGCACAGTGTAGTACATAGTATATGAGTGAGTTGCACTGAAAAACTTGAATTTACTGAAAACCCGCATTACACGAAATGCACAGTGTAGTACATAGTATATGAGTGAGTTGCACTGAAAAACTTAGAATATAAGAAACGCACAGTGTAGTACATAGTATATGAGTGAGTTGCACTGAAAAACTTAGAATATAAGAAACGCACAGTGTAGTAAGTAGTATATGAGTGAGTTGCACTGAAAAACTTAGAATATAAGAAACGCACAGTGTAGTACAAAGTATATGAGTGAGTTGCACTGAAAAACTTAGAATATAAGAAACGCACAGTGTAGTACATAGTATATGAGTGAGTTGCAGTGAAAAACTTAGAATATAAGAAACGCACAGTGTAGTACATAGTATATGAGTGAGTTGCACTGAAAAACTTAGAATATAAGAAACGCACAGTATAGTACATAGTATATGAGTGAGTTGCACTGAAAAACTTAGAATATAAGAAACGCACAGTGTAGTACATAGTATATGAATGAGTTGCACTGAAAAACTTAGAATATAAAAAACACACAGTGTAGTACATAGTATATGAGTGAGTTGCACTGAAAAACTTAGAATATAAGAAACGCACAGTGTAATACATAGTATATGAGTGAGATGCACTGAAAAACTTAGAATTTAAGAAACGCACAGTGTAGTACATAGTATATGAGTGAGTTGCACTGTAAAACTTAGAATATAAGAAACGCACAGTGTAGTACATAGTATATGAGTGAGTTGCACTGAAAAACTTAGAATATAAGAAACGCACAGTGTAGTACATAGTATATGAGTGAGTTGCACTGAAAAACTTAGAATATAAGAAACGCACAGTGTAGTACATAGTATATGAGTGAGTTGCACTCAAAAACTTAGAATATAAGAAACGCACAGTGTAGTACATAGTATATGAGTGAGTTGCACTGAAAAACTTGAATTTACTGAAAAACCCGCATTACATGAAATGCACAGTGTAGTACATAGTATATGAGTGAGTTGCACTCAAAAACTTAGAATATAAGAAACGCACAGTGTAGTACATAGTATATGAGTGAGTTGCACTCAAAAACTTAGAATATAAGAAACGCACAGTGTAGTACATAGTATATGAGTGAGTTGCACTCAAAAACTTAGAATATAAGAAACGCACAGTGTAGTACATAGTATATGAGTGAGTTGCACTGAAAAACTTGATTTTACTGAAAAACCCGCATTACACGAAATGCACAGTGTAGTACATAGTATATGAGTGAGTTGCACTCAAAAACTTAGAATATAAGAAACGCACAGTGTAGTACATAGTATATGAGTGAGTTGCACTGAAAAACTTAGTATATAAGAAACGCACAGTGTAGTAAGTAGTATATGAGTGAGTTGCACTGAAAAACTTAGAATATAAGAAACGCACAGTGTAGTACATAGTATATGAGTGAGTTGCACTGAAAAACTTAGAATATAAGAAACGCACAGTGTAATACATAGTATATGAGTGAGATGCACTGAAAAACTTAGAATTTAAGAAACGCACAGTGTAGTACATAGTATATGAGTGAGTTGCACTGTAAAACTTAGAATATAAGAAACGCACAGTGTAGTACATAGTATATGAGTGAGTTGCACTGAAAAACTTAGAATATAAGAAACGCACAGTGTAGTACATAGTATATGAGTGAGTTGCACTCAAAAACTTAGAATATAAGAAACGCACAGTGTAGTACATAGTATATGAGTGAGTTGCACTGAAAAACTTAGAATATAAGAAACGCACAGTGTAGTACATAGTATATGAGTGAGTTGCACTGAAAAACTTAGAATTTAAGAAACGCACAGTGTAGTACATAGTATAAGAGTGAGTTGCACTGAAAAACTTAGAATATAAGAAACGCACAGTGTAGTAAGTAGTATATGAGTGAGTTGCACTGAAAAACTAGAATATAAGAAACGCACAGAGAAGTACAAAGTATATGAGTGAGTTGCACTGAAAAACTTAGAATATAAGAAACGCACAGTGTAGTACATAGTATATGAGTGAGTTGCACTGAAAAACTTATAATATAAGAAACGCACAGTGTAGTGCATAGTATATGAGTGAGTTGCACTGAAAAACATAGAATATAAGAAACGCACAGTGTAGTACATAGTATATGAGTGAGTTGCATTGAAAAACTTAGAATATAAGAAACGCACAGTGTAGTGCATAGTATATGAGTGAGTTGCACTGAAAAACTTAGAATATAAGAAACGCACAGTATAGTACATAGTATATGAATGAGTTGCACTGAAAAACTTAGAATTTACTGAAAAACCCGCATTACACGAAATGCACAGTGTAGTACATATTATATGAGTGAGTTGCACTGAAAAACTTAGAATATAAGAAACGCACAGTGTAGTGCATAGTATAAGAGTGAGTTGCACTGAAAAACTTAGAATATAAGAAACGCACAGTGTAGTACATAGTATATGAGTGAGTTGCACTGAAAAACTTGAATTTACTGAAAAACCCGCATTACACGAAACGCACAGTGTAGTACATAGTATATGAGTGAGTTGCACTGAAAAACTTAGAATATAAGAAACGCACAGTGTAGTACATAGTATATGAGTGAGTTGCACTGAAAAACTTAGAATATAAGAAACGCACAGTGTAGTACATAGTATATGAGTGAGTTGCACTGAAAAACTTAGAATATAAGAAACGCACAGTGTAGTACATAGTATATGAGTGAGTTGCACTGAAAAACTTAGAATAAAAGAAACGCACAGTGTAGTACATAGTATATGAATGAGTTGCACTGAAAAACTTAGAATATAAAAAACGCAGAGTTTAGTACATAGTATATGAGTGAGTTGCACTGAAAAACTTAGAATATAAGAAACGCACAGTGTAATACATAGTATATGAGTGAGATGCACTGAAAAACTTAGAATTTAAGAAACGCACAGTGTAGTACATAGTATATGAGTGAGTTGCACTGAAAAACTTAGAATTTAAGAAACGCACAGTGTAGTACATAGTATAAGAGTGAGTTGCACTGAAAAACTTAGAATATAAGAAACGCACAGTGTAGTAAGTAGTATATGAGTGAGTTGCACTGAAAAACTAGAATATAAGAAACGCACAGAGAAGTACAAAGTATATGAGTGAGTTGCACTGAAAAACTTAGAATATAAGAAACGCACAGTGTAGTACATAGTATATGAGTGAGTTGCACTGAAAAACTTATAATATAAGAAACGCACAGTGTAGTGCATAGTATATGAGTGAGTTGCACTGAAAAACATAGAATATAAGAAACGCACAGTGTAGTACATAGTATATGAGTGAGTTGCATTGAAAAACTTAGAATATAAGAAACGCACAGTGTAGTGCATAGTATATGAGTGAGTTGCACTGAAAAACTTAGAATATAAGAAACGCACAGTATAGTACATAGTATATGAATGAGTTGCACTGAAAAACTTAGAATTTACTGAAAAACCCGCATTACACGAAATGCACAGTGTAGTACATATTATATGAGTGAGTTGCACTGAAAAACTTAGAATATAAGAAACGCACAGTGTAGTGCATAGTATAAGAGTGAGTTGCACTGAAAAACTTAGAATATAAGAAACGCACAGTGTAGTACATAGTATATGAGTGAGTTGCACTGAAAAACTTGAATTTACTGAAAAACCCGCATTACACGAAACGCACAGTGTAGTACATAGTATATGAGTGAGTTGCACTGAAAAACTTAGAATATAAGAAACGCACAGTGTAGTACATAGTATATGAGTGAGTTGCACTGAAAAACTTAGAATATAAGAAACGCACAGTGTAGTACATAGTATATGAGTGAGTTGCACTGAAAAACTTAGAATATAAGAAACGCACAGTGTAGTACATAGTATATGAGTGAGTTGCACTGAAAAACTTAGAATAAAAGAAACGCACAGTGTAGTACATAGTATATGAATGAGTTGCACTGAAAAACTTAGAATATAAAAAACGCAGAGTTTAGTACATAGTATATGAGTGAGTTGCACTGAAAAACTTAGAATATAAGAAACGCACAGTGTAATACATAGTATATGAGTGAGATGCACTGAAAAACTTAGAATATAAGAAACGCACAGTGTAGTACATAGTATATGAGTGAGTTGCACTGAAAAACTTAGAATTTAAGAAACGCACAGTGTAGTACATAGTATAAGAGTGAGTTGCACTGAAAAACTTAGAATATAAGAAACGCACAGTGTAGTAAGTAGTATATGAGTGAGTTGCACTGAAAAACTAGAATATAAGAAACGCACAGAGAAGTACAAAGTATATGAGTGAGTTGCACTGAAAAACTTAGAATATAAGAAACGCACAGTGTAGTACATAGTATATGAGTGAGTTGCACTGAAAAACTTATAATATAAGAAACGCACAGTGTAGTGCATAGTATATGAGTGAGTTGCACTGAAAAACATAGAATATAAGAAACGCACAGTGTAGTACATAGTATATGAGTGAGTTGCATTGAAAAACTTAGAATATAAGAAACGCACAGTGTAGTGCATAGTATATGAGTGAGTTGCACTGAAAAACTTAGAATATAAGAAACGCACAGTATAGTACATAGTATATGAATGAGTTGCACTGAAAAACTTAGAATTTACTGAAAAACCCGCATTACACGAAATGCACAGTGTAGTACATATTATATGAGTGAGTTGCACTGAAAAACTTAGAATATAAGAAACGCACAGTGTAGTGCATAGTATAAGAGTGAGTTGCACTGAAAAACTTAGAATATAAGAAACGCACAGTGTAGTACATAGTATATGAGTGAGTTGCACTGAAAAACTTGAATTTACTGAAAAACCCGCATTACACGAAACGCACAGTGTAGTACATAGTATATGAGTGAGTTGCACTGAAAAACTTAGAATATAAGAAACGCACAGTGTAGTACATAGTATATGAGTGAGTTGCACTGAAAAACTTAGAATATAAGAAACGCACAGTGTAGTACATAGTATATGAGTGAGTTGCACTGAAAAACTTAGAATATAAGAAACGCACAGTGTAGTACATAGTATATGAGTGAGTTGCACTGAAAAACTTAGAATAAAAGAAACGCACAGTGTAGTACATAGTATATGAATGAGTTGCACTGAAAAACTTAGAATATAAAAAACGCAGAGTTTAGTACATAGTATATGAGTGAGTTGCACTGAAAAACTTAGAATATAAGAAACGCACAGTGTAATACATAGTATATGAGTGAGATGCACTGAAAAACTTAGAATTTAAGAAACGCACAGTGTAGTACATAGTATATGAGTGAGTTGCACTGTAAAACTTAGAATATAAGAAACGCACAGTGTAGTACATAGTATATGAGTGAGTTGCACTGAAAAACTTAGAATATAAGAAACGCACAGTGTAGTACATAGTATATGAGTGAGTTGCACTGAAAAACTTAGAATATAAGAAACGCACAGTGTAGTACATAGTATATGAGTGAGTTGCACTCAAAAACTTAGAATATAAGAAACGCACAGTGTAGTACATAGTATATGAGTGAGTTGCACTGAAAAACTTGAATTTACTGAAAAACCCGCATTACACGAAATGCACAGTGTAGTACATAGTATATGAGAGAGTTGCACTCAAAAACTTAGAATATAAGAAACGCACAGTGTAGTACATAGTATATGAGTGCGTTGCACTGAAAAACTTAGAATATAAGAAACGCACAGTGTAGTAAGTAGTATATGAGTGAGTTGCACTGAAAAACTTAGAATATAAGAAACGCACAGTGTAGTGCATAGTATATGAGTGAGTTGCACTGAAAAACTTAGAATATAAGAAACGCACAGTGTAGTACATAGTATATGAGTGAGTTGCACTGAAAAACTTAGAATTTACTGAAAAACCCGCATTACACGAAATGCATAGTGTAGTACATAGTATATGAGTGAGTTGCACTGAAAAACCTGGAATATAAGAAACGCACAGTGTAGTACATAGTATATGAGTGAGTTGCACTGAAAAACTTAGAATATAAGAAACGCACAGAGTAGTACATAGTATATGAGTGAGTTGCACTGAAAAACTTAGAATATAAGAAACGCACAGTGTAGTACATATTATATGAGTGAGTTGCACTGAAAAACTTAGAATATAAGAAACGCACAGTGTAGTACATAGTATATGAGTGAGTTGCACTGAAAAACTTAGAATATAAGAAACGCACAGTGTAGTACATAGTATATGAGTGAGTTGCACTGAAAAACTTAGAATATAAGAAACGCACAGTGTAGTACATAGTATATGAGTGAGTTGCAGTGAAAAACTTAGAATATAAGAAACGCACAGTGTAGTACATAGTATATGAGTGAGTTGCACTGAAAAACTTAGAATATAAGAAACGCACAGTATAGTACATAGTATATGAGTGAGTTGCACTGAAAAACTTAGAATATAAGAAACGCACAGTGTAGTACATAGTATATGAATGAGTTGCACTGAAAAACTTAGAATATAAAAAACACACAGTGTAGTACATAGTATATGAGTGAGTTGCACTGAAAAACTTAGAATATAAGAAACGCACAGTGTAATACATAGTATATGAGTGAGATGCACTGAAAAACTTAGAATTTAAGAAACGCACAGTGTAGTACATAGTATATGAGTGAGTTGCACTGAAAAACTTAGAATATAAGAAACGCACAGTATAGTACATAGTATATGAGTGAGTTGCACTGAAAAACTTAGAATATAAGAAACGCACAGTGTAGTACATAGTATATGAATGAGTTGCACTGAAAAACTTAGAATATAAAAAACACACAGTGTAGTACATAGTATATGAGTGAGTTGCACTGAAAAACTTAGAATATAAGAAACGCACAGTGTAATACATAGTATATGAGTGAGATGCACTGAAAAACTTAGAATTTAAGAAACGCACAGTGTAGTACATAGTATATGAGTGAGTTGCACTGAAAAACTTAGAATATAAGAAACGCACAGTGTAGTACATAGTATATGAGTGAGTTGCACTGAAAAACTTAGAATATAAGAAACGCACAGTGTAGTAAGTAGTATATGAGTGAGTTGCACTGAAAAACTTAGAATATAAGAAACGCACAGTGTAGTACAAAGTATATGAGTGAGTTGCACTGAAAAACTTAGAATATAAGAAACGCACAGTGTAGTACATAGTATATGAGTGAGTTGCAGTGAAAAACTTAGAATATAAGAAACGCACAGTGTAGTACATAGTATATGAGTGAGTTGCACTGAAAAACTTAGAATATAAGAAACGCACAGTATAGTACATAGTATATGAGTGAGTTGCACTGAAAAACTTAGAATATAAGAAACGCACAGTGTAGTACATAGTATATGAATGAGTTGCACTGAAAAACTTAGAATATAAAAAACACACAGTGTAGTACATAGTATATGAGTGAGTTGCACTGAAAAACTTAGAATATAAGAAACGCACAGTGTAATACATAGTATATGAGTGAGATGCACTGAAAAACTTAGAATTTAAGAAACGCACAGTGTAGTACATAGTATATGAGTGAGTTGCACTGTAAAACTTAGAATATAAGAAACGCACAGTGTAGTACATAGTATATGAGTGAGTTGCACTGAAAAACTTAGAATATAAGAAACGCACAGTGTAGTACATAGTATATGAGTGAGTTGCACTGAAAAACTTAGAATATAAGAAACGCACAGTGTAGTACATAGTATATGAGTGAGTTGCACTCAAAAACTTAGAATATAAGAAACGCACAGTGTAGTACATAGTATATGAGTGAGTTGCACTGAAAAACTTGAATTTACTGAAAAACCCGCATTACATGAAATGCACAGTGTAGTACATAGTATATGAGTGAGTTGCACTCAAAAACTTAGAATATAAGAAACGCACAGTGTAGTACATAGTATATGAGTGAGTTGCACTCAAAAACTTAGAATATAAGAAACGCACAGTGTAGTACATAGTATATGAGTGAGTTGCACTCAAAAACTTAGAATATAAGAAACGCACAGTGTAGTACATAGTATATGAGTGAGTTGCACTGAAAAACTTGATTTTACTGAAAAACCCGCATTACACGAAATGCACAGTGTAGTACATAGTATATGAGTGAGTTGCACTCAAAAACTTAGAATATAAGAAACGCACAGTGTAGTACATAGTATATGAGTGAGTTGCACTGAAAAACTTAGTATATAAGAAACGCACAGTGTAGTAAGTAGTATATGAGTGAGTTGCACTGAAAAACTTAGAATATAAGAAACGCACAGTGTAGTACATAGTATATGAGTGAGTTGCACTGAAAAACTTAGAATATAAGAAACGCACAGTGTAATACATAGTATATGAGTGAGATGCACTGAAAAACTTAGAATTTAAGAAACGCACAGTGTAGTACATAGTATATGAGTGAGTTGCACTGTAAAACTTAGAATATAAGAAACGCACAGTGTAGTACATAGTATATGAGTGAGTTGCACTGAAAAACTTAGAATATAAGAAACGCACAGTGTAGTACATAGTATATGAGTGAGTTGCACTCAAAAACTTAGAATATAAGAAACGCACAGTGTAGTACATAGTATATGAGTGAGTTGCACTGAAAAACTTAGAATATAAGAAACGCACAGTGTAGTACATAGTATATGAGTGAGTTGCACTGAAAAACTTAGAATTTAAGAAACGCACAGTGTAGTACATAGTATAAGAGTGAGTTGCACTGAAAAACTTAGAATATAAGAAACGCACAGTGTAGTAAGTAGTATATGAGTGAGTTGCACTGAAAAACTAGAATATAAGAAACGCACAGAGAAGTACAAAGTATATGAGTGAGTTGCACTGAAAAACTTAGAATATAAGAAACGCACAGTGTAGTACATAGTATATGAGTGAGTTGCACTGAAAAACTTATAATATAAGAAACGCACAGTGTAGTGCATAGTATATGAGTGAGTTGCACTGAAAAACATAGAATATAAGAAACGCACAGTGTAGTACATAGTATATGAGTGAGTTGCATTGAAAAACTTAGAATATAAGAAACGCACAGTGTAGTGCATAGTATATGAGTGAGTTGCACTGAAAAACTTAGAATATAAGAAACGCACAGTATAGTACATAGTATATGAATGAGTTGCACTGAAAAACTTAGAATTTACTGAAAAACCCGCATTACACGAAATGCACAGTGTAGTACATATTATATGAGTGAGTTGCACTGAAAAACTTAGAATATAAGAAACGCACAGTGTAGTGCATAGTATAAGAGTGAGTTGCACTGAAAAACTTAGAATATAAGAAACGCACAGTGTAGTACATAGTATATGAGTGAGTTGCACTGAAAAACTTGAATTTACTGAAAAACCCGCATTACACGAAACGCACAGTGTAGTACATAGTATATGAGTGAGTTGCACTGAAAAACTTAGAATATAAGAAACGCACAGTGTAGTACATAGTATATGAGTGAGTTGCACTGAAAAACTTAGAATATAAGAAACGCACAGTGTAGTACATAGTATATGAGTGAGTTGCACTGAAAAACTTAGAATATAAGAAACGCACAGTGTAGTACATAGTATATGAGTGAGTTGCACTGAAAAACTTAGAATAAAAGAAACGCACAGTGTAGTACATAGTATATGAATGAGTTGCACTGAAAAACTTAGAATATAAAAAACGCAGAGTTTAGTACATAGTATATGAGTGAGTTGCACTGAAAAACTTAGAATATAAGAAACGCACAGTGTAATACATAGTATATGAGTGAGATGCACTGAAAAACTTAGAATTTAAGAAACGCACAGTGTAGTACATAGTATATGAGTGAGTTGCACTGTAAAACTTAGAATATAAGAAACGCACAGTGTAGTACATAGTATATGAGTGAGTTGCACTGAAAAACTTAGAATATAAGAAACGCACAGTGTAGTACATAGTATATGAGTGAGTTGCACTGAAAAACTTAGAATATAAGAAACGCACAGTGTAGTACATAGTATATGAGTGAGTTGCACTCAAAAACTTAGAATATAAGAAACGCACAGTGTAGTACATAGTATATGAGTGAGTTGCACTGAAAAACTTGAATTTACTGAAAAACCCGCATTACACGAAATGCACAGTGTAGTACATAGTATATGAGAGAGTTGCACTCAAAAACTTAGAATATAAGAAACGCACAGTGTAGTACATAGTATATGAGTGCGTTGCACTGAAAAACTTAGAATATAAGAAACGCACAGTGTAGTAAGTAGTATATGAGTGAGTTGCACTGAAAAACTTAGAATATAAGAAACGCACAGTGTAGTGCATAGTATATGAGTGAGTTGCACTGAAAAACTTAGAATATAAGAAACGCACAGTGTAGTACATAGTATATGAGTGAGTTGCACTGAAAAACTTAGAATTTACTGAAAAACCCGCATTACACGAAATGCATAGTGTAGTACATAGTATATGAGTGAGTTGCACTGAAAAACCTGGAATATAAGAAACGCACAGTGTAGTACATAGTATATGAGTGAGTTGCACTGAAAAACTTAGAATATAAGAAACGCACAGAGTAGTACATAGTATATGAGTGAGTTGCACTGAAAAACTTAGAATATAAGAAACGCACAGTGTAGTACATATTATATGAGTGAGTTGCACTGAAAAACTTAGAATATAAGAAACGCACAGTGTAGTACATAGTATATGAGTGAGTTGCACTGAAAAACTTAGAATATAAGAAACGCACAGTGTAGTACATAGTATATGAGTGAGTTGCACTGAAAAACTTAGAATATAAGAAACGCACAGTGTAGTACATAGTATATGAGTGAGTTGCAATGAAAAACTTAGAATATAAAAAACTCACAGTGTAGTACATAGTATATGAGTGAGTTGTACTGAAAAACTTAGAATATAAGAAACGCACAGTGTAGTACATAGTATATGAGTGAGTTGCACTCAAAAACTTAGAATATAAGAAACGCACAGTGTAGTACATAGTATATGAGTGAGTTGCGATGAAAAACTTAGAATATAAGAAACGCACAGTGTAGTACATAGTATATGAGTGAGTTGCACTGAAAAACTTAGAATATAAGAAACGCACAGTGTAGTACATAGTATATGAGTGAGTTGAACTGAAAAACTTAGAATATAAGAAACGCACAGTGTAGTACATAGTATATGAGTGAGTTGCACTGAAAAACTTAGAATATAAGAAACGCACAGTGTAATACATAGTATATGAGTGAGATGCACTGAAAAACTTAGAATTTAAGAAACGCACAGTGTAGTACATAGTATATGAGTGAGTTGCACTGTAAAACTTAGAATATAAGAAACGCACAGTGTAGTACATAGTATATGAGTGAGTTGCACTGAAAAACTTAGAATATAAGAAACGCACAGTGTAGTACATAGTATATGAGTGAGTTGCACTCAAAAACTTAGAATATAAGAAACGCACAGTGTAGTACATAGTATATGAGTGAGTTGCACTGAAAAACTTAGAATATAAGAAACGCACAGTGTAGTACATAGTATATGAGTGAGTTGCACTGAAAAACTTAGAATTTAAGAAACGCACAGTGTAGTACATAGTATATGAGTGAGTTGCACTGAAAAACTTGAATTTACTGAAAACCCGCATTACACGAAATGCACAGTGTAGTACATAGTATATGAGTGAGTTGCACTGAAAAACTTAGAATATAAGAAACGCACAGTGTAGTACATAGTATATGAGTGAGTTGCACTGAAAAACTTAGAATATAAGAAACGCACAGTGTAGTAAGTAGTATATGAGTGAGTTGCACTGAAAAACTTAGAATATAAGAAACGCACAGTGTAGTACAAAGTATATGAGTGAGTTGCACTGAAAAACTTAGAATATAAGAAACGCACAGTGTAGTACATAGTATATGAGTGAGTTGCAGTGAAAAACTTAGAATATAAGAAACGCACAGTGTAGTACATAGTATATGAGTGAGTTGCACTGAAAAACTTAGAATATAAGAAACGCACAGTATAGTACATAGTATATGAGTGAGTTGCACTGAAAAACTTAGAATATAAGAAACGCACAGTGTAGTACATAGTATATGAATGAGTTGCACTGAAAAACTTAGAATATAAAAAACACACAGTGTAGTACATAGTATATGAGTGAGTTGCACTGAAAAACTTAGAATATAAGAAACGCACAGTGTAGTACATAGTATATGAGTGAGTTGCACTCAAAAACTTAGAATATAAGAAACGCACAGTGTAGTACATAGTATATGAGTGAGTTGCACTGAAAAACTTAGAATATAAGAAACGCACAGTGTAGTACATAGTATATGAGTGAGTTGCACTGAAAAACTTAGAATTTAAGAAACGCACAGTGTAGTACATAGTATATGAGTGAGTTGCACTGAAAAACTTGAATTTACTGAAAACCCGCATTACACGAAATGCACAGTGTAGTACATAGTATATGAGTGAGTTGCACTGAAAAACTTAGAATATAAGAAACGCACAGTGTAGTACATAGTATATGAGTGAGTTGCACTGAAAAACTTAGAATATAAGAAACGCACAGTGTAGTAAGTAGTATATGAGTGAGTTGCACTGAAAAACTTAGAATATAAGAAACGCACAGTGTAGTACAAAGTATATGAGTGAGTTGCACTGAAAAACTTAGAATATAAGAAACGCACAGTGTAGTACATAGTATATGAGTGAGTTGCAGTGAAAAACTTAGAATATAAGAAACGCACAGTGTAGTACATAGTATATGAGTGAGTTGCACTGAAAAACTTAGAATATAAGAAACGCACAGTATAGTACATAGTATATGAGTGAGTTGCACTGAAAAACTTAGAATATAAGAAACGCACAGTGTAGTACATAGTATATGAATGAGTTGCACTGAAAAACTTAGAATATAAAAAACACACAGTGTAGTACATAGTATATGAGTGAGTTGCACTGAAAAACTTAGAATATAAGAAACGCACAGTGTAATACATAGTATATGAGTGAGATGCACTGAAAAACTTAGAATTTAAGAAACGCACAGTGTAGTACATAGTATATGAGTGAGTTGCACTGTAAAACTTAGAATATAAGAAACGCACAGTGTAGTACATAGTATATGAGTGAGTTGCACTGAAAAACTTAGAATATAAGAAACGCACAGTGTAGTACATAGTATATGAGTGAGTTGCACTGAAAAACTTAGAATATAAGAAACGCACAGTGTAGTACATAGTATATGAGTGAGTTGCACTCAAAAACTTAGAATATAAGAAACGCACAGTGTAGTACATAGTATATGAGTGAGTTGCACTGAAAAACTTGAATTTACTGAAAAACCCGCATTACATGAAATGCACAGTGTAGTACATAGTATATGAGTGAGTTGCACTCAAAAACTTAGAATATAAGAAACGCACAGTGTAGTACATAGTATATGAGTGAGTTGCACTGAAAAACTTAGAATATAAGAAACGCACAGTGTAGTAAATAGTATATGAGTGAGTTGCACTGAAAAACTTAGAATATAAGAAACGCACAGTGTAGTACAAAGTATATGAGTGAGTTGCACTGAAAAACTTAGAATATAAGAAACGCACAGTGTAATACATAGTATATGAGTGAGATGCACTGAAAAACTTAGAATTTAAGAAACGCACAGTGTAGTACATAGTATATGAGTGAGTTGCACTGTAAAACTTAGAATATAAGAAACGCACAGTGTAGTACATAGTATATGAGTGAGTTGCACTGAAAAACTTAGAATATAAGAAACGCACAGTGTAGTACATAGTATATGAGTGAGTTGCACTGAAAAACTTAGAATATAAGAAACGCACAGTGTAGTACATAGTATATGAGTGAGTTGCACTGAAAAACTTAGAATTTAAGAAACGCACAGTGTAGTACATGGTATATGAGTGAGTTGCACTCAAAAACTTAGAATATAAGAAACGCACAGTGTAGTACATAGTATATGAGTGAGTTGCACTGAAAAACTTAGAATATAAGAAACGCACAGTGTAATACATAGTATATGAGTGAGATGCACTGAAAAACTTAGAATTTAAGAAACGCACAGTGTAGTACATAGTATATGAGTGAGTTGCACTGTAAAACTTAGAATATAAGAAACGCACAGTGTAGTACATAGTATATGAGTGAGTTGCACTGAAAAACTTAGAATATAAGAAACGCACAGTGTAGTACATAGTATATGAGTGAGTTGCACTGAAAAACTTAGAATATAAGAAACGCACAGTGTAGTACATAGTATATGAGTGAGTTGCACTCAAAAACTTAGAATATAAGAAACGCACAGTGTAGTACATAGTATATGAGTGAGTTGCACTGAAAAACTTGAATTTACTGAAAAACCCGCATTACATGAAATGCACAGTGTAGTACATAGTATATGAGTGAGTTGCACTCAAAAACTTAGAATATAAGAAACGCACAGTGTAGTACATAGTATATGAGTGAGTTGCACTGAAAAACTTAGAATATAAGAAACGCACAGTGTAGTAAATAGTATATGAGTGAGTTGCACTGAAAAACTTAGAATATAAGAAACGCACAGTGTAGTACAAAGTATATGAGTGAGTTGCACTGAAAAACTTAGAATATAAGAAACGCACAGTGTAGTACATAGTATATGAGTGAGTTGCACTGAAAAACTTAGAATATAAGAAACGCACAGTGTAATACATAGTATATGAGTGAGATGCACTGAAAAACTTAGAATTTAAGAAACGCACAGTGTAGTACATAGTATATGAGTGAGTTGCACTGTAAAACTTAGAATATAAGAAACGCACAGTGTAGTACATAGTATATGAGTGAGTTGCACTGAAAAACTTAGAATATAAGAAACGCACAGTGTAGTACATAGTATATGAGTGAGTTGCACTCAAAAACTTAGAATATAAGAAACGCACAGTGTAGTACATAGTATATGAGTGAGTTGCACTGAAAAACTTAGAATATAAGAAACGCACAGTGTAGTACATAGTATATGAGTGAGTTGCACTGAAAAACTTAGAATTTAAGAAACGCACAGTGTAGTACATAGTATATGAGTGAGTTGCACTGAAAAACTTAGAATATAAGAAACGCACAGTGTAGTAAGTAGTATATGAGTGAGTTGCACTGAAAAACTTAGAATATAAGAAACGCACAGTGTAGTACATAGTATATGAGTGAGTTGCACTGAAAAACTTAGAATATAAGAAACGCACAGTGTAGTAAGTAGTATATGAGTGAGTTGCACTGAAAAACTTAGAATTTAAGAAACGCACAGTGTAGTACATAGTATATGAGTGAGTTGCACTGAAAAACTTAGAATATAAGAAACGCACAGTGTAGTACATAGTATATGAGTGAGTTGCACTGAAAAACTTAGAATATAAGAAACGCACAGTGTAGTACATAGTATATGAGTGAGTTGCACTGAAAAACTTAGAATATAAGAAACGCACAGTGTAGTACATAGTATATGAGTGAGTTGCACTGAAAAACTTAGAATATAAGAAACGCACAGTGTAGTACATAGTATATGAGTGAGTTGCACTGAAAAACTTAGAATATAAGAAACGCACAGTGTAGTACATAGTATATGAGTGAGTTGCATTGAAAAACTTAGAATATAAGAAACGCACAGTGTAGTACATAGTATATGAATGAGTTGCACTGAAAAACTTGGAATATAAAAAACGCACAGTGTAGTACATAGTATATGAGTGAGTTGCACTGAAAAACTTAGAATATAAGAAACGCACAGTGTAATACATAGTATATGAGTGAGATGCACTGAAAAACTTAGAATTTAAGAAACGCACAGTGTAGTACATAGTATATGAGTGAGTTGCACTGTAAAACTTAGAATATAAGAAACGCACAGTGTAGTACATAGTATATGAGTGAGTTGCACTGAAAAACTTAGAATATAAGAAACGCACAGTGTAGTACATAGTATATGAGTGAGTTGCACTGAAAAACTTAGAATATAAGAAACGCACAGTGTAGTACATAGTATATGAGTGAGTTGCACTCAAAAACTTAGAATATAAGAAACGCACAGTGTAGTACATAGTATATGAGTGAGTTGCACTGAAAAACTTGATTTTACTGAAAAACCCGCATTACACGAAATGCACAGTGTAGTACATAGTATATGAGTGAGTTGCACTCAAAAACTTAGAATATAAGAAACGCACAGTGTAGTACATAGTATATGAGTGAGTTGCACTGAAAAACTTAGTATATAAGAAACGCACAGTGTAGTAAGTAGTATATGAGTGAGTTGCACTGAAAAACTTAGAATATAAGAAACGCACAGTGTAGTACATAGTATATGAGTGAGTTGCACTGAAAAACTTAGAATATAAGAAACGCACAGTGTAATACATAGTATATGAGTGAGATGCACTGAAAAACTTAGAATTTAAGAAACGCACAGTGTAGTACATAGTATATGAGTGAGTTGCACTGTAAAACTTAGAATATAAGAAACGCACAGTGTAGTACATAGTATATGAGTGAGTTGCACTGAAAAACTTAGAATATAAGAAACGCACAGTGTAGTACATAGTATATGAGTGAGTTGCACTCAAAAACTTAGAATATAAGAAACGCACAGTGTAGTACATAGTATATGAGTGAGTTGCACTGAAAAACTTAGAATATAAGAAACGCACAGTGTAGTACATAGTATATGAGTGAGTTGCACTGCAAAACTTAGAATTTAAGAAACGCACAGTGTAGTACATAGTATATGAGTGAGTTGCACTGAAAAACTTAGAATATAAGAAACGCACAGTGTAGTAAGTAGTATATGAGTGAGTTGCACTGAAAAACTTAGAATATAAGAAACGCACAGTGTAGTACATAGTATATGAGTGAGTTGCACTGAAAAACTTAGAATATAAGAAACGCACAGTGTAGTACATAGTATATGAGTGAGTTGCACTGAAAAACTTAGAATATAAGAAACGCACAGTGTAGTACATAGTATATGAGTGAGTTGCATTGAAAAACTTAGAATATAAGAAACGCACAGTGTAGTGCATAGTATATGAGTGAGTTGCACTGAAAAACTTAGAATATAAGAAACGCACAGTATAGTACATAGTATATGAATGAGTTGCACTGAAAAACTTAGAATTTACTGAAAAACCCGCATTACACGAAATGCACAGTGTAGTACATAGTATATGAGTGAGTTGCACTGAAAAACTTAGAATATAAGAAACGCACAGTGTAGTGCATAGTATAAGAGTGAGTTGCACTGAAAAACTTAGAATATAAGAAACGCACAGTGTAGTACATAGTATATGAGTGAGTTGCACTGAAAAACTTGAATTTACTGAAAAACCCGCATTACACGAAATGCACAGTGTAGTACATAGTATATGAGTGAGTTGCACTGAAAAACTTAGAATATAAGAAACGCACAGTGTAGTACATAGTATATGAGTGAGTTGCACTGAAAAACTTAGAATATAAGAAAAGCACAGTGTAGTAAGTAGTATATGAGTGAGTTGCACTGAAAAACTTAGAATATAAGAAACGCACAGTGTAGTACATAGTATATGAGTGAGTTGCACTGAAAAACTTAGAATATAAGAAACGCACAGTGTAGTATATAGTATATGAGTGAGTTGCACTGAAAAACTTAGAATATAAGAAACGCACAGTGTAGTACAAAGTATATGAGTGAGTTGCACTGAAAAACTTAGAATATAAGAAACGCACAGTGTAGTACATAGTATATGAGTGAGTTGCACTGAAAAACTTAAAATATAAGAAACGCACAGTGTAGGACATAGTATATGAGTGAGTTGCACTGAAAAACTTAGAATATAAGAAACGCACAGTGTAGTACATAGTATATGAGTGAGTTGCATTGAAAAACTTAGAATATAAGAAACGCACAGTGTAGTGCATAGTATATGAGTGAGTTGCACTGAAAAACTTAGAATATAAGAAACGCACAGTATAGTACATAGTATATGAATGAGTTGCACTGAAAAACTTAGAATTTACTGAAAAACCCGCATTACACGAAATGCAAAGTGTAGTACATAGTATATGAGTGAGTTGCACTGAAAAACTTAGAATATAAGAAACGCACAGTGTAGTGCATAGTATATGAGTGAGTTGCACTGAAAAACTTAGAATATAAGAAACGCACAGTGTAGTACATAGTATATGAGTGAGTTGCACTGAAAAACTTAGAATTTACTGAAAAACCCGCATTACACGAAATGCATAGTGTAGTACATAGTATATGAGTGAGTTGCACTGAAAAACTTAGAATATAAGAAACGCACAGTGTAGTACATAGTATATGAGTGAGTTGCACTGAAAAACTTAGAATATAAGAAACGCACAGTGTAGTACATAGTATATGAGTGAGTTGCACTGAAAAACTTAGAATATAAGAAACGCACAGTGTAGTACATAGTATATGAGTGAGTTGCACTGAAAAACTTAGAATATAAGAAACGCACAGTGTAGTACATAGTATATGAGTGAGTTGCACTGAAAAACTTAGAATATAAGAAACGCACAGTGTAGTACATAGTATATGAGTGAGTTGCACTGAAAAACTTAGAATATAAGAAACGCACAGTGTAGTACATAGTATATGAGTGAGTTGCACTGAAAAACTTAGAATATAAAAAACGCACAGTGTAGTACATAGTATATGAGTGAGTTGTACTGAAAAACTTAGAATATAAGAAACGCACAGTGTAGTACATAGTATATGAGTGAGTTGCGATGAAAAACTTAGAATATAAGAAACGCACAGTGTAGTACATAGTATATGAGTGAGTTGCACTGAAAAACTTAGAATATAAGAAACGCACAGTGTAGTACATAGTATATGAGTGAGTTGAACTGAAAAACTTAGAATATAAGAAAGGCACAGTGTAGTACATAGTATATGAGTGAGTTGCACTGAAAAACTTAGAATATAAGAAACGCACAGTGTAATACATAGTATATGAGTGAGATGCACTGAAAAATTTAGAATTTAAGAAACGCACAGTGTAGTACATAGTATATGAGTGAGTTGCACTGTAAAACTTAGAATATAAGAAACGCACAGTGTAGTACATAGTATATGAGTGAGTTGCACTGAAAAACTTAGAATATAAGAAACGCACAGTGTAGTACATAGTATATGAGTGAGTTGCACTCAAAAACTTAGAATATAAGAAACGCACAGTGTAGTACATAGTATATGAGTGAGTTGCACTGAAAAACTTAGAATATAAGAAACGCACAGTGTAGTACATAGTATATGAGTGAGTTGCACTGAAAAACTTAGAATTTAAGAAACGCACAGTGTAGTACATAGTATATGAGTGAGTTGCACTGAAAAACTTGAATTTACTGAAAAACCCGCATTACACGAAATGCACAGTGTAGTACATAGTATATGAGTGAGTTGCACTGAAAAACTTAGAATATAAGAAACGCACAGTGTAGTACATAGTATATGAGTGAGTTGCACTGAAAAACTTAGAATATAAGAAACGCACAGTGTAGTAAGTAGTATATGAGTGAGTTGCACTGAAAAACTTAGAATATAAGAAACGCACAGTGTAGTACAAAGTATATGAGTGAGTTGCACTGAAAAACTTAGAATATAAGAAACGCACAGTGTAGTACATAGTATATGAGTGAGTTGCACTGAAAAACTTAGAATATAAGAAACGCACAGTGTAGTACATAGTATATGAGTGAGTTGCACTGAAAAACTTAGAATATAAGAAACGCACAGTGTAGTACATAGTATATGAGTGAGTTGCACTGAAAAACTTAGAATATAAGAAACGCACAGTGTAGTACATAGTATATGAATGAGTTGCACTGAAAAACTTAGAATATAAAAAACGCACAGTGTAGTACATAGTATATGAGTGAGTTGCACTAAAAAACTTAGAATATAAGAAACGCACAGTGTAATACATAGTATATGAGTGAGATGCACTGAAAAACTTAGAATTTAAGAAACGCACAGTGTAGTACATAGTATATGAGTGAGTTGCACTGTAAAACTTAGAATATAAGAAACGCACAGTGTAGTACATAGTATATGAGTGAGTTGCACTGAAAAACTTAGAATATAAGAAACGCACAGTGTAGTACATAGTATATGAGTGAGTTGCACTCAAAAACTTAGAATATAAGAAACGCACAGTGTAGTACATAGTATATGAGTGAGTTGCACTGAAAAACTTAGAATATAAGAAACGCACAGTGTAGTACATAGTATATGAGTGAGTTGCACTGAAAAACTTAGAATTTAAGAAACGCACAGTGTAGTACATAGTATATGAGTGAGTTGCACTGAAAAACTTAGAATATAAGAAACGCACAGTGTAGTAAGTAGTATATGAGTGAGTTGCACTGAAAAACTTAGAATATAAGAAACGCACAGTGTAGTACAAAGTATATGAGTGAGTTGCACTGAAAAACTTAGAATATAAGAAACGCACAGTGTAGTACATAGTATATGAGTGAGTTGCACTGAAAAACTTAGAATATAAGAAACGCACAGTGTAGTACATAGTATATGAGTGAGTTGCACTGAAAAACTTAGAATATAAGAAACGCACAGTGTAGTACATAGTATATGAGTGAGTTGCATTGAAAAACTTAGAATATAAGAAACGCTCAGTGTAGTGCATAGTATATGAGTGAGTTGCACTGAATAACTTAGAATATAAGAAACGCACAGTAGAGTACATAGTATATGAATGAGTTGCACTGAAAAACTTAGAATTTACTGAAAAACCCGCATTACACGAAATGCACAGTGTAGTACATAGTATATGAGTGAGTTGCACTGAAAAACTTAGAATATAAGAAACGCACAGTGTAGTGCATAGTATATGAGTGAGTTGCACTGAAAAACTTAGAATATAAGAAACGCACAGTGTAGTACATAGTATATGAGTGAGTTGCACTGAAAAACTTAGAATTTACTGAAAAACCCGCAGTACACGAAATGCACAGTGTAGTACATAGTATATAAGTGAGTTGCACTGAAAAACTTAGAATATAAGAAACGCACAGTGTAGTACATAGTATATGAGTGAGTTGCACTGAAAAACTTAGAATATAAGAAACGCACAGTGTAGTACATAGTATATGAGTGAGTTGCACTGAAAAACTTACAATATAAGAAACGCACAGTGTAGTACATAGTATATGAATGAGTTGCACTGAAAAACTTAGAATATAAAAAACGCACAGTGTAGTACATAGTATATGAGTGAGTTGCACTGAAAAACTTAGAATATAAGAAACGCACAGTGTAGTACATAGTATATGAGTGAGTTGCACTGAAAAACTTAGAATATAAGAAACGCACAGTGTAGTACATAGTATATGAGTGAGTTGCACTGAAAAACTTAGAATATAAGAAACGCACAGTGTAGTACATAGTATATGAGTGAGTTGCACTGAAAAACTTAGAATATAAGAAACGCACAGTGTAGTACATATTATATGAGTGAGTTGCACTGAAAAACTTAGAATATAAGAAACGCACAGTGTAGTACATAGTATATGAGTGAGTTGCACTGAAAAACTTAGAATTTACTGAAAAACCCGCATTACACGAAATGCACAGTGTAGTACATAGTATATGAGTGAGTTGCACTGAAAAACTTAGAATATAAGAAACGCACAGTGTAGTACATAGTATATGAGTGAGTTGCACTGAAAAACTTAGAATATAAGAAACGCACAGTGTAGTACATAGTATATGAGTGAGTTGCACTGAAAAACTTAGAATATAAGAAACGCACAGTGTAGTACATAGTATATGAGTGAGTTGCACTGAAAAACTTAGAATATAAGAAACGCACAGTGTAGTACATAGTATATGAATGAGTTGCACTGAAAAACTTAGAATATAAAAAACGCACAGTGTAGTACATAGTATATGAGTGAGTTGCACTGAAAAACTTAGAATATAAGAAACGCACAGTGTAATACATAGTATATGAGTGAGATGCACTGAAAAACTTAGAATTTAAGAAACGCACAGTGTAGTACATAGTATATGAGTGAGTTGCACTGTAAAACTTAGAATATAAGAAACGCACAGTGTAGTACATAGTATATGAGTGAGTTGCACTGAAAAACTTAGAATATAAGAAACGCACAGTGTAGTACATAGTATATGAGTGAGTTTCACTCAAAAACTTAGAATATAAGAAACGCACAGTGTAGTACATAGTATATGAGTGAGTTGCACTGAAAAACTTAGAATATAAGAAACGCACAGTGTAGTACATAGTATATGAGTGAGTTGCACTGAAAAACTTAGAATTTAAGAAACGCACAGTGTAGTACATAGTATATGAGTGAGTTGCACTGAAAAACTTAGAATATAAGAAACGCACAGTGTAGTAAGTAGTATATGAGTGAGTTGCACTGAAAAACTTAGAATATAAGAAACGCACAGTGTAGTACAAAGTATATGAGTGAGTTGCACTGAAAAACTTAGAATATAAGAAACGCACAGTGTAGTACATAGTATATGAGTGAGTTGCACTGAAAAACTTAGAATATAAGAAACGCACAGTGTAGTACATAGTATATGAGTGAGTTGCACTGAAAAACTTAGAATATAAGAAACGCACAGTGTAGTACATAGTATATGAGTGAGTTGCATTGAAAAACTTAGAATATAAGAAACGCTCAGTGTAGTGCATAGTATATGAGTGAGTTGCACTGAAAAACTTAGAATATAAGAAACGCACAGTAGAGTACATAGTATATGAATGAGTTGCACTGAAAAACTTAGAATTTACTGAAAAACCCGCATTACACGAAATGCACAGTGTAGTACATAGTATATGAGTGAGTTGCACTGAAAAACTTAGAATATAAGAAACGCACAGTGTAGTGCATAGTATATGAGTGAGTTGCACTGAAAAACTTAGAATATAAGAAACGCACAGTGTAGTACATAGTATATGAGTGAGTTGCACTGAAAAACTTAGAATTTACTGAAAAACCCGCAGTACACGAAATGCACAGTGTAGTACATAGTATATGAGTGAGTTGCACTGAAAAACTTAGAATATAAGAAACGCACAGTGTAGTACATAGTATATGAGTGAGTTGCACTGAAAAACTTAGAATATAAGAAACGCACAGTGTAGTACATAGTATATGAGTGAGTTGCACTGAAAAACTTAGAATATAAGAAACGCACAGTGTAGTACATAGTATATGAGTGAGTTGCACTGAAAAACTTACAATATAAGAAACGCACAGTGTAGTACATAGTATATGAATGAGTTGCACTGAAAAACTTAGAATATAAAAAACGCACAGTGTAGTACATAGTATATGAGTGAGTTGCACTGAAAAACTTAGAATATAAGAAACGCACAGTGTAGTACATAGTATATGAGTGAGTTGCACTGAAAAACTTAGAATATAAGAAACGCACAGTGTAGTACATAGTATATGAGTGAGTTGCACTGAAAAACTTAGAATATAAGAAACGCACAGTGTAGTACATAGTATATGAGTGAGTTGCACTGAAAAACTTAGAATATAAGAAACGCACAGTGTAGTACATAGTATATGAGTGAGTT
The DNA here is from genome assembly GCF_978045245.1 of Mus caroli. Taxonomy (NCBI): domain Eukaryota; kingdom Metazoa; phylum Chordata; class Mammalia; order Rodentia; family Muridae; genus Mus; species Mus caroli. The sequence goes on along the minus strand of NW_028227316.1, from coordinate 667,924 downwards.
GCACTGAAAAACTTAGAATATAAGAAACGCACAGTGTAGTACATAGTATATGAGTGAGTTGCACTGAAAAACTTAGAATTTACTGAAAAACCCGCATTACACGAAATGCACAGTGTAGTACATAGTATATGAGTGAGTTGCACTGAAAAACTTAGAATATAAGAAACGCACAGTGTAGTACATAGTATATGAGTGAGTTGCACTGAAAAACTTAGAATATAAGAAACGCACAGTGTAGTACATATTATATGAGTGAGTTGCACTGAAAAACTTAGAATATAAGAAACGCACAGTGTAGTACATAGTATATGAGTGAGTTGCACTGAAAAACTTAGAATATAAGAAACGCACAGTGTAGTACATAGTATATGAGTGAGTTGCACTGAAAAACTTAGAATATAAAAAACGCACAGTGTAGTACATAGTATATGAGTGAGTTGCACTGAAAAACTTAGAATATAAGAAACGCACAGTGTAGTACATAGTATATGAGTGAGTTGCGATGAAAAACTTAGAATATAAGAAACGCACAGTGTAATACATAGTATATGAGTGAGATGCACTGAAAAACTTAGAATTTAAGAAACGCACAGTGTAGTACATAGTATATGAGTGAGTTGCACTGTAAAACTTAGAATATAAGAAACGCACAGTGTAGTACATAGTATATGAGTGAGTTGCACTCAAAAACTTGAATTTACTGAAAAACCCGCATTACACGAAATGCACAGTGTAGTACATAATATATGAGTGAGTTGCACTCAAAAACTTAGAATATAAGAAACGCACAGTGTAGTACATAGTATATGAGTGAGTTGCACTGAAAAACTTAGAATATAAGAAACGCACAGTGTAGTACGTAGTATATGAGTGAGTTGCACTGAAAAACTTAGAATATAAGAAACGCACAGTGTAGTACATAGTATATGAGTGAGTTGCACTGTAAAACTTAGAATATAAGAAACGCACAGTGTAGTACATAGTATATGAGTGAGTTGCACTGAAAAACTTAGAATATAAGAAACGCACAGCGTAGTACATAGTATATGAGTGAGTTGCACTGAAAAACTTAGAATATAAGAAACGCACAGTGTAGTACATAGTATATGAGTGAGTTGCACTCAAAAACTTAGAATATAAGAAACGCACAGTGTAGTACATAGTATATGAGTGAGTTGCACTGAAAAACTTGAATTTACTGAAAAACCCGCATTACACGAAATGCACAGTGTAGTACATAGTATATGAGTGAGTTGCCCTGAAAAACTTAGAATATAAGAAACGCACAGTATAGTACATAGTATATGAATGAGTTGCACTGAAAAACTTAGAATTTACTGAAAAACCCGCATTACACGAAATGCACAGTGTAGTACATAGTATATGAGTGAGTTGCACTGAAAAACATAGAATATAAGAAACGCACAGTGTAGTACATAGTATATGAGTGAGTTGCACTGAAAAACTTAGAATATAAGAAACGCACAGTGTAGTACACAGTATATGAGTGAGTTGCACTGAAAAACTTAGAATATAAGAAACGCACAGTGTAGTACATAGTATATGAGTGAGTTGCACTGAAAAACTTAGAATATAAGAAACGCACAGTGTAGTACATAGTATATGAGTGAGTTGCACTGAAAAACTTAGAATATAAGAAACGCACAGTGTAGTACATAGTATATGAGTGAGTTGCACTGAAAAACTTAGAATTTACTGAAAAACCCGCATTACACGAAATGCACTGTGTAGTACATAGTATATGAGTGAGTTGCACTGAAAAACTTAGAATATAAGAAACGCACAGTGTAGTACATAGTATATGAGTGAGTTGCACTGAAAAACTTAGAATATAAGAAACGCACAGTGTAGTACATAGTATATGAGTTGCACTGAAAAACTTAGAATATAAAAAACGCACAGTGTAGTACATAGTATATGAGTGAGTTGCACTGAAAAACTTAGAATATAAGAAACGCACAGTGTAGTACATAGTATATGAGTGAGTTGCGATGAAAAACTTAGAATATAAGAAACGCACAGTGTAGTACATAGTATATGAGTGAGTTGCACTGAAAAACTTAGAATATAAGAAACGCACAGTGTAGTACATAGTATATGAGTGAGTTGCACTGAAAAACTTAGAATATAAGAAACGCACAGTGTAGTACATAGTATATGAGTGAGTTGCACTGAAAAACTTAGAATATAAGAAACGCACAGTGTAATACATAGTATATGAGTGAGATGCACTGAAAAACTTAGAATTTAAGAAACGCACTGTGTAGTACATAGTATATGAGTGAGTTGCACTGTAAAACTTAGAATATAAGAAACGCACAGTGTAGTACATAGTATATGAGTGAGTTGCACTCAAAAACTTGAATTTACTGAAAAACCCGCATTACACGAAATGCACAGTGTAGTACATAGTATATGAGTGAGTTACACTCAAAAACTTAGAATATAAGAAACGCACAGTGTAGTACATAGTATATGAGTGAGTTGCACTGAAAAACTTAGAATTTAAGAAACGCACAGTGTAGTACATAGTATATGAGTGAGTTGCACTGAAAAACTTAGAATATAAGAAACGCACAGTGTAGTACATAGTATATGAGTGAGTTGCACTGAAAAACTTAGAATTTACTGAAAAACCCGCATTACACGAAATGCATAGTGTAGTACATAGTATATGAGTGAGTTGCACTGAAAAACTTAGAATATAAGAAACGCACAGTGTAGTACATAGTATATGAGTGAGTTGCACTGAAAAACTTAGAATATAAGAAACGCACAGTGTAGTACATAGTATATGAGTGAGTTGCACTGAAAAACTTAGAATATAAGAAACGCACAGTGTAGTACATATTATATGAGTGAGTTGCACTGAAAAACTTAGAATATAAGAAACGCACAGTGTAGTACATAGTATATGAGTGAGTTGCACTGAAAAACTTAGAATATAAGAAACGCACAGCGTAGTACATAGTATATGAGTGAGTTGCACTGAAAAACTTAGAATATAAGAAACGCACAGTGTAGTACATAGTATATGAGTGAGTTGCACTCAAAAACTTAGAATATAAGAAATGCACAGTGTAGTACATAGTATATGAGTGAGTTGCACTGAAAAACTTGAATTTACTGAAAAACCCGCATTACACGAAATGCACAGTGTAGTACATAGTATATGAGTGAGTTGCCCTGAAAAACTTAGAATATAAGAAACGCACAGTATAGTACATAGTATATGAATGAGTTGCACTGAAAAACTTAGAATTTACTGAAAAACCCGCATTACACGAAATGCACAGTCTAGTACATAGTATATGAGTGAGTTGCACTGAAAAACTTAGAATATAAGAAACGCACAGTGTAGTACATAGTATATGAGTGAGTTGCACTGAAAAACTTAGAATATAAGAAACGCACAGTGTAGTACACAGTATATGAGTGAGTTGCACTGAAAAACTTAGAATATAAGAAACGCACAGTGTAGTACATAGTATATGAGTGAGTTGCACTGAAAAACTTAGAATATAAGAAACGCACAGTGTAGTACATAGTATATGAGTGAGTTGCACTGAAAAACTTAGAATATAAGAAACGCACAGTGTAGTACATAGTATATGAGTGAGTTGCACTGAAAAACTTAGAATTTACTGAAAAACCCGCATTACACGAAATGCACTGTGTAGTACATAGTATATGAGTGAGTTGCACTGAAAAACTTAGAATATAAGAAACGCACAGTGTAGTACATAGTATATGAGTGAGTTGCACTGAAAAACTTAGAATATAAGAAACGCACAGTGTAGTACATAGTATATGAGTTGCACTGAAAAACTTAGAATATAAAAAACGCACAGTGTAATACATTGTATATGAGTGAGTTGCACTGAAAAACTTAGAATATAAGAAACGCACAGTGTAGTACATACTATATGAGTGAGTTGCACTGAAAAACTTAGAATATAAGAAACGCACAGTGTAGTACATAGTATATGAGTGAGTTGCACTGAAAAACTTAGAATATAAGAAACGCACAGTGTAGTACATAGTATATGAGTGAGTTGCACTGAAAAACTTAGAATATAAGAAACGCACAGTGTAGTACATAGTATATGAGTGAGTTGCGATGAAAAACTTAGAATATAAGAAACGCACAGTGTAGTACAGAGTATATGAGTGAGTTGCACTGAAAAACTTAGAATATAAGAAACGCACAGTGTAGTACATAGTATATGAGTGAGTTGAACAGAAAAACTTAGAATATAAGAAACGCACAGTGTAGTACATAGTATATGAGTGAGTTGCACTGAAAAACTTAGAATATAAGAAACGCACAGTGTAATACATAGTATATGAGTGAGATGCACTGAAAAACTTAGAATTTAAGAAACGCACAGTGTAGTACATAGTATATGAGTGAGTTGCACTGTAAAACTTAGAATATAAGAAACGCACAGTGTAGTACATAGTATATGAGTGAGTTGCACTGAAAAACTTAGAATATAAGAAACGCACAGTGTAGTACATAGTATATGAGTGAGTTGCACTCAAAAACTTGAATTTACTGAAAAACCCGCATTACACGAAATGCACAGTGTAGTACATAGTATATGAGTGAGTTGCACTGAAAAACTTAGAATATAAGAAACGCACAGTGTAGTGCATAGTATATGAGTGAGTTGCACTGAAAAACTTAGAATATAAGAAACGCACAGTATAGTACATAGTATATGAATGAGTTGCACTGAAAAACTTAGAATATAAGAAACGCACAGTGTAGTACATAGTATATGAGTGAGTTGCACTGAAAAACTTAGAATATAAGAAACGCACAGTTTAATACATAGTATATGAGTGAGATGCACTGAAAAACTTAGAATTTAAGAAACGCACAGTGTAGTACATAGTATATGAGTGAGTTGCACTGTAAAACTTAGAATATAAGAAACGCACAGTGTAGTACATAGTATATGAGTGAGTTGCACTGAAAAACTTAGAATATAAGAAACGCACAGTGTAGTACATAGTATATGAGTGAGTTGCACTGAAAAACTTAGAATATAAGAAACGCACAGTGTAGTACATAGTATATGAGTGAGTTGCACTCAAAAACTTAGAATATAAGAAACGCACAGTGTAGTACATAGTATATGAGTGAGTTGCACTGAAAAACTTGAATTTACTGAAAAACCCGCATTACACGAAATGCACAGTGTAGTACATAGTATATGAGTGAGTTGCACTCAAAAACTTAGAATATAAGAATCGCACAGTGTAGTACATAGTATATGAGTGAGTTGCACTGAAAAACTTAGAATATAAGAAACGCACAGTGTAGTAAATAGTATATGAGTGAGTTGCACTGAAAAACTTAGAATATAAGAAACGCACAGTGTAGTACAAAGTATATGAGTGAGTTGCACTGAAAAACTTAGAATATAAGAAACGCACAGTGTAGTACATAGTATATGAGTGAGTTGCACTGATAAACTTAGAATATGAGAAACGCACAGTGTAGTACATAGTATATGAGTGAGTTGCACTGAAAAACTTAGAATATAAGAAACGCACAGTGTAGTACATAGTATATGAGTGAGTTGCACTGAAAAACTTAGAATATAAGAAACGCACAGTGTAGTACATAGTATATGAGTGAGTTGCATTGAAAAACTTAGAATATAAGAAACGCACAGTGTAGTGCATAGTATATGAGTGAGTTGCCCTGAAAAACTTAGAATATAAGAAACGCACAGTATAGTACATAGTATATGAATGAGTTGCACTGAAAAACTTAGAATTTACTGAAAAACCCGCATTACACGAAATGCACAGTGTAGTACATAGTATATGAGTGAGTTGCACTGAAAAACTTAGAATATAAGAAACGCACAGTGTAGTACATAGTATATGAGTGAGTTGCACTGAAAAACTTAGAATATAAGAAACGCACAGTGTAGTACATAGTATATGAGTGAGTTGCACTCAAAAACTTGAATTTACTTAAAAACCCGCATTACACGAAATGCACAGTGTAGTACATAGTATATGAGTGAGTTGCACTCAAAAACTTAGAATATAAGAAACGCACAGTGTAGTACATAGTATATGAGTGAGTTGCACTGAAAAACTTAGAATACAAGAAACGCACAGTGTAGTACGTAGTATATCAGTGAGTTGCACTGAAAAACTTAGAATATAAGAAACGCACAGTGTAGTACATAGTATATGAGTGAGTTGCACTGAAAAACTTAGAATATAAGAAACGCACAGTGTAGTACATAGTATATGAGTGAGTTGCACTGAAAAACTTAGAATATAAGAAACGCAGAGTGTAGTACATAGTATATGAGTGAGTTGCACTGAAAAACTTAGAATATAAGAAACGCACAGTGTAGTACATAGTATATGAGTGAGTTGCACTGAAAAACTTAGAATATAAGAAACGCACAGTGTAGTACATAGTATATGAGTGAGTTGCACTGAAAAACTTAGAATTTAAGAAACGCACAGTGTAGTACATAGTATATGAGTGAGTTGCACTGAAAAACTTAGAATATAAGAAACGCACAGTGTAGTACATAGTATATGAGTGAGTTGCACTGAAAAACTTAGAATATAAGAAACGCACAGTGTAGTACATAGTATATGAGTGAGTTGCACTGAAAAACTTAGAATATAAGAAACGCACAGTGTAGTACATAGTATATGAGTGAGTTGCACTGAAAAACTTACAATATAAGAAACGCACAGTGTAGTACATAGTATATGAGTGAGTTGCACTGAAAAACTTAGAATATAACAAACGCACAATGTAGTACATAGTATATGAGTGAGTTGCACTGAAAAACTTAGAATATAAGAAACGCACAGTGTAGTACATAGTATATGAGTGAGTTGCACTGAAAAACTTAGAATATAAGAAACGCACAGTGTAGTACATAGTATATGAGTGAGTTGCACTGAAAAACTTAGAATATAAGAAACGCACAGTGTAGTACATAGTATATGAGTGAGTTGCACTGAAAAACTTAGAATATAAGAAACGCACAGTGTAGTACATAGTATATGAGTGAGTTGCACTGAAAAACTTAGAATATAAGAAACGCACAGTGTAGTACATAGTATATGAGTGAGTTGCACTGAAAAACTTAGAATATAAGAAACGCACAGTGTAGTACATAGTATATGAGTGAGTTGCACTCAAAAACTTAGAATATAAGAAACGCACAGTGTAGTACATAGTATATGAGTGAGTTGCACTGAAAAACTTGAATTTACTGAAAAACCCGCATTACACGAAATGCACAGTGTAGTACATAGTATATGAGTGAGTTGCACTCAAAAACTTAGAATATAAGAAACGCACAGTGTAGTACATAGTATATGAGTGAGTTGCACTGAAAAACTTAGAATATAAGAAACGCACAGTGTAGTAAGTAGTATATGAGTGAGTTGCACTGAAAAACTTAGAATATAAGAAACGCACAGTGTAGTACAAAGTATATGAGTGAGTTGCACTGAAAAACTTAGAATATAAGAAACGCACAGTGTAGTACATAGTATATGAGTGAGTTGCACTGAAAAACTTAGAATATAAGAAACGCACAGTGTAGTACATGGTATATGAGTGAGTTGCACTGAAAAACTTAGAATATAAGAAACGCACAGTGTAGTACATAGTATATGAGTGAGTTGCACTGAAAAACTTAGAATATAAGAAACGCACAGTGTAGTACATAGTATATGAATGAGTTGCATTGAAAAACTTAGAATATAAGAAACGCACAGTGTAGTGCATAGTATATGAGTGAGTTGCCCTGAAAAACTTAGAATAAAAGAAACGCACAGTATGGTACATAGTATATGAATGAGTTGCACTGAAAAACTTAGAATTTACTAAAAAACCCGCATTACACGAAATGCACAGTGTAGTACATAGTATATGAGTGAGTTGCACTGAAAAACTTAGAATATAAGAAACGCACAGTGTAGTACATAGTATATGAGTGAGTTGCACTGAAAAACTTAGAATATAAGAAACGCACAGTGTAGTACATAGTATATGAGTGAGTTGCACTGAAAAACTTAGAATATAAGAAACGCACAGTGTAGTACATAGTATATGAGTGAGTTGCACTGAAAAACTTAGAATATAAGAAACGCACAGTGTAGTACATAGTATATGAGTGAGTTGCACTGAAAAACTTAGAATTTAAGAAACGCACAGTGTAGTACATATTATATGAGTGAGTTGCACTGAAAAACTTAGAATATAAGAAACGCACAGTGTAGTACATAGTATATGAGTGAGTTGCACTGAAAAACTTAGAATATAAGAAACGCACAGTGTAGTACATAGTATATGAGTGAGTTGCACTGAAAAACTTAGAATATAAGAAACGCACAGTGTAGTACATAGTATATGAGTGAGTTGCACTGAAAAACTTAGAATATAAAAAACGCACAGTGTAGTACATAGTATATGAGTGAGTTGCACTGAAAAACTTAGAATATAAGAAACGCACAGTGTAGTACATAGTATATGAGTGAGTTGCGATGAAAAACTTAGAATATAAGAAACGCACAGTGTAGTACATAGTATATGAGTGAGTTGCACTGAAAAACTTAGAATATAAGAAACGCACAGTGTAGTACATAGTATATGAGTGAGTTGCACTGAAAAACATAGAATATAAGAAACGCACAGTGTAGTACATAGTATATGAGGGAGTTGCACTGAAAAACTTAGAATATAAGAAACGCACAGTGTAATACATAGTATATGAGTGAGATGCACTGAAAAACTTAGAATTTAAGAAACGCACAGTGTAGTACATAGTATATGAGTGAGTTGCACTGTAAAACTTAGAATATAAGAAACGCACAGTGTAGTACATAGTATATGAGTGAGTTGCACTGAAAAACTTAGAATATAAGAAACGCACAGTGTAGTACATAGTATATGAGTGAGTTGCACTCAAAAACTTGAATTTACTGAAAAACCCGCATTACACGAAATGCACAGTGTAGTACATAGTATATGAGTGAGTTGCACTCAAAAACTTAGAATATGAGAAACGCACAGTGTAGTACATAGTATATGAGTGAGTTGCACTGAAAAACTTAGAATATAAGAAACGCACAGTGTAGTACGTAGTATATCAGTGAGTTGCACTGAAAAACTTAGAATATAAGAAACGCACAGTGTAGTACATAGTATATGAGTGATTTGCACTGAAAAACTTAGAATATAAGAAACGCACAGTGTAGTACATAGTATATGAGTGAGTTGCACTGAAAAATTTAGAATATAAGAAACGCACAGTGTAGTACATAGTATATGAGTGAGTTGCACTGAAAAACTTAGAATATAAGAAACGCACAGTGTAGTACATAGTATATGAGTGAGTTGCACTGAAAAACTTAGAATATAAGAAACGCACAGTGTAGTACATAGTATATGAGTGAGTTGCACTGAAAAACTTAGAATTTAAGAAACGCACAGTGTAGTACATAGTATATGAGTGAGTTGCACTGAAAAACTTAGAATATAAGAAACGCACAGTGTAGTACATAGTATATGAGTGAGTTGCACTGAAAAACTTAGAATATAAGAAACGCACAGTGTAGTACATAGTATATGAGTGAGTTGCACTGAAAAACTTAGAATATAAGAAACGCACAGTGTAGTACATAGTATATGAGTGAGTTGCACTGAAAAACTTACAATATAAGAAACGCACAGTGTAGTACATAGTATATGAGTGAGTTGCACTGAAAAACTTAGAATATAAGAAACGCACAGTGTAGTACATAGTATATGAGTGAGTTGCACTGAAAAACTTAGAATATAAGAAACGCACAGTGTAGTACATAGTATATGAGTGAGTTGCACTGAAAAACTTAGAATATAAAAAACGCACAGTGTAGTACATAGTATATGAGTGAGTTGCACTGAAAAACTTAGAATATAAGAAACGCACAGTGTAGTACATAGTATATGAGTGAGTTGCGATGAAAAACTTAGAATATAAGAAACGCACAGTGTAGTACATAGTATATGAGTGAGTTGCACTGAAAAACTTAGAATATAAGAAACGCACAGTGTAGTACATAGTATATGAGTGAGTTGCACTGAAAAACATAGAATATAAGAAACGCACAGTGTAGTACATAGTATATGAGTGAGTTGCACTGTAAAACTTAGAATATAAGAAACGCACAGTGTAGTACATAGTATATGAGTGAGTTGCACTGAAAAACTTAGAATATAAGAAACGCACAGTGTAGTACATAGTATATGAGTGAGTTGCACTCAAAAACTTGAATTTACTGAAAAACCCGCATTACACGAAATGCACATTGTAGTACATAGTATATGAGTGAGTTGCACTCAAAAAATTAGAATATAAGAAACGCACAGTGTAGTACATAGTATATGAGTGAGTTGCACTGAAAAACTTAGAATATAAGAAACGCACAGTGTAGTACGTAGTATATCAGTGAGTTGCACTGAAAAACTTAGAATATAAGAAACGCACAGTGTAGTACATAGTATATGAGTGAGTTGCACTGAAAAACTTAGAATATAAGAAACGCACAGTGTAGTACATAGTATATGAGTGAGTTGCACTGAAAAACTTAGAATATAAGAAACGCACAGTGTAGTACATAGTATATGAGTGAGTTGCACTGAAAAACTTAGAATATAAGAAACGCACAGTGTAGTACATAGTATATGAGTGAGTTGCACTGAAAAACTTAGAATATAAGAAACGCACAGTGTAGTACATAGTATATGAGTGAGTTGCACTGAAAAACTTAGAATTTAAGAAACGCACAGTGTAGTACATAGTATATGAGTGAGTTGCACTGAAAAACTTAGAATATAAGAAACGCACAGTGTAGTACATAGTATATGAGTGAGTTGCACTGAAAAACTTAGAATATAAGAAACGCACAGTGTAGTACATAGTATATGAGTGAGTTGCACTGAAAAACTTAGAATATAAGAAACGCACAGTGTAGTACATAGTATATGAGTGAGTTGCACTGAAAAACTTAGAATATAAGAAACGCACAGTGTAGTACATAGTATATGAGTGAGTTGCACTGAAAAACTTAGAATATAACAAACGCACAGTGTAGTACATAGTATATGAGTGAGTTGCACTGAAAAACTTAGAATATAACAAACGCACAGTGTAGTACACAGTATATGAGTGAGTTGCACTGAAAAACTTAGAATATAAGAAACGCACAGTGTAGTACACAGTATATGAGTGAGTTGCACTGAAAAACTTAGAATATAAGAAACGCACAGTGTAGTACATAGTATATGAGTGAGTTGCACTGAAAAACTTAGAATATAAGAAACGCACAGTGTAGTACATAGTATATGAGTGAGTTGCACTGAAAAACTTAGAATATAAGAAACGCACAGTGTAGTACATAGTATATGAGTGAGTTGCACTGAAAAACTTAGAATATAAGAAACGCACAGTGTAGTACATAGTATATGAGTGAGTTGCACTCAAAAACTTAGAATATAAGAAACGCACAGTGTAGTACATAGTATATGAGTGAGTTGCACTGAAAAACTTGAATTTACTGAAAAACCCGCATTACACGAAATGCACAGTGTAGTACATAGTATATGAGTGAGTTGCACTCAAAAACTTAGAATATAAGAAACGCACAGTGTAGTACATAGTATATGAGTGAGTTGCACTGAAAAACTTAGAATATAAGAAACGCACAGTGTAGTAAGTAGTATATGAGTGAGTTGCACTGAAAAACTTAGAATATAAGAAACGCACAGTGTAGTACAAAGTATATGAGTGAGTTGCACTGAAAAACTTAGAATATAAGAAACGCACAGTGTAGTACATAGTATATGAGTGAGTTGCACTGAAAAACTTAGAATATAAGAAACGCACAGTGTAGTACATAGTATATGAGTGAGTTGCACTGAAAAACTTAGAATATAAGAAACGCACAGTGTAGTACATAGTATATGAGTGAGTTGCACTGAAAAACTTAGAATATAAGAAACGCACAGTGTAGTACATAGTATATGAGTGAGTTGCATTGAAAAACTTAGAATATAAGAAACGCACAGTGTAGTGCATAGTATATGAGTGAGTTGCCCTGAAAAACTTAGAATATAAGAAACGCACAGTATGGTACATAGTATATGAATGAGTTGCACTGAAAAACTTAGAATTTACTGAAAAACCCGCATTACACGAAATGCACAGTGTAGTACATAGTATATGAGTGAGTTGCACTGAAAAACTTAGAATATAAGAAACGCACAGTGTAGTACATAGTATATGAGTGAGTTGCACTGAAAAACTTAGAATATAAGAAACGCACAGTGTAGTACATAGTATATGAGTGAGTTGCACTGAAAAACTTAGAATATAAAAAACGCACAGTGTAGTACATAGTATATGAGTGAGTTGCACTGAAAAACTTAGAATATAAGAAACGCACAGTGTAGTACATAGTATATGAGTGAGTTGCGATGAAAAACTTAGAATATAAGAAACGCACAGTGTAGTACATAGTATATGAGTGAGTTGCACTGAAAAACTTAGAATATAAGAAACGCACAGTGTAGTACATAGTATATGAGTGAGTTGCACTGAAAAACATAGAATATAAGAAACGCACAGTGTAGTACATAGTATATGAGTGAGTTGCACTGTAAAACTTAGAATATAAGAAACGCACAGTGTAGTACATAGTATATGAGTGAGTTGCACTGAAAAACTTAGAATATAAGAAACGCACAGTGTAGTACATAGTATATGAGTGAGTTGCACTCAAAAACTTGAATTTACTGAAAAACCCGAATTACACGAAATGCACATTGTAGTACATAGTATATGAGTGAGTTGCACTCAAAAACTAAGAATATAAGAAACGCACAGTGTAGTACATAGTATATGAGTGAGTTGCACTGAAAAACTTAGAATATAAGAAACGCACAGTGTAGTACGTAGTATATCAGTGAGTTGCACTGAAAAACTTAGAATATAAGAAACGCACAGTGTAGTACATAGTATATGAGTGAGTTGCACTGAAAAACTTAGAATATAAGAAACGCACAGTGTAGTACATAGTATATGAGTGAGTTGCACTGAAAAACTTAGAATATAAGAAACGCACAGTGTAGTACATAGTATATGAGTGAGTTGCACTGAAAAACTTAGAATATAAGAAACGCACAGTGTAGTACATAGTATATGAGTGAGTTGCACTGAAAAACTTAGAATATAAGAAACGCACAGTGTAGTACATAGTATATGAGTGAGTTGCACTGAAAAACTTAGAATTTAAGAAACGCACAGTGTAGTACATAGTATATGAGTGAGTTGCACTGAAAAACTTAGAATATAAGAAACGCACAGTGTAGTACATAGTATATGAGTGAGTTGCACTGAAAAACTTAGAATATAAGAAACGCACAGTGTAGTACATAGTATATGAGTGAGTTGCACTGAAAAACTTAGAATATAAGAAACGCACAGTGTAGTGCATAGTATATGAGTGAGTTGCCCTGAAAAACTTAGAATATAAGAAACGCACAGTATTGTACATAGTATATGAATGAGTTGCACTGAAAAACTTAGAATTTACTGAAAAACCCGCATTACACGAAATGCACAGTGTAGTACATAGTATATGAGTGAGTTGCACTCAAAAACTTAGAATATAAGAAACGCACAGTGTAGTACATAGTATATGAGTGAGTTGCACTGAAAAACTTAGAATATAAGAAACGCACAGTGTAGTAAGTAGTATATGAGTGAGTTGCACTGAAAAACTTAGAATATAAGAAACGCACAGTGTAGTACAAAGTATATGAGTGAGTTGCACTGAAAAACTTAGAATATAAGAAACGCACAGTGTAGTACATAGTATATGAGTGAGTTGCACTGAAAAACTTAGAATATAAGAAACGCACAGTGTAGTACATAGTATATGAGTGAGTTGCACTGAAAAACTTAGAATATAAGAAACGCACAGTGTAGTACATAGTATATGAGTGAGTTGCACTGAAAAACTTAGAATATAAGAAACGCACAGTGTAGTACATAGTATATGAGTGAGTTGCATTGAAAAACTTAGAATATAAGAAACGCACAGTGTAGTGCATAGTATATGAGTGAGTTGCCCTGAAAAACTTAGAATATAAGAAACGCACAGTATGGTACATAGTATATGAATGAGTTGCACTGAAAAACTTAGAATTTACTGAAAAACCCGCATTACACGAAATGCACAGTGTAGTACATAGTATATGAGTGAGTTGCACTGAAAAACTTAGAATATAAGAAACGCACAGTGTAGTACATAGTATATGAGTGAGTTGCACTGAAAAACTTAGAATATAAGAAACGCACAGTGTAGTACATAGTATATGAGTGAGTTGCACTGAAAAACTTAGAATATAAAAAACGCACAGTGTAGTACATAGTATATGAGTGAGTTGCACTGAAAAACTTAGAATATAAGAAACGCACAGTGTAGTACATAGTATATGAGTGAGTTGCGATGAAAAACTTAGAATATAAGAAACGCACAGTGTAGTACATAGTATATGAGTGAGTTGCACTGAAAAACTTAGAATATAAGAAACGCACAGTGTAGTACATAGTATATGAGTGAGTTGCACTGAAAAACATAGAATATAAGAAACGCACAGTGTAGTACATAGTATATGAGTGAGTTGCACTGTAAAACTTAGAATATAAGAAACGCACAGTGTAGTACATAGTATATGAGTGAGTTGCACTGAAAAACTTAGAATATAAGAAACGCACAGTGTAGTACATAGTATATGAGTGAGTTGCACTCAAAAACTTGAATTTACTGAAAAACCCGCATTACACGAAATGCACATTGTAGTACATAGTATATGAGTGAGTTGCACTCAAAAACTAAGAATATAAGAAACGCACAGTGTAGTACATAGTATATGAGTGAGTTGCACTGAAAAACTTAGAATATAAGAAACGCACAGTGTAGTACGTAGTATATCAGTGAGTTGCACTGAAAAACTTAGAATATAAGAAACGCACAGTGTAGTACATTGTATATGAGTGAGTTGCACTGAAAAACTTAGAATATAAGAAACGCACAGTGTAGTACATAGTATATGAGTGAGTTGCACTGAAAAACTTAGAATATAAGAAACGCACAGTGTAGTACATAGTATATGAGTGAGTTGCACTGAAAAACTTAGAATATAAGAAACGCACAGTGTAGTACATAGTATATGAGTGAGTTGCACTGAAAAACTTAGAATATAAGAAACGCACAGTGTAGTACATAGTATATGAGTGAGTTGCACTGAAAAACTTAGAATTTAAGAAACGCACAGTGTAGTACATAGTATATGAGTGAGTTGCACTGAAAAACTTAGAATATAAGAAACGCACAGTGTAGTACATAGTATATGAGTGAGTTGCACTGAAAAACTTAGAATATAAGAAACGCACAGTGTAGTACATAGTATATGAGTGAGTTGCACTGAAAAACTTAGAATATAAGAAACGCACAGTGTAGTACATAGTATATGAGTGAGTTGCACTGAAAAACTTAGAATATAAGAAACGCACAGTGTAGTACATAGTATATGAGTGAGTTGCACTGAAAAACTTAGAATATAACAAACGCACAGTGTAGTACATAGTATATGAGTGAGTTGCACTGAAAAACTTAGAATATAAGAAACGCACAGTGTAGTACACAGTATATGAGTGAGTTGCACTGAAAAACTTAGAATATAAGAAACGCACAGTGTAGTACATAGTATATGAGTGAGTTGCACTGAAAAACTTAGAATATAAGAAACGCACAGTGTAGTACATAGTATATGAGTGAGTTGCACTGAAAAACTTAGAATATAAGAAACGCACAGTGTAGTACATAGTATATGAGTGAGTTGCACTGAAAAACTTAGAATAAAAGAAACGCACAGTGTAGTACATAGTATATGAGTGAGTTGCACTCAAAAACTTAGAATATAAGAAACGCACAGTGTAGTACATAGTATATGGGTGAGTTGCACTCAAAAACTTAGAATATAAGAAACGCACAGTGTAGTACATAGTATATGAGTGAGTTGCACTGAAAAACTTGAATTTACTGAAAAACCCGCATTACACGAAATGCACAGTGTAGTACATAGTATATGAGTGAGTTGCACTCAAAAACTTAGAATATAAGAAACGCACAGTGTAGTACATAGTATATGAGTGAGTTGCACTGAAAAACTTAGAATATAAGAAACGCACAGTGTAGTAAGTAGTATATGAGTGAGTTGCACTGAAAAACTTAGAATATAAGAAACGCACAGTGTAGTACAAAGTATATGAGTGAGTTGCACTGAAAAACTTAGAATATAAGAAACGCACAGTGTAGTACATAGTATATGAGTGAGTTGCACTGAAAAACTTAGAATATAAGAAACGCACAGTGTAGTACATAGTATATGAGTGAGTTGCACTGAAAAACTTAGAATATAAGAAACGCACAGTGTAGTACATAGTATATGAGTGAGTTGCACTGAAAAACTTAGAATATAAGAAACGCACAGTGTAGTACATAGTATATGAGTGAGTTGCATTGAAAAACTTAGAATATAAGAAACGCACAGTGTAGTGCATAGTATATGAGTGAGTTGCCCTGAAAAACTTAGAATATAAGAAACGCACAGTATGGTACATAGTATATGAATGAGTTGCACTGAAAAACTTAGAATTTACTGAAAAACCCGCATTACACGAAATGCACAGTGTAGTACATAGTATATGAGTGAGTTGCACTGAAAAACTTAGAATATAAGAAACGCACAGTGTAGTACATAGTATATGAGTGAGTTGCACTGAAAAATTTAGAATATAAGAAACGCACAGTGTAGTACATAGTATAAGAGTGAGTTGCACTGAAAAACTTAGAATATAAGAAACGCACAGTGTAGTACATAGTATATGAGTGAGTTGCACTGAAAAACTTACAATATAAGAAACGCACAGTGTAGTACATAGTATATGAGTGAGTTGCACTGAAAAACTTAGAATATAACAAACGCACAGTGTAGTACATAGTATATGAGTGAGTTGCACTGAAAAACTTAGAATATAAGAAAAGCACAGTGTAGTACATAGTATATGAGTGAGTTGCACTGAAAAATTTAGAATATAAGAAACGCACAGTGTAGTACATAGTATATGAGTGAGTTGCACTCAAAAACTTAGAATATAAGAAACGCACAGTGTAGTACATAGTATATGAGTGAGTTGCACTGAAAAACTTGAATTTACTGAAAAACCCGCATTACACGAAATGCACAGTGTAGTACATAGTATATGAGTGAGTTGCACTGAAAAACTTAGAATATAAGAAACGCACAGTGTAGTACATAGTATATGAGTGAGTTGCACTGAAAAACTTAGAATATAAGAAACGCACAGTGTAGTAAGTAGTATATGAGTGAGTTGCACTGAAAAACTTAGAATATAAGAAACGCACAGTGTAGTACAAAGTATATGAGTGAGTTGCACTGAAAAACTTAGAATATAAGAAACGCACAGTGTAGTACATAGTATATGAGTGAGTTGCACTGAAAAACTTAGAATATAAGAAACGCACAGTGTAGTACATAGTATATGAGTGAGTTGCACTGAAAAACTTAGAATATAAGAAACGCACAGTGTAGTACATAGTATATGAGTGAGTTGCACTGAAAAACTTAGAATATAAGAAACGCACAGTGTAGTACATAGTATATGAGTGAGTTGCACTGAAAAACTTAGAATATAAGAAACGCACAGTGTAGTACATAGTATATGAGTGAGTTGCACTCAAAAACTTAGAATATAAGAAACGCACAGTGTAGTACATAGTATATGAGTGAGTTGCACTGAAAAACTTAGAATATAAGAAACGCACAGTGTAGTACATAGTATATGAGTGAGTTGCATTGAAAAACTTAGAACATAAGAAACGCACAGTGTAGTGCATAGTATATGAGTGAGTTGCCCTGAAAAACTTAGACTATAAGAAACGCACAGTATGGTACATAGTATATGAATGAGTTGCACTGAAAAACTTAGAATTTACTGAAAAACCCGCATTACACGAAATGCACAGTGTAGTACATAGTATATGAGTGAGTTGCACTGAAAAACTTAGAATATAAGAAACGCACAGTGTAGTACATAGTATATGAGTGAGTTGCACTGAAAAACTTAGAATATAAGAAACGCACAGTGTAGTACATAGTATATGAGTGAGTTGCACTGAAAAACTTAGAATATAAGAAACGCACAGTGTAGTACATAGTATATGAGTGAGTTGCACTGAAAAACTTACAATATAAGAAACGCACAGTGTAGTACATAGTATATGAGTGAGTTGCACTGAAAAACTTAGAATATAACAAACGCACAGTGTAGTACATAGTATATGAGTGAGTTGCACTGAGAAACTTAGAATATAAGAAACGCACAGTGTAGTACATAGTATATGAGTGAGTTGCACTGAAAAACTTAGAATATAAGAAACGCACAGTGTAGTACATAGTATATGAGTGAGTTGCACTGAAAAACTTAGAATATAAGAAACGCACAGTGTAGTACATAGTATATGAGTGAGTTGCACTGAAAAACTTAGAATATAAGAAACGCACAGTGTAGTACATAGTATATGAGTGAGTTGCACTGAAAAACTTAGAATATAAGAAACGCACAGTGTAGTACATAGTATATGAGTGAGTTGCACTGAAAAACTTAGAATATAAGAAACGCACAGTGTAGTACATAGTATATGAGTGAGTTGCACTCAAAAACTTAGAATATAAGAAACGCACAGTGTAGTACATAGTATATGAGTGAGTTGCACTGAAAAACTTGAATTTACTGAAAAACCCGCATTACACGAAATGCACAGTGTAGTACATAGTATATGAGTGAGTTGCACTGAAAAACTTAGAATATAAGAAACGCACAGTGTAGTACATAGTATATGAGTGAGTTGCACTGAAAAACTTAGAATATAAGAAACGCACAGTGTAGTAAGTAGTATATGAGTGAGTTGCACTGAAAAACTTAGAATATAAGAAACGCACAGTGTAGTACAAAGTATATGAGTGAGTTGCACTGAAAAACTTAGAATATAAGAAACGCACAGTGTAGTACATAGTATATGAGTGAGTTGCACTGAAAAACTTAGAATATAAGAAACGCACAGTGTAGTACATAGTATATGAGTGAGTTGCACTGAAAAACTTAGAATATAAGAAACGCACAGTGTAGTACATAGTATATGAGTGAGTTGCACTGAAAAACTTAGAATATAAGAAACGCACAGTGTAGTACATAGTATATGAGTGAGTTGCATTGAAAAACTTAGAATATAAGAAACGCACAGTGTAGTGCATAGTATATGAGTGAGTTGCCCTGAAAAACTTAGAATATAAGAAACGCACAGTATGGTACATAGTATATGAATGAGTTGCACTGAAAAACTTAGAATTTACTGAAAAACCCGCATTACACGAAATGCACAGTGTAGTACATAGTATATGAGTGAGTTGCACTCAAAAACTTAGAATATAAGAAACGCACAGTGTAGTACATAGTATATGAGTGAGTTGCACTGAAAAACTTAGAATATAAGAAACGCACAGTGTAGTAAGTAGTATATGAGTGAGTTGCACTGAAAAACTTAGAATATAAGAAACGCACAGTGTAGTACAAAGTATATGAGTGAGTTGCACTGAAAAACTTAGAATATAAGAAACGCACAGTGTAGTACATAGTATATGAGTGAGTTGCACTGAAAAACTTAGAATATAAGAAACGCACAGTGTAGTACATAGTATATGAGTGAGTTGCACTGAAAAACTTAGAATATAAGAAACGCACAGTGTAGTACATAGTATATGAGTGAGTTGCACTGAAAAACTTAGAATATAAGAAACGCACAGTGTAGTACATAGTATATGAGTGAGTTGCATTGAAAAACTTAGAATATAAGAAACGCACAGTGTAGTGCATAGTATATGAGTGAGTTGCCCTGAAAAACTTAGAATATAAGAAACGCACAGTATGGTACATAGTATATGAATGAGTTTCACTGAAAAACTTAGAATTTACTGAAAAACCCGCATTACACGAAATGCACAGTGTAGTACATAGTATATGAGTGAGTTGCACTCAAAAACTTAGAATATAAGAAACGCACAGTGTAGTACATAGTATATGAGTGAGTTGCACTGAAAAACTTAGAATATAAGAAACGCACAGTGTAGTAAGTAGTATATGAGTGAGTTGCACTGAAAAACTTAGAATATAAGAAACGCACAGTGTAGTACAAAGTATATGAGTGAGTTGCACTGAAAAACTTAGAATATAAGAAACGCACAGTGTAGTACATAGTATATGAGTGAGTTGCACTGAAAAACTTAGAATATAAGAAACGCACAGTGTAGTACATAGTATATGAGTGAGTTGCACTGAAAAACTTAGAATATAAGAAACGCACAGTGCAGTACATAGTATATGAGTGAGTTGCACTGAAAAACTTAGAATATAAGAAACGCACAGTGTAGTACATAGTATATGAGTGAGTTGCACTCAAAAACTTAGAATATAAGAAACGCACAGTGTAGTACATAGTATATGAGTGAGTTGCACTCAAAAACTTAGAATATAAGAAACGCACAGTGTAGTACATAGTATATGAGTGAGTTGCACTGAAAAACTTGAATTTACTGAAAAACCCGCATTACACGAAATGCACAGTGTAGTACATAGTATATGAGTGAGTTGCACTCAAAAACTTAGAATATAAGAAACGCACAGTGTAGTACATAGTATATGAGTGAGTTGCACTGAAAAACTTAGAATATAAGAAACGCACAGTGTAGTAAGTAGTATATGAGTGAGTTGCACTGAAAAACTTAGAATATAAGAAACGCACAGTGTAGTACAAAGTATATGAGTGAGTTGCACTGAAAAACTTAGAATATAAGAAACGCACAGTGTAGTACATAGTATATGAGTGAGTTGCCCTGAAAAACTTAGAATATAAGAAACGCACAGTATGGTACATAGTATATGAATGAGTTGCACTGAAAAACTTAGAATTTACTGAAAAACCCGCATTACACGAAATGCACAGTGTAGTACATAGTATATGAGTGAGTTGCACTGAAAAACTTAGAATATAAGAAACGCACAGTGTAGTACATAGTATATGAGTGAGTTGCACTGAAAAACTTAGAATATAAGAAACGCACAGTGTAGTACATAGTATAAGAGTGAGTTGCACTGAAAAACTTAGAATATAAGAAACGCACAGTGTAGTACATAGTATATGAGTGAGTTGCACTGAAAAACTTAGAATATAAGAAACGCACAGTGTAGTACATAGTATATGAGTGAGTTGCACTGAAAAACTTAGAATATAAGAAACGCACAGTGTAGTACATAGTATAAGAGTGAGTTGCACTGAAAAACTTAGAATATAAGAAACGCACAGTGTAGTACATAGTATATGAGTGAGTTGCACTGAAAAACTTAGAATATAAGAAACGCACAGTGTAGTACATAGTATATGAGTGAGTTGCACTCAAAAACTTAGAATATAAGAAACGCACAGTGTAGTACATAGTATATGAGTGAGTTGCACTGAAAAACTTGAATTTACTGAAAAACCCGCATTACACGAAATGCACAGTGTAGTACATAGTATATGAGTGAGTTGCACTGAAAAACTTAGAATATAAGAAACGCACAGTGTAGTACATAGTATATGAGTGAGTTGCACTGAAAAACTTAGAATATAAGAAACGCACAGTGTAGTAAGTAGTATATGAGTGAGTTGCACTGAAAAACTTAGAATATAAGAAACGCACAGTGTAGTACAAAGTATATGAGTGAGTTGCACTGAAAAACTTAGAATATAAGAAACGCACAGTGTAGTACATAGTATATGAGTGAGTTGCACTGAAAAACTTAGAATATAAGAAACGCACAGTGTAGTACATAGTATATGAGTGAGTTGCACTGAAAAACTTAGAATATAAGAAACGCACAGTGTAGTACATAGTATATGAGTGAGTTGCACTGAAAAACTTAGAATATAAGAAACGCACAGTGTAGTACATAGTATATGAGTGAGTTGCATTGAAAAACTTAGAATATAAGAAACGCACAGTGTAGTGCATAGTATATGAGTGAGTTGCCCTGAAAAACTTAGAATATAAGAAACGCACAGTATGGTACATAGTATATGAATGAGTTGCACTGAAAAACTTAGAATTTACTGAAAAACCCGCATTACACGAAATGCACAGTGTAGTACATAGTATATGAGTGAGTTGCACTCAAAAACTTAGAATATAAGAAACGCACAGTGTAGTACATAGTATATGAGTGAGTTGCACTGAAAAACTTAGAATATAAGAAACGCACAGTGTAGTAAGTAGTATATGAGTGAGTTGCACTGAAAAACTTAGAATATAAGAAACGCACAGTGTAGTACAAAGTATATGAGTGAGTTGCACTGAAAAACTTAGAATATAAGAAACGCACAGTGTAGTACATAGTATATGAGTGAGTTGCACTGAAAAACTTAGAATATAAGAAACGCACAGTGTAGTACATAGTATATGAGTGAGTTGCACTGAAAAACTTAGAATATAAGAAACGCACAGTGTAGTACATAGTATATGAGTGAGTTGCACTGAAAAACTTAGAATATAAGAAACGCACAGTGTAGTACATAGTATATGAGTGAGTTGCATTGAAAAACTTAGAATATAAGAAACGCACAGTGTAGTGCATAGTATATGAGTGAGTTGCCCTGAAAAACTTAGAATATAAGAAACGCACAGTATGGTACATAGTATATGAATGAGTTGCACTGAAAAACTTAGAATTTACTGAAAAACCCGCATTACACGAAATGCACAGTGTAGTACATAGTATATGAGTGAGTTGCACTCAAAAACTTAGAATATAAGAAACGCACAGTGTAGTACATAGTATATGAGTGAGTTGCACTGAAAAACTTAGAATATAAGAAACGCACAGTGTAGTAAGTAGTATATGAGTGAGTTGCACTGAAAAACTTAGAATATAAGAAACGCACAGTGTAGTACAAAGTATATGAGTGAGTTGCACTGAAAAACTTAGAATATAAGAAACGCACAGTGTAGTACATAGTATATGAGTGAGTTGCACTGAAAAACTTAGAATATAAGAAACGCACAGTGTAGTACATAGTATATGAGTGAGTTGCACTGAAAAACTTAGAATATAAGAAACGCACAGTGCAGTACATAGTATATGAGTGAGTTGCACTGAAAAACTTAGAATATAAGAAACGCACAGTGTAGTACATAGTATATGAGTGAGTTGCACTCAAAAACTTAGAATATAAGAAACGCACAGTGTAGTACATAGTATATGAGTGAGTTGCACTGAAAAACTTAGAATATAAGAAACGCACAGTGTAGTACATAGTATATGAGTGAGTTGCATTGAAAAACTTAGAACATAAGAAACGCACAGTGTAGTGCATAGTATATGAGTGAGTTGCCCTGAAAAACTTAGACTATAAGAAACGCACAGTATGGTACATAGTATATGAATGAGTTGCACTGAAAAACTTAGAATTTACTGAAAAACCCGCATTACACGAAATGCACAGTGTAGTACATAGTATATGAGTGAGTTGCACTGAAAAACTTAGAATATAAGAAACGCACAGTGTAGTACATAGTATATGAGTGAGTTGCACTGAAAAACTTAGAATATAAGAAACGCACAGTGTAGTACATAGTATATGAGTGAGTTGCACTGAAAAACTTAGAATATAAGAAACGCACAGTGTAGTACATAGTATATGAGTGAGTTGCACTGAAAAACTTACAATATAAGAAACGCACAGTGTAGTACATAGTATATGAGTGAGTTGCACTGAAAAACTTAGAATATAACAAACGCACAGTGTAGTACATAGTATATGAGTGAGTTGCACTGAGAAACTTAGAATATGAGAAACGCACAGTGTAGTACATAGTATATGAGTGAGTTGCACTGAAAAACTTAGAATATAAGAAACGCACAGTGTAGTACATAGTATATGAGTGAGTTGCACTGAAAAACTTAGAATATAAGAAACGCACAGTGTAGTACATAGTATATGAGTGAGTTGCACTGAAAAACTTAGAATATAAGAAACGCACAGTGTAGTACATAGTATATGAGTGAGTTGCACTGAAAAACTTACAATATAAGAAACGCACAGTGTAGTACATAGTATATGAGTGAGTTGCACTGAAAAACTTAGAATATAAGAAACGCACAGTGTAGTACATAGTATATGAGTGAGTTGCACTCAAAAACTTAGAATATAAGAAACGCACAGTGTAGTACATAGTATATGAGTGAGTTGCACTGAAAAACTTGAATTTACTGAAAAACCCGCATTACACGAAATGCACAGTGTAGTACATAGTATATGAGTGAGTTGCACTGAAAAACTTAGAATATAAGAAACGCACAGTGTAGTACATAGTATATGAGTGAGTTGCACTGAAAAACTTAGAATATAAGAAACGCACAGTGTAGTAAGTAGTATATGAGTGAGTTGCACTGAAAAACTTAGAATATAAGAAACGCACAGTGTAGTACAAAGTATATGAGTGAGTTGCACTGAAAAACTTAGAATATAAGAAACGCACAGTGTAGTACATAGTATATGAGTGAGTTGCACTGAAAAACTTAGAATATAAGAAACGCACAGTGTAGTACATAGTATATGAGTGAGTTGCACTGAAAAACTTAGAATATAAGAAACGCACAGTGTAGTACATAGTATATGAGTGAGTTGCACTGAAAAACTTAGAATATAAGAAACGCACAGTGTAGTACATAGTATATGAGTGAGTTGCATTGAAAAACTTAGAATATAAGAAACGCACAGTGTAGTGCATAGTATATGAGTGAGTTGCCCTGAAAAACTTAGAATATAAGAAACGCACAGTATGGTACATAGTATATGAATGAGTTGCACTGAAAAACTTAGAATTTACTGAAAAACCCGCATTACACGAAATGCACAGTGTAGTACATAGTATATGAGTGAGTTGCACTCAAAAACTTAGAATATAAGAAACGCACAGTGTAGTACATAGTATATGAGTGAGTTGCACTGAAAAACTTAGAATATAAGAAACGCACAGTGTAGTAAGTAGTATATGAGTGAGTTGCACTGAAAAACTTAGAATATAAGAAACGCACAGTGTAGTACAAAGTATATGAGTGAGTTGCACTGAAAAACTTAGAATATAAGAAACGCACAGTGTAGTACATAGTATATGAGTGAGTTGCACTGAAAAACTTAGAATATAAGAAACGCACAGTGTAGTACATAGTATATGAGTGAGTTGCACTGAAAAACTTAGAATATAAGAAACGCACAGTGTAGTACATAGTATATGAGTGAGTTGCACTGAAAAACTTAGAATATAAGAAACGCACAGTGTAGTACATAGTATATGAGTGAGTTGCATTGAAAAACTTAGAATATAAGAAACGCACAGTGTAGTGCATAGTATATGAGTGAGTTGCCCTGAAAAACTTAGAATATAAGAAACGCACAGTATGGTACATAGTATATGAATGAGTTGCACTGAAAAACTTAGAATTTACTGAAAAACCCGCATTACACGAAATGCACAGTGTAGTACATAGTATATGAGTGAGTTGCACTCAAAAACTTAGAATATAAGAAACGCACAGTGTAGTACATAGTATATGAGTGAGTTGCACTGAAAAACTTAGAATATAAGAAACGCACAGTGTAGTAAGTAGTATATGAGTGAGTTGCACTGAAAAACTTAGAATATAAGAAACGCACAGTGTAGTACAAAGTATATGAGTGAGTTGCACTGAAAAACTTAGAATATAAGAAACGCACAGTGTAGTACATAGTATATGAGTGAGTTGCACTGAAAAACTTAGAATATAAGAAACGCACAGTGTAGTACATAGTATATGAGTGAGTTGCACTGAAAAACTTAGAATATAAGAAACGCACAGGGCAGTACATAGTATATGAGTGAGTTGCACTGAAAAACTTAGAATATAAGAAACGCACAGTGTAGTACATAGTATATGAGTGAGTTGCACTCAAAAACTTAGAATATAAGAAACGCACAGTGTAGTACATAGTATATGAGTGAGTTGCACTCAAAAACTTAGAATATAAGAAACGCACAGTGTAGTACATAGTATATGAGTGAGTTGCACTGAAAAACTTGAATTTACTGAAAAACCCGCATTACACGAAATGCACAGTGTAGTACATAGTATATGAGTGAGTTGCACTCAAAAACTTAGAATATAAGAAACGCACAGTGTAGTACATAGTATATGAGTGAGTTGCACTGAAAAACTTAGAATATAAGAAACGCACAGTGTAGTAAGTAGTATATGAGTGAGTTGCACTGAAAAACTTAGAATATAAGAAACGCACAGTGTAGTACAAAGTATATGAGTGAGTTGCACTGAAAAACTTAGAATATAAGAAACGCACAGTGTAGTACATAGTATATGAGTGAGTTGCACTGAAAAACTTAGAATATAAGAAACGCACAGTGTAGTACATAGTATATGAGTGAGTTGCACTGAAAAACTTAGAATATAAGAAACGCACAGTGTAGTACATAGTATATGAGTGAGTTGCACTGAAAAACTTAGAATATAAGAAACGCACAGTGTAGTACATAGTATATGAGTGAGTTGCATTGAAAAACTTAGAATATAAGAAACGCACAGTGTAGTGCATAGTATATGAGTGAGTTGCCCTGAAAAACTTAGAATATATGAAACGCACAGTATGGTACATAGTATATGAATGAGTTGCACTGAAAAACTTAGAATTTACTGAAAAACCCGCATTACACGAAATGCACAGTGTAGTACATAGTATATGAGTGAGTTGCACTGAAAAACTTAGAATATAAGAAACGCACAGTGTAGTACATAGTATATGAGTGAGTTGCACTGAAAAACTTAGAATATAAGAAACGCACAGTGTAGTACATAGTATAAGAGTGAGTTGCACTGAAAAACTTAGAATATAAGAAACGCACAGTGTAGTACATAGTATATGAGTGAGTTGCACTGAAAAACTTAGAATATAAGAAACGCACAGTGTAGTACATAGTATATGAGTGAGTTGCACTGAAAAACTTAGAATATAACAAACGCACAGTGTAGTACATAGTATATGAGTGAGTTGCACTGAAAAACTTAGAATATAAGAAAAGCACAGTGTAGTACATAGTATATGAGTGAGTTGCACTGAAAAACTTAGAATATAAGAAACGCACAGTGTAGTACATAGTATATGAGTGAGTTGCACTGAAAAACTTAGAATATAAGAAACGCACAGTGTAGTACATAGTATATGAGTGAGTTGCACTGAAAAACTTAGAATATAAGAAACGCACAGTGTAGTGCATAGTATATGAGTGAGTTGCACTGAAAAACTTAGAATATAAGAAACGCACAGTGTAGTACATAGTATATGAGTGAGTTGCACTGAAAAACTTAGAATATAAGAAACGCACAGTGTAGTACATAGTATATGAGTGAGTTGCACTCAAAAACTTAGAATATAAGAAACGCACAGTGTAGTACATAGTATATGAGTGAGTTGCACTGAAAAACTTGAATTTACTGAAAAACCCGCATTACACGAAATGCACAGTGTAGTACATAGTATATGAGTGAGTTGCACTGAAAAACTTAGAATATAAGAAACGCACAGTGTAGTACATAGTATATGAGTGAGTTGCACTGAAAAACTTAGAATATAAGAAACGCACAGTGTAGTAAGTAGTATATGAGTGAGTTGCACTGAAAAACTTAGAATATAAGAAACGCACAGTGTAGTACAAAGTATATGAGTGAGTTGCACTGAAAAACTTAGAATATAAGAAACGCACAGTGTAGTACATAGTATATGAGTGAGTTGCACTGAAAAACTTAGAATATAAGAAACGCACAGTGTAGTACATAGTATATGAGTGAGTTGCACTGAAAAACTTAGAATATAAGAAACGCACAGTGTAGTACATAGTATATGAGTGAGTTGCACTGAAAAACTTAGAATATAAGAAACGCACAGTGTAGTACATAGTATATGAGTGAGTTGCACTGAAAAACTTAGAATATAAGAAACGCACAGTGTAGTACATAGTATATGAGTGAGTTGCACTCAAAAACTTAGAATATAAGAAACGCACAGTGTAGTACATAGTATATGAGTGAGTTGCACTGAAAAACTTAGAATATAAGAAACGCACAGTGTAGTACATAGTATATGAGTGAGTTGCATTGAAAAACTTAGAACATAAGAAACGCACAGTGTAGTGCATAGTATATGAGTGAGTTGCCCTGAAAAACTTAGAATATAAGAAACGCACAGTATGGTACATAGTATATGAATGAGTTGCACTGAAAAACTTAGAATTTACTGAAAAACCCGCATTACACGAAATGCACAGTGTAGTACATAGTATATGAGTGAGTTGCACTGAAAAACTTAGAATATAAGAAACGCACAGTGTAGTACATAGTATATGAGTGAGTTGCACTGAAAAACTTAGAATATAAGAAACGCACAGTGTAGTACATAGTATATGAGTGAGTTGCACTGAAAAACTTAGAATATAAGAAACGCACAGTGTAGTACATAGTATATGAGTGAGTTGCACTGAAAAACTTACAATATAAGAAACGCACAGTGTAGTACATAGTATATGAGTGAGTTGCACTGAAAAACTTAGAATATAACAAACGCACAGTGTAGTACATAGTATATGAGTGAGTTGCACTGAGAAACTTAGAATATAAGAAACGCACAGTGTAGTACATAGTATATGAGTGAGTTGCACTGAAAAACTTAGAATATAAGAAACGCACAGTGTAGTACATAGTATATGAGTGAGTTGCACTGAAAAACTTAGAATATAAGAAACGCACAGTGTAGTACATAGTATATGAGTGAGTTGCACTGAAAAACTTAGAATATAAGAAACGCACAGTGTAGTACATAGTATATGAGTGAGTTGCACTGAAAAACTTAGAATATAAGAAACGCACAGTGTAGTGCATAGTATATGAGTGAGTTGCCCTGAAAAACTTAGAATATAAGAAACGCACAGTATGGTACATAGTATATGAATGAGTTGCACTGAAAAACTTAGAATTTACTGAAAAACCCGCATTACACGAAATGCACAGTGTAGTACATAGTATATGAGTGAGTTGCACTCAAAAACTTAGAATATAAGAAACGCACAGTGTAGTACATAGTATATGAGTGAGTTGCACTGAAAAACTTAGAATATAAGAAACGCACAGTGTAGTAAGTAGTATATGAGTGAGTTGCACTGAAAAACTTAGAATATAAGAAACGCACAGTGTAGTACAAAGTATATGAGTGAGTTGCACTGAAAAACTTAGAATATAAGAAACGCACAGTGTAGTACATAGTATATGAGTGAGTTGCACTGAAAAACTTAGAATATAAGAAACGCACAGTGTAGTACATAGTATATGAGTGAGTTGCACTGAAAAACTTAGAATATAAGAAACGCACAGTGTAGTACATAGTATATGAGTGAGTTGCACTGAAAAACTTAGAATATAAGAAACGCACAGTGTAGTACATAGTATATGAGTGAGTTGCATTGAAAAACTTAGAATATAAGAAACGCACAGTGTAGTGCATAGTATATGAGTGAGTTGCCCTGAAAAACTTAGAATATAAGAAACGCACAGTATGGTACATAGTATATGAATGAGTTGCACTGAAAATCTTAGAATTTACTGAAAAACCCGCATTACACGAAATGCACAGTGTAGTACATAGTATATGAGTGAGTTGCACTGAAAAACTTAGAATATAAGAAACGCACAGTGTAGTACATAGTATATGAGTGAGTTGCACTGAAAAACTTAGAATATAAGAAACGCACAGTGTAGTACATAGTATATGAGTGAGTTGCACTGAAAAACTTAGAATATAAGAAACGCACAGTGTAGTACATAGTATATGAGTGAGTTGCACTGAAAAACTTAGAATATAAGAAACGCACAGTGTAGTACATAGTATATGAGTGAGTTGCACTGAAAAACTTAGAATATAAGAAACGCACAGTGTAGTACATAGTATATGAGTGAGTTGCACTGAAAAACTTGAATTTACTGAAAAACCCGCATTACACGAAATGCACAGTGTAGTACATAGTATATGAGTGAGTTGCACTCAAAAACTTAGAATATAAGAAACGCACAGTGTAGTACATAGTATATGAGTGAGTTGCACTGAAAAACTTAGAATATAAGAAACGCACAGTGTAGTAAGTAGTATATGAGTGAGTTGCACTGAAAAACTTAGAATATAAGAAACGCACAGTGTAGTACAAAGTATATGAGTGAGTTGCACTGAAAAACTTAGAATATAGAAACGCACAGTGTAGTACATAGTATATGAGTGAGTTGCACTGAAAAACTTAGAATATAAGAAACGCACAGTGTAGTACATAGTATATGAGTGAGTTGCACTGAAAAACTTAGAATATAAGAAACGCACAGTGTAGTACATAGTATATGAGTGAGTTGCACTGAAAAACTTAGAATATAAGAAACGCACAGTGTAGTACATAGTATATGAGTGAGTTGCATTGAAAATCTTAGAATATAAGAAACGCACAGTGAAGTGCATAGTATATGAGTGAGTTGCCCTGAAAAACTTAGAATATAAGAAACGCACAGTATGGTACATAGTATATGAATGAGTTGCACTGAAAAACTTAGAATTTACTGAAAAACCCGCATTACACGAAATGCACAGTGTAGTACATAGTATATGAGTGAGTTGCACTGAAAAACTTAGAATATAAGAAACGCACAGTGTAGTACATAGTATATGAGTGAGTTGCACTGAAAAACTTAGAATATAAGAAACGCACAGTGTAGTACATAGTATATGAGTGAGTTGCACTGAAAAACTTAGAATATAAGAAACGCACAGTGTAGTACATAGTATATGAGTGAGTTGCACTGAAAAACTTAGAATATAAGAAACGCACAGTGTAGTACATAGTATATGAGTGAGTTGCACTGAAAAACTTAGAATATAAGAAACGCACAGTGTAGTACATAGTATATGAGTGAGTTGCACTGAAAAACTTAGAATTTAAGAAACGCACAGTGTAGTACATAGTATATGAGTGAGTTGCACTGAAAAACTTAGAATATAAGAAACGCACAGTGTAGTACATAGTATATGAGTGAGTTGCACTGAAAAACTTAGAATATAAGAAACGCACAGTGTAGTACATAGTATATGAGTGAGTTGCACTGAAAAACTTAGAATATAAGAAACGCACAGTGTAGTACATAGTATATGAGTGAGTTGCACTGAAAAACTTAGAATTTACTGAAAAACCCGCATCACACGAAATGCACAGTGTAGTACATAGTATATGAGTGAGTTGCACTGAAAAACTTAGAATATAAGAAACGCACAGTGTAGTACATAGTATATGAGTGAGTTGCACTGAAAAACTTAGAATATAAGAAACGCACAGTGTAGTACATATTATATGAGTGAGTTGCACTGAAAAACTTAGAATATAAGAAACGCACAGTGTAGTACATAGTATATGAGTGAGTTGCACTGAAAAACTTAGAATATAAGAAACGCACAGTGTAGTACATAGTATATGAGTGAGTTGCACTGAAAAACTTAGAATATAAGAAACGCACAGTGTAGTACATAGTATATGAGTGAGTTGCACTGAAAAACTTAGAATATAAAAAACGCACAGTGTAGTACATAGTATATGAGTGAGTTGCACTGAAAAACTTAGAATATAAGAAACGCACAGTGTAGTACATAGTATATGAGTGAGTTGCGATGAAAAACTTAGAATATAAGAAACGCACAGTGTAGTACATAGTATATGAGTGACTTGCACTGAAAAACTTAGAATATAAGAAACGCACAGTGTAGTACATAGTATATGAGTGAGTTGCACTGAAAAACATAGAATATAAGAAACGCACAGTGTAGTACATAGTATATGAGTGAGTTGCACTGAAAAACTTAGAATATAAGAAACGCACAGTGTAGTAAGTAGTATATGAGTGAGTTGCACTGAAAAACTTAGAATATAAGAAACGCACAGTGTAGTACATAGTATATGAGTGAGTTGCACTGAAAAACTTAGAATATAAGAAACGCACAGTGTAGTACATAGTATATGAGTGAGTTGCACTGAAAAACTTAGAATATAAGAAACGCACAGTGTAGTACATAGTATATGAGTGAGTTGCATTGAAAAACTTAGAATATAAGAAACGCACAGTGTAGTGCATAGTATATGAGTGAGTTGCCCTGAAAAACTTAGAATATAAGAAACGCACAGTATGGTACATAGTATATGAATGAGTTGCACTGAAAAACTTAGAATTTACTGAAAAACCCGCATTACACGAAATGCACAGTGTAGTACATAGTATATGAGTGAGTTGCACTCAAAAACTTAGAATATAAGAAACGCACAGTGTAGTACATAGTATATGTGTGAGTTGCACTGAAAAACTTAGAATATAAGAAACGCACAGTGTAGTAAGTAGTATATGAGTGAGTTGCACTGAATAACTTAGAATATAAGAAACGCACAGTGTAGTACAAAGTATATGAGTGAGTTGCACTGAAAAACTTAGAATATAAGAAACGCACAGTGTAGTACATAGTATATGAGTGAGTTGCACTGAAAAACTTAGAATATAAGAAACGCACAGTGTAGTACATAGTATATGAGTGAGTTGCACTGAAAAACTTAGAATATAAGAAACGCACAGTGTAGTACATAGTATATGAGTGAGTTGCACTGAAAAACTTAGAATATAAGAAACGCACAGTGTAGTACATAGTATATGAGTGAGTTGCATTGAAAAACTTAGAATATAAGAAACGCACAGTGTAGTGCATAGTATATGAGTGAGTTGCCCTGAAAAACTTAGAATATAAGAAACGCACAGTATGGTACATAGTATATGAATGAGTTGCACTGAAAAACTTAGAATTTACTGAAAAACCCGCATTACACGAAATGCACAGTGTAGTACATAGTATATGAGTGAGTTGCACTGAAAAACTTAGAATATAAGAAACGCACAGTGTAGTACATAGTATATGAGTGAGTTGCACTGAAAAACTTAGAATATAAGAAACGCACAGTGTAGTACATAGTATATGAGTGAGTTGCACTGAAAAACTTAGAATATAAGAAACGCACAGTGTAGTACATAGTATATGAGTGAGTTGCACTGAAAAACTTAGAATATAAGAAACGCACAGTGTAGTACATAGTATATGAGTGAGTTGCACTGAAAAACTTAGAATATAAGAAACGCACAGTGTAGTACATAGTATATGAGTGAGTTGCACTGAAAAACTTAGAATTTAAGAAACGCACAGTGTAGTACATAGTATATGAGTGAGTTGCACTGAAAAACTTAGAATATAAGAAACGCACAGTGTAGTACATAGTATATGAGTGAGTTGCACTGAAAAACTTAGA
This sequence comes from Mus caroli, assembly GCF_978045245.1. Lineage (NCBI taxonomy): Eukaryota > Metazoa > Chordata > Mammalia > Rodentia > Muridae > Mus > Mus caroli. The sequence continues at coordinate 634,209 of NW_028227316.1, read as the reverse complement.
ATATAAGAAACGCACAGTGTAGTACATAGTATATGAGTGAGTTGCACTGAAAAACTTAGAATATAAGAAACGCACAGTGTAGTACATAGTATATGAGTGAGTTGCACTGAAAAACTTAGAATTTACTGAAAAACCCGCATCACACGAAATGCACAGTGTAGTACATAGTATATGAGTGAGTTGCACTGAAAAACTTAGAATATAAGAAACGCACAGTGTAGTACATAGTATATGAGTGAGTTGCACTGAAAAACTTAGAATATAAGAAACGCACAGTGTAGTACATATTATATGAGTGAGTTGCACTGAAAAACTTAGAATATAAGAAACGCACAGTGTAGTACATAGTATATGAGTGAGTTGCACTGAAAAACTTAGAATATAAGAAACGCACAGTGTAGTACATAGTATATGAGTGAGTTGCACTGAAAAACTTAGAATATAAGAAACGCACAGTGTAGTACATAGTATATGAGTGAGTTGCACTGAAAAACTTAGAATATAAAAAACGCACAGTGTAGTACATAGTATATGAGTGAGTTGCACTGAAAAACTTAGAATATAAGAAACGCACAGTGTAGTACATAGTATATGAGTGAGTTGCGATGAAAAACTTAGAATATAAGAAACGCACAGTGTAGTACATAGTATATGAGTGACTTGCACTGAAAAACTTAGAATATAAGAAACGCACAGTGTAGTACATAGTATATGAGTGAGTTGCACTGAAAAACATAGAATATAAGAAACGCACAGTGTAGTACATAGTATATGAGTGAGTTGCACTGAAAAACTTAGAATATAAGAAACGCACAGTGTAGTAAGTAGTATATGAGTGAGTTGCACTGAAAAACTTAGAATATAAGAAACGCACAGTGTAGTACATAGTATATGAGTGAGTTGCACTGAAAAACTTAGAATATAAGAAACGCACAGTGTAGTACATAGTATATGAGTGAGTTGCACTGAAAAACTTAGAATATAAGAAACGCACAGTGTAGTACATAGTATATGAGTGAGTTGCATTGAAAAACTTAGAATATAAGAAACGCACAGTGTAGTGCATAGTATATGAGTGAGTTGCCCTGAAAAACTTAGAATATAAGAAACGCACAGTATGGTACATAGTATATGAATGAGTTGCACTGAAAAACTTAGAATTTACTGAAAAACCCGCATTACACGAAATGCACAGTGTAGTACATAGTATATGAGTGAGTTGCACTCAAAAACTTAGAATATAAGAAACGCACAGTGTAGTACATAGTATATGAGTGAGTTGCACTGAAAAACTTAGAATATAAGAAACGCACAGTGTAGTAAGTAGTATATGAGTGAGTTGCACTGAAAAACTTAGAATATAAGAAACGCACAGTGTAGTACAAAGTATATGAGTGAGTTGCACTGAAAAACTTAGAATATAAGAAACGCACAGTGTAGTACATAGTATATGAGTGAGTTGCACTGAAAAACTTAGAATATAAGAAACGCACAGTGTAGTACATAGTATATGAGTGAGTTGCACTGAAAAACTTAGAATATAAGAAACGCACAGTGTAGTACATAGTATATGAGTGAGTTGCACTGAAAAACTTAGAATATAAGAAACGCACAGTGTAGTACATAGTATATGAGTGAGTTGCATTGAAAAACTTAGAATATAAGAAACGCACAGTGTAGTGCATAGTATATGAGTGAGTTGCCCTGAAAAACTTAGAATATAAGAAACGCACAGTATGGTACATAGTATATGAATGAGTTGCACTGAAAAACTTAGAATTTACTGAAAAACCCGCATTACACGAAATGCACAGTGTAGTACATAGTATATGAGTGAGTTGCACTGAAAAACTTAGAATATAAGAAACGCACAGTGTAGTACATAGTATATGAGTGAGTTGCACTGAAAAACTTAGAATATAAGAAACGCACAGTGTAGTACATAGTATATGAGTGAGTTGCACTCAAAAACTTAGAATATAAGAAACGCACAGTGTAGTACATAGTATATGAGTGAGTTGCACTGAAAAACTTAGAATATAAGAAACGCACAGTGTAGTACATAGTATATGAGTGAGTTGCACTGAAAAACTTAGAATATAAGAAACGCACAGTGTAGTACATAGTATATGAGTGAGTTGCACTGAAAAACTTAGAATATAAGAAACGCACAGTGTAGTACATAGTATATGAGTGAGTTGCACTGAAAAACTTAGAATATAAGAAACGCACAGTGTAGTACATAGTATATGAGTGAGTTGCACTGAAAAACTTAGAATATAAGAAACGCACAGTGTAGTACATAGTATATGAGTGAGTTGCACTGAAAAACTTAGAATATAAGAAACGCACAGTGTAGTACATAGTATATGAGTGAGTTGCATTGAAAATCTTAGAATATAAGAAACGCACAGTGTAGTGCATAGTATATGAGTGAGTTGCCCTGAAAAACTTAGAATATAAGAAACGCACAGTATGGTACATAGTATATGAATGAGTTGCACTGAAAAACTTAGAATTTACTGAAAAACCCGCATTACACGAAATGCACAGTGTAGTACATAGTATATGAGTGAGTTGCACTGAAAAACTTAGAATATAAGAAACGCACAGTGTAGTACATAGTATATGAGTGAGTTGCACTGAAAAACTTAGAATATAAGAAACGCACAGTGTAGTACATAGTATATGAGTGAGTTGCACTGAAAAACTTAGAATATAAGAAACGCACAGTGTAGTACATAGTATATGAGTGAGTTGCACTGAAAAACTTAGAATATAAGAAACGCACAGTGTAGTACATAGTATATGAGTGAGTTGCACTGAAAAACTTGAATTTACTGAAAAACCCGCATTACACGAAATGCACAGTGTAGTACATAGTATATGAGTGAGTTGCACTCAAAAACTTAGAATATAAGAAACGCACAGTGTAGTACATAGTATATGAGTGAGTTGCACTGAAAAACTTAGAATATAAGAAACGCACAGTGTAGTAAGTAGTATATGAGTGAGTTGCACTGAAAAACTTAGAATATAAGAAACGCACAGTGTAGTACAAAGTATATGAGTGAGTTGCACTGAAAAACTTAGAATATAAGAAACGCACAGTGTAGTACATAGTATATGAGTGAGTTGCCCTGAAAAACTTAGAATATAAGAAACGCACAGTATGGTACATAGTATATGAATGAGTTGCACTGAAAAACTTAGAATTTACTGAAAAACCCGCATTACACGAAATGCACAGTGTAGTACATAGTATATGAGTGAGTTGCACTGAAAAACTTAGAATATAAGAAACGCACAGTGTAGTACATAGTATATGAGTGAGTTGCACTGAAAAACTTAGAATATAAGAAACGCACAGTGTAGTACATAGTATATGAGTGAGTTGCACTGAAAAACTTAGAATATAAGAAACGCACAGTGTAGTACATAGTATATGAGTGAGTTGCACTGAAAAACTTAGAATATAAGAAACGCACAGTGTAGTACATAGTATATGAGTGAGTTGCACTGAAAAACTTAGAATATAAGAAACGCACAGTGTAGTACATAGTATATGAGTGAGTTGCACTGAAAAACTTAGAATATAAGAAACGCACAGTGTAGTACATAGTATATGAGTGAGTTGCACTGAAAAACTTAGAATATAAGAAACGCACAGTGTAGTACATAGTATATGAGTGAGTTGCACTGAAAAACTTAGAATATAAGAAACGCACAGTGTAGTACATAGTATATGAGTGAGTTGCACTGAAAAACTTAGAATATAAGAAACGCACAGTGTAGTACATAGTATATGAGTGAGTTGCACTGAAAAACTTAGAATTTAAGAAACGCACAGTGTAGTACATAGTATATGAGTGAGTTGCACTGAAAAACTTAGAATATAAGAAACGCACAGTGTAGTACATAGTATATGAGTGAGTTGCACTGAAAAACTTAGAATATAAGAAACGCACAGTGTAGTACATAGTATATGAGTGAGTTGCACTGAAAAACTTAGAATATAAGAAACGCACAGTGTAGTACATAGTATATGAGTGAGTTGCACTGAAAAACTTAGAATTTACTGAAAAACCCGCATCACACGAAATGCACAGTGTAGTACATAGTATATGAGTGAGTTGCACTGAAAAACTTAGAATATAAGAAACGCACAGTGTAGTACATAGTATATGAGTGAGTTGCACTGAAAAACTTAGAATATAAGAAACGCACAGTGTAGTACATATTATATGAGTGAGTTGCACTGAAAAACTTAGAATATAAGAAACGCACAGTGTAGTACATAGTATATGAGTGAGTTGCACTGAAAAACTTAGAATATAAGAAACGCACAGTGTAGTACATAGTATATGAGTGAGTTGCACTGAAAAACTTAGAATATAAGAAACGCACAGTGTAGTACATAGTATATGAGTGAGTTGCACTGAAAAACTTAGAATATAAAAAACGCACAGTGTAGTACATAGTATATGAGTGAGTTGCACTGAAAAACTTAGAATATAAGAAACGCACAGTGTAGTACATAGTATATGAGTGAGTTGCGATGAAAAACTTAGAATATAAGAAACGCACAGTGTAGTACATAGTATATGAGTGACTTGCACTGAAAAACTTAGAATATAAGAAACGCACAGTGTAGTACATAGTATATGAGTGAGTTGCACTGAAAAACATAGAATATAAGAAACGCACAGTGTAGTACATAGTATATGAGTGAGTTGCACTGAAAAACTTAGAATATAAGAAACGCACAGTGTAGTAAGTAGTATATGAGTGAGTTGCACTGAAAAACTTAGAATATAAGAAACGCACAGTGTAGTACAAAGTATATGAGTGAGTTGCACTGAAAAACTTAGAATATAAGAAACGCACAGTGTAGTACATAGTATATGAGTGAGTTGCACTGAAAAACTTAGAATATAAGAAACGCACAGTGTAGTACATAGTATATGAGTGAGTTGCACTGAAAAACTTAGAATATAAGAAACGCACAGTGTAGTACATAGTATATGAGTGAGTTGCACTGAAAAACTTAGAATATAAGAAACGCACAGTGTAGTACATAGTATATGAGTGAGTTGCATTGAAAAACTTAGAATATAAGAAACGCACAGTGTAGTGCATAGTATATGAGTGAGTTGCCCTGAAAAACTTAGAATATAAGAAACGCACAGTATGGTACATAGTATATGAATGAGTTGCACTGAAAAACTTAGAATTTACTGAAAAACCCGCATTACACGAAATGCACAGTGTAGTACATAGTATATGAGTGAGTTGCACTGAAAAACTTAGAATATAAGAAACGCACAGTGTAGTACATAGTATATGAGTGAGTTGCACTGAAAAACTTAGAATATAAGAAACGCACAGTGTAGTACATAGTATATGAGTGAGTTGCACTGAAAAACTTAGAATATAAGAAACGCACAGTGTAGTACATAGTATATGAGTGAGTTGCACTGAAAAACTTAGAATATAAGAAACGCACAGTGTAGTACATAGTATATGAGTGAGTTGCACTGAAAAACTTAGAATATAAGAAACGCACAGTGTAGTACATAGTATATGAGTGAGTTGCACTGAAAAACTTAGAATATAAGAAACGCACAGTGTAGTACATAGTATATGAGTGAGTTGCACTGAAAAACTTAGAATATAAGAAACGCACAGTGTAGTACATAGTATATGAGTGAGTTGCACTGAAAAACTTAGAATATAAGAAACGCACAGTGTAGTACATAGTATATGAGTGAGTTGCACTGAAAAACTTAGAATATAAGAAACGCACAGTGTAGTACATAGTATATGAGTGAGTTGCATTGAAAAACTTAGAATATAAGAAACGCACAGTGTAGTGCATAGTATATGAGTGAGTTGCCCTGAAAAACTTAGAATATAAGAAACGCACAGTATGGTACATAGTATATGAATGAGTTGCACTGAAAAACTTAGAATTTACTGAAAAACCCGCATTACACGAAATGCACAGTGTAGTACATAGTATATGAGTGAGTTGCACTGAAAAACTTAGAATATAAGAAACGCACAGTGTAGTACATAGTATATGAGTGAGTTGCACTGAAAAACTTAGAATATAAGAAACGCACAGTGTAGTACATAGTATATGAGTGAGTTGCACTGAAAAACTTAGAATATAAGAAACGCACAGTGTAGTACATAGTATATGAGTGAGTTGCACTGAAAAACTTAGAATATAAGAAACGCACAGTGTAGTACATAGTATATGAGTGAGTTGCACTGAAAAACTTAGAATATAAGAAACGCACAGTGTAGTACATAGTATATGAGTGAGTTGCACTGAAAAACTTGAATTTACTGAAAAACCCGCATTACACGAAATGCACAGTGTAGTACATAGTATATGAGTGAGTTGCACTCAAAAACTTAGAATATAAGAAACGCACAGTGTAGTACATAGTATATGAGTGAGTTGCACTGAAAAACTTAGAATATAAGAAACGCACAGTGTAGTAAGTAGTATATGAGTGAGTTGCACTGAAAAACTTAGAATATAAGAAACGCACAGTGTAGTACAAAGTATATAGGTGAGTTGCACTGAAAAACTTAGAATATAAGAAACGCACAGTGTAGTACATAGTATATGAGTGAGTTGCACTGAAAAACTTAGAATATAAGAAACGCACAGTGTAGTACATAGTATATGAGTGAGTTGCACTGAAAAACTTAGAATATAAGAAACGCACAGTGTAGTACATAGTATATGAGTGAGTTGCATTGAAAAACTTAGAATATAAGAAACGCACAGTGTAGTGCATAGTATATGAGTGAGTTGCCCTGAAAAACTTAGAATATAAGAAACGCACAGTATGGTACATAGTATATGAATGAGTTGCACTGAAAAACTTAGAATTTACTGAAAAACCCGCATTACACGAAATGCACAGTGTAGTACATAGTATATGAGTGAGTTGCACTGAAAAACTTAGAATATAAGAAACGCACAGTGTAGTACATAGTATATGAGTGAGTTGCACTGAAAAACTTAGAATATAAGAAACGCACAGTGTAGTACATAGTATATGAGTGAGTTGCATTGAAAAACTTAGAATATAAGAAACGCACAGTGTAGTGCATAGTATATGAGTGAGTTGCCCTGAAAAACTTAGAATATAAGAAACGCACAGTATGGTACATAGTATATGAATGAGTTGCACTGAAAAACTTAGAATTTACTGAAAAACCCGCATTACACGAAATGCACAGTGTAGTACATAGTATATGAGTGAGTTGCACTGAAAAACTTAGAATATAAGAAACGCACAGTGTAGTACATAGTATATGAGTGAGTTGCACTGAAAAACTTAGAATATAAGAAACGCACAGTGTAGTACATAGTATATGAGTGAGTTGCACTGAAAAACATAGAATATAAGAAACGCACAGTGTAGTACATAGTATATGAGTGAGTTGCACTGAAAAACTTAGAATATAAGAAACGCACAGTGTAGTAAGTAGTATATGAGTGAGTTGCACTGAAAAACTTAGAATATAAGAAACGCACAGTGTAGTACAAAGTATATGAGTGAGTTGCACTGAAAAACTTAGAATATAAGAAACGCACAGTGTAGTACATAGTATATGAGTGAGTTGCACTGAAAAACTTAGAATATAAGAAACGCACAGTGTAGTACATAGTATATGAGTGAGTTGCACTGAAAAACTTAGAATATAAGAAACGCACAGTGTAGTACATAGTATATGAGTGAGTTGCACTGAAAAACTTAGAATATAAGAAACGCACAGTGTAGTACATAGTATATGAGTGAGTTGCATTGAAAAACTTAGAATATAAGAAACGCACAGTGTAGTGCATAGTATATGAGTGAGTTGCCCTGAAAAACTTAGAATATAAGAAACGCACAGTATGGTACATAGTATATGAATGAGTTGCACTGAAAAACTTAGAATTTACTGAAAAACCCGCATTACACGAAATGCACAGTGTAGTACATAGTATATGAGTGAGTTGCACTGAAAAACTTAGAATATAAGAAACGCACAGTGTAGTACATAGTATATGAGTGAGTTGCACTGAAAAACTTAGAATATAAGAAACGCACAGTGTAGTACATAGTATATGAGTGAGTTGCACTGAAAAACTTAGAATATAAGAAACGCACAGTGTAGTACATAGTATATGAGTGAGTTGCACTGAAAAACTTAGAATATAAGAAACGCACAGTGTAGTACATAGTATATGAGTGAGTTGCACTGAAAAACTTAGAATATAAGAAACGCACAGTGTAGTACATAGTATATGAGTGAGTTGCACTGAAAAACTTAGAATATAAGAAACGCACAGTGTAGTACATAGTATATGAGTGAGTTGCACTGAAAAACTTAGAATATAAGAAACGCACAGTGTAGTACATAGTATATGAGTGAGTTGCACTGAAAAACTTAGAATATAAGAAACGCACAGTGTAGTACATAGTATATGAGTGAGTTGCATTGAAAAACTTAGAATATAAGAAACGCACAGTGTAGTGCATAGTATATGAGTGAGTTGCCCTGAAAAACTTAGAATATAAGAAACGCACAGTATGGTACATAGTATATGAATGAGTTGCACTGAAAAACTTAGAATTTACTGAAAAACCCGCATTACACGAAATGCACAGTGTAGTACATAGTATATGAGTGAGTTGCACTGAAAAACTTAGAATATAAGAAACGCACAGTGTAGTACATAGTATATGAGTGAGTTGCACTGAAAAACTTAGAATATAAGAAACGCACAGTGTAGTACATAGTATATGAGTGAGTTGCACTGAAAAACTTAGAATATAAGAAACGCACAGTGTAGTACATAGTATATGAGTGAGTTGCACTGAAAAACTTAGAATATAAGAAACGCACAGTGTAGTACATAGTATATGAGTGAGTTGCACTGAAAAACTTAGAATATAAGAAACGCACAGTGTAGTACATAGTATATGAGTGAGTTGCACTGAAAAACTTGAATTTACTGAAAAACCCACATTACACGAAATGCACAGTGTAGTACATAGTATATGAGTGAGTTGCACTCAAAAACTTAGAATATAAGAAACGCACAGTGTAGTACATAGTATATGAGTGAGTTGCACTGAAAAACTTAGAATATAAGAAACGCACAGTGTAGTAAGTAGTATATGAGTGAGTTGCACTGAAAAACTTAGAATATAAGAAACGCACAGTGTAGTACAAAGTATATAGGTGAGTTGCACTGAAAAACTTAGAATATAAGAAACGCACAGTGTAGTACATAGTATATGAGTGAGTTGCACTGAAAAACTTAGAATATAAGAAACGCACAGTGTAGTACATAGTATATGAGTGAGTTGCACTGAAAAACTTAGAATATAAGAAACGCACAGTGTAGTACATAGTATATGAGTGAGTTGCATTGAAAAACTTAGAATATAAGAAACGCACAGTGTAGTGCATAGTATATGAGTGAGTTGCCCTGAAAAACTTAGAATATAAGAAACGCACAGTATGGTACATAGTATATGAATGAGTTGCACTGAAAAACTTAGAATTTACTGAAAAACCCGCATTACACGAAATGCACAGTGTAGTACATAGTATATGAGTGAGTTGCACTGAAAAACTTAGAATATAAGAAACGCACAGTGTAGTACATAGTATATGAGTGAGTTGCACTGAAAAACTTAGAATATAAGAAACGCACAGTGTAGTACATAGTATATGAGTGAGTTGCATTGAAAAACTTAGAATATAAGAAACGCACAGTGTAGTGCATAGTATATGAGTGAGTTGCCCTGAAAAACTTAGAATATAAGAAACGCACAGTATGGTACATAGTATATGAATGAGTTGCACTGAAAAACTTAGAATTTACTGAAAAACCCGCATTACACGAAATGCACAGTGTAGTACATAGTATATGAGTGAGTTGCACTGAAAAACTTAGAATATAAGAAACGCACAGTGTAGTACATAGTATATGAGTGAGTTGCACTGAAAAACTTAGAATATAAGAAACGCACAGTGTAGTACATAGTATATGAGTGAGTTGCACTGAAAAACTTAGAATATAAGAAACGCACAGTGTAGTACATAGTATATGAGTGAGTTGCACTGAAAAACTTAGAATATAAGAAACGCACAGTGTAGTACATAGTATATGAGTGAGTTGCACTGAAAAACTTAGAATTTAAGAAACGCACAGTGTAGTACATAGTATATGAGTGAGTTGCACTGAAAAACTTAGAATATAAGAAACGCACAGTGTAGTACATAGTATATGAGTGAGTTGCACTGAAAAACTTAGAATATAAGAAACGCACAGTGTAGTACATAGTATATGAGTGAGTTGCACTGAAAAACTTAGAATATAAGAAACGCACAGTGTAGTACATAGTATATGAGTGAGTTGCACTGAAAAACTTAGAATTTACTGAAAAACCCGCATTACACGAAATGCACAGTGTAGTACATAGTATATGAGTGAGTTGCACTGAAAAACTTAGAATATAAGAAACGCACAGTGTAGTACATAGTATATGAGTGAGTTGCACTGAAAAACTTAGAATATAAGAAACGCACAGTGTAGTACATATTATATGAGTGAGTTGCACTGAAAAACTTAGAATATAAGAAACGCACAGTGTAGTACATAGTATATGAGTGAGTTGCACTGAAAAACTTAGAATATAAGAAACGCACAGTGTAGTACATAGTATATGAGTGAGTTGCACTGAAAAACTTAGAATATAAGAAACGCACAGTGTAGTACATAGTATATGAGTGAGTTGCACTGAAAAACTTAGAATATAAAAAACGCACAGTGTAGTACATAGTATATGAGTGAGTTGCACTGAAAAACTTAGAATATAAGAAACGCACAGTGTAGTACATAGTATATGAGTGAGTTGCGATGAAAAACTTAGAATATAAGAAACGCACAGTGTAGTACATAGTATATGAGTGACTTGCACTGAAAAACTTAGAATATAAGAAACGCACAGTGTAGTACATAGTATATGAGTGAGTTGCACTGAAAAACATAGAATATAAGAAACGCACAGTGTAGTACATAGTATATGAGTGAGTTGCACTGAAAAACTTAGAATATAAGAAACGCACAGTGTAGTAAGTAGTATATGAGTGAGTTGCACTGAAAAACTTAGAATATAAGAAACGCACAGTGTAGTACATAGTATATGAGTGAGTTGCACTGAAAAACTTAGAATATAAGAAACGCACAGTGTAGTACATAGTATATGAGTGAGTTGCACTGAAAAACTTAGAATATAAGAAACGCACAGTGTAGTACATAGTATATGAGTGAGTTGCATTGAAAAACTTAGAATATAAGAAACGCACAGTGTAGTGCATAGTATATGAGTGAGTTGCCCTGAAAAACTTAGAATATAAGAAACGCACAGTATGGTACATAGTATATGAATGAGTTGCACTGAAAAACTTAGAATTTACTGAAAAACCCGCATTACACGAAATGCACAGTGTAGTACATAGTATATGAGTGAGTTGCACTCAAAAACTTAGAATATAAGAAACGCACAGTGTAGTACATAGTATATGAGTGAGTTGCATTGAAAAACTTAGAATATAAGAAACGCACAGTGTAGTGCATAGTATATGAGTGAGTTGCCCTGAAAAACTTAGAATATAAGAAACGCACAGTGTAGTACATAGTATATGAGTGAGTTGCACTGAAAAACTTAGAATATAAGAAACGCACAGTGTAGTACATAGTATATGAGTGAGTTGCACTGAAAAACTTAGAATATAAGAAACGCACAGTGTAGTACATAGTATATGAGTGAGTTGCACTGAAAAACTTAGAATATAAGAAACGCACAGTGTAGTACATAGTATATGAGTGAGTTGCACTGAAAAACTTAGAATATAAGAAACGCACAGTGTAGTACATAGTATATGAGTGAGTTGCACTGAAAAACTTAGAATATAAGAAACGCACAGTGTAGTACAAAGTATATGAGTGAGTTGCACTGAAAAACTTAGAATATAAGAAACGCACAGTGTAGTACATAGTATATGAGTGAGTTGCACTGAAAAACTTAGAATATAAGAAACGCACAGTGTAGTACATAGTATATGAGTGAGTTGCATTGAAAAACTTAGAATATAAGAAACGCACAGTGTAGTGCATAGTATATGAGTGAGTTGCCCTGAAAAACTTAGAATATAAGAAACGCACAGTATGGTACATAGTATATGAATGAGTTGCACTGAAAAACTTAGAATTTACTGAAAAACCCGCATTAAACGAAATGCACAGTGTAGTACATAGTATATGAGTGAGTTGCACTGAAAAACTTAGAATATAAGAAACGCACAGTGTAGTACATAGTATATGAGTGAGTTGCACTGAAAAACTTAGAATATAAGAAACGCACAGTGTAGTACATAGTATATGAGTGAGTTGCACTGAAAAACTTAGAATATAAGAAACGCACAGTGTAGTACATAGTATATGAGTGAGTTGCACTGAAAAACTTAGAATATAAGAAACGCACAGTGTAGTACATAGTATATGAGTGAGTTGCACTGAAAAACTTGAATTTACTGAAAAACCCGCATTACACGAAATTCACAGTGTAGTACATAGTATATGAGTGAGTTGCACTCAAAAACTTAGAATATAAGAAACGCACAGTGTAGTACATAGTATATGAGTGAGTTGCACTGAAAAACTTAGAATATAAGAAACGCACAGTGTAGTAAGTAGTATATGAGTGAGTTGCACTGAAAAACTTAGAATATAAGAAACGCACAGTGTAGTACAAAGTATATAGGTGAGTTGCACTGAAAAACTTAGAATATAAGAAACGCACAGTGTAGTACATAGTATATGAGTGAGTTGCACTGAAAAACTTAGAATATAAGAAACGTACAGTGTAGTACATAGTATATGAGTGAGTTGCACTGAAAAACTTAGAATATAAGAAACGCACAGTGTAGTACATAGTATATGAGTGAGTTGCATTGAAAAACTTAGAATATAAGAAACGCACAGTGTAGTGCATAGTATATGAGTGAGTTGCCCTGAAAAACTTAGAATATAAGAAACGCACAGTATGGTACATAGTATATGAATGAGTTGCACTGAAAAACTTAGAATTTACTGAAAAACCCGCATTACACGAAATGCACAGTGTAGTACATAGTATATGAGTGAGTTGCACTGAAAAACTTAGAATATAAGAAACGCACAGTGTAGTACATAGTATATGAGTGAGTTGCACTGAAAAACTTAGAATATAAGAAACGCACAGTGTAGTACATAGTATATGAGTGAGTTGCACTGAAAAACTTAGAATATAAGAAACGCACAGTGTAGTACATAGTATATGAGTGTGTTGCACGGAAAAACTTAGAATATAAGAAACGCACAGTGTAGTACATAGTATATGAGTGAGTTGCACTGAAAAACTTAGAATATAAGAAACGCACAGTGTAGTACATAGTATATGAGTGAGTTGCACTGAAAAACATAGAATTTAAGAAACGCACAGTGTAGTACATAGTATATGAGTGAGTTGCACTGAAAAACTTAGAATATAAGAAACGCACAGTGTAGTACATAGTATATGAGTGAGTTGCACTGAAAAACTTAGAATATAAGAAACGCACAGTGTAGTACATAGTATATGAGTGAGTTGCACTGAAAAACTTAGAATATAAGAAACGCACAGTGTAGTACATAGTATATGAGTGAGTTGCACTGAAAAACTTAGAATTTACTGAAAAACCCGCATTACACGAAATGCACAGTGTAGTACATAGTATATGAGTGAGTTGCACTGAAAAACTTAGAATATAAGAAACGCACAGTGTAGTACATAGTATATGAGTGAGTTGCACTGAAAAACTTAGAATAAAAGAAACGCACAGTGTAGTACATATTATATGAGTGAGTTGCACTGAAAAACTTAGAATATAAGAAACGCACAGTGTAGTACATAGTATATGAGTGAGTTGCACTGAAAAACTTAGAATATAAGAAACGCACAGTGTAGTACATAGTATATGAGTGAGTTGCACTGAAAAACTTAGAATATAAGAAACGCACAGTGTAGTACATAGTATATGAGTGAGTTGCACTGAAAAACTTAGAATATAAAAAACGCACAGTGTAGTACATAGTATATGAGTGAGTTGCACTGAAAAACTTAGAATATAAGAAACGCACAGTGTAGTACATAGTATATGAGTGAGTTGCGATGAAAAACTTAGAATATAAGAAACGCACAGTGTAGTACATAGTATATGAGTGAGTTGCACTGAAAAACTTAGAATATAAGAAACGCACAGTGTAGTACATAGTATATGAGTGAGTTGCACTGAAAAACATAGAATATAAGAAACGCACAGTGTAGTACATAGTATATGAGTGAGTTGCACTGAAAAACTTAGAATATAAGAAACGCACAGTGTAATACATAGTATATGAGTGAGATGCACTGAAAAACTTAGAATTTAAGAAACGCACAGTGTAGTACATAGTATATGAGTGAGTTGCACTGTAAAACTTAGAATATAAGAAACGCACAGTGTAGTACATAGTATATGAGTGAGTTGCACTGAAAAACTTAGAATATAAGAAACGCACAGTGTAGTACATAGTATATGAGTGAGTTGCACTGAAAAACTTAGAATATAAGAAACGCACAGTGTAGTACGTAGTATATGAGTGAGTTGCACTGAAAAACTTAGAATATAAGAAACGCACAGTGTAGTACAAAGTATATGAGTGAGTTGCACTGAAAAACTTAGAATATAAGAAACGCACAGTGTAGTACATAGTATATGAGTGAGTTGCACTGAAAAACTTAGAATATAAGAAACGCACAGTGTAGTACATAGTATATGAGTGAGTTGCACTGAAAAACTTAGAATTTAAGAAACGCACAGTGTAGTACATAGTATATGAGTGAGTTGCACTGAAAAACTTAGAATATAAGAAACGCACAGTGTAGTACATAGTATATGAGTGAGTTGCACTGAAAAACTTAGAATATAAGAAACGCACAGTGTAGTACATAGTATATGAGTGAGTTGCACTGAAAAACTTAGAATATAAGAAACGCACAGTGTAGTACATAGTATATGAGTGAGTTGCACTGAAAAACTTAGAATATAAGAAACGCACAGTGTAGTACATAGTATATGAGTGAGTTGCACTGAAAAACTTAGAATATAAGAAACGCACAGTGTAGTACATAGTATATGAGTGAGTTGCACTGAAAAACTTAGAATATAAGAAACGCACAGTGTAGTACATAGTATATGAGTGAGTTGCACTGAAAAACTTGAATTTACTGAAAAACCCGCATTACACGAAATGCACAGTGTAGTACATAGTATATGAGTGAGTTGCACTCAAAAACTTAGAATATAAGAAACGCACAGTGTAGTACATAGTATATGAGTGAGTTGCACTGAAAAACTTAGAATATAAGAAACGCACAGTGTAGTACATAGTATATGAGTGAGTTGCACTGAAAAACTTAGAATATAAGAAACGCACAGTGTAGTACATAGTATATGAGTGAGTTGCACTGAAAAACTTAGAATATAAGAAACGCACAGTGTAGTACATAGTATATGAGTGAGTTGCACTGAAAAACTTAGAATATAAGAAACGCACAGTGTAGTACATAGTATATGAGTGAGTTGCATTGAAAAACTTAGAATATAAGAAACGCACAGTGTAGTGCATAGTATATGAGTGAGTTGCCCTGAAAAACTTAGAATATAAGAATCGCACAGTATGGTACATAGTATATGAATGAGTTGCACTGAAAAACTTAGAATTTACTGAAAAACCCGCATTACACGAAATGCACAGTGTAGTACATAGTATATGAGTGAGTTGCACTGAAAAACTTAGAATATAAGAAACGCACAGTGTAGTACATAGTATATGAGTGAGTTGCACTGAAAAACTTAGAATATAAGAAACGCACAGTGTAGTACATAGTATATGAGTGAGTTGCACTGAAAAACTTAGAATATAAGAAACGCACAGTGTAGTACATAGTATATGAGTGAGTTGCACTGAAAAACTTAGAATATAAGAAACGCACAGTGTAGTACATAGTATATGAGTGAGTTGCACTGAAAAACATAGAATATAAGAAACGCACAGTGTAGTACATAGTATATGAGTGAGTTGCACTGAAAAACTTAGATTTTAAGAAACGCACAGTGTAGTACATAGTATATGAGTGAGTTGCACTGAAAAACTTAGAATATAAGAAACGCACAGTGTAGTACATAGTATATGAGTGAGTTGCACTGAAAAACTTAGAATATAAGAAACGCACAGTGTAGTACATAGTATATGAGTGAGTTGCACTGAAAAACTTAGAATATAAGAAACGCACAGTGTAGTACATAGTATATGAGTGAGTTGCACTGAAAAACTTAGAATTTACTGAAAAACCCGCATTACACGAAATGCACAGTGTAGTACATAGTATATGAGTGAGTTGCACTGAAAAACTTAGAATATAAGAAACGCACAGTGTAGTACATAGTATATGAGTGAGTTGCACTGAAAAACTTAGAATATAAGAAACGCACAGTGTAGTACATATTATATGAGTGAGTTGCACTGAAAAACTTAGAATATAAGAAACGCACAGTGTAGTACATAGTATATGAGTGAGTTGCACTGAAAAACTTAGAATATAAGAAACGCACAGTGTAGTACATAGTATATGAGTGAGTTGCACTGAAAAACTTAGAATATAAGAAACGCACAGTGTAGTACATAGTATATGAGTGAGTTGCACTGAAAAACTTAGAATATAAAAAACGCACAGTGTAGTACATAGTATATGAGTGAGTTGCACTGAAAAACTTAGAATATAAGAAACGCACAGTGTAGTACATAGTATATGAGTGAGTTGCGATGAAAAACTTAGAATATAAGAAATGCACAGTGTAGTACATAGTATATGAGTGAGTTGCACTGAAAAACTTAGAATATAAGAAACGCACAGTGTAGTACATAGTATATGAGTGAGTTGCACTGAAAAACATAGAATATAAGAAACGCACAGTGTAGTACATAGTATATGAGTGAGTTGCACTGAAAAACTTAGAATATAAGAAACGCACAGTGTAATACATAGTATATGAGTGAGATGCACTGAAAAACTTAGAATTTAAGAAACGCACAGTGTAGTACATAGTATATGAGTGAGTTGCACTGTAAAACTTAGAATATAAGAAACGCACAGTGTAGTACATAGTATATGAGTGAGTTGCACTGAAAAACTTAGAATATAAGAAACGCACAGTGTAGTACATAGTATATGAGTGAGTTGCACTGAAAAACTTAGAATATAAGAAACGCACTGTGTAGTACGTAGTATATGAGTGAGTTGCACTGAAAAACTTAGAATATAAGAAACGCACAGTGTAGTACAAAGTATATGAGTGAGTTGCACTGAAAAACTTAGAATATAAGAAACGCACAGTGTAGTACATAGTATATGAGTGAGTTGCACTGAAAAACTTAGAATATAAGAAACGCACAGTGTAGTACATAGTATATGAGTGAGTTGCACTGAAAAACTTAGAATATAAGAAACGCACAGTGTAGTACATAGTATATGAGTGAGTTGCACTGAAAAACTTAGAATATAAGAAACGCACAGTGTAGTACATAGTATATGAGTGAGTTGCACTGAAAAACTTAGAATATAAGAAACGCACAGTGTAGTACATAGTATATGAGTGAGTTGCACTGAAAAACTTAGAATATAAGAAACGCACAGTGTAGTACATAGTATATGAGTGAGTTGCACTCAAAAACTTAGAATATAAGAAACGCACAGTGTAGTACATAGTATATGAGTGAGTTGCACTGAAAAACTTGAATTTACTGAAAAACCCGCATTACACGAAATGCACAGTGTAGTACATAGTATATGAGTGAGTTGCACTCAAAAACTTAGAATATAAGAAACGCACAGTGTAGTACATAGTATATGAGTGAGTTGCACTGAAAAACTTAGAATATAAGAAACGCACAGTGTAGTACATAGTATATGAGTGAGTTGCACTGAAAAACTTAGAATATAAGAAACGCACAGTGTAGTACATAGTATATGAGTGAGTTGCACTGAAAAACTTAGAATATAAGAAAAGCACAGTGTAGTACATAGTATATGAGTGAGTTGCACTGAAAAACTTAGAATTTAAGAAACGCACAGTGTAGTACATAGTATATGAGTGAGTTGCACTGAAAAACTTAGAATATAAGAAACGCACAGTGTAGTACATAGTATATGAGTGAGTTGCACTGAAAAACTTAGAATATAAGAAACGCACAGTGTAGTACATAGTATATGAGTGAGTTGCACTGAAAAACTTAGAATATAAGAAACGCACAGTGTAGTACATAGTATATGAGTGAGTTGCACTGAAAAACATAGAATATAAGAAACGCACAGTGTAGTACATAGTATATGAGTGAGTTGCACTGAAAAACTTAGAATATAAGAAACGCACAGTGTAATACATAGTATATGAGTGAGATGCACTGAAAAACTTAGAATTTAAGAAACGCACAGTGTAGTACATAGTATATGAGTGAGTTGCACTGTAAAACTTAGAATATAAGAAACGCACAGTGTAGTACATAGTATATGAGTGAGTTGCACTGAAAAACTTAGAATATAAGAAACGCACAGTGTAGTACATAGTATATGAGTGAGTTTCACTCAAAAACTTGAAGTTACTGAAAAACCCGCATTAAACGAAATGCACAGTGTAGTACATAGTATATGAGTGAGTTGCACTGAAAAACTTAGAATATAAGAAACGCACAGTGTAGTACATAGTATATGAGTGAGTTGCACTGAAAAACTTAGAATATAAGAAACGCACAGTGTAGTACGTAGTATATGAGTGAGTTGCACTGAAAAACTTAGAATATAAGAAACGCACAGTGTAGTACATAGTATATGAGTGAGTTGCATTGAAAAACTTAGAATATAAGAAACGCACAGTGTAGTGCATATTATATGAGTGAGTTGCACTGAAAAACTTAGAATATAAGAAACGCACAGTATAGTACATAGTATATGAATGAGTTGCACTGAAAAACTTAGAATTTACTGAAAAACCCGCATTACACGAAATGCACAGTGTAGTACATAGTATATGAGTGAGTTGCACTGAAAAACTTAGAATATAAGAAACGCACAGTGTAGTACATAGTATATGAGTGAGTTGCACTGAAAAACTTAGAATATAAGAAACGCACAGTGTAGTACATAGTATATGAGTGAGTTGCACTGAAAAACTTAGAATTTACTGAAAAACCCGCATTACACGAAATGCATAGTGTAGTACATAGTATATGAGTGAGTTGCACTGAAAAACTTAGAATATAAGAAACGCACAGTGTAGTACATAGTATATGAGTGAGTTGCACTGAAAAACTTAGAATATAAGAAACGCACAGTGTAGTACATAGTATATGAGTGAGTTGCACTGAAAAACTTAGAATATAAGAAACGCACAGTGTAGTACATATTATATGAGTGAGTTGCACTGAAAAACTTAGAATATAAGAAACGCACAGTGTAGTACATATTATATGAGTGAGTTGCACTGAAAAACTTAGAATATAAGAAACGCACAGTTTAGTACATAATATATGAGTGAGTTGCACTGAAAAACTTAGAATATAAGAAACGCACAGTGTAGTACATAGTATATGAGTGAGTTGCACTGAAAAACTTAGAATATAAGAAACGCACAGTGTAGTACATAGTATATGAGTGAGTTGCACTGAAAAACTTAGAATATAAAAAACGCACAGTGTAGTACATAGTATATGAGTGAGTTGTACTGAAAAACTTAGAATATAAGAAACGCACAGTGTAGTACATAGTATATGAGTGAGTTGCGATGAAAAACTTAGAATATAAGAAACGCACAGTGTAGTACATAGTATATGAGTGAGTTGCACTGAAAAACTTAGAATATAAGAAACGCACAGTGTAGTACATAGTATATGAGTGAGTTGAACTGAAAAACTTAGAATATAAGAAACGCACAGTGTAGTACATAGTATATGAGTGAGTTGCACTGAAAAACTTAGAATATAAGAAACGCACAGTGTAATACATAGTATATGAGTGAGATGCACTGAAAAACTTAGAATTTAAGAAACGCACAGTGTAGTACATAGTATATGAGTGAGTTGCACTGTAAAACTTAGAATATAAGAAACGCACAGTGTAGTACATAGTATATGAGTGAGTTGCACTGAAAAACTTAGAATATAAGAAACGCACAGTGTAGTACATAGTATATGAGTGAGTTGCACTCAAAAACTTGAATTTACTGAAAAACCCGCATTACACGAAATGCACAGTGTAGTACATAGTATATGAGTGAGTTGCACTCAAAAACTTAGAATATAAGAAAAGCACAGTGTAGTACATAGTATATGAGTGAGTTGCACTGAAAAACTTAGAATATAAGAAACGCACAGTGTAGTACGTAGTATATGAGTGAGTTGCACTGAAAAACTTAGAATATAAGAAACGCACAGTGCAGTACATAGTATATGAGTGAGTTGCACTGAAAAACTTAGAATATAAGAAACGCACAGTGTAGTGCATAGTATATGAGTGAGTTGCACTGAAAAACTTAGAATATAAGAAACGCACAGTATAGTACATAGTATATGAATGAGTTGCACTGAAAAACTTAGAATTTACTGAAAAACCCGCATTACACGAAATGCACAGTGTAGTACATAGTATATGAGTGAGTTGCACTGAAAAACTTAGAATATAAGAAACGCACAGTGTAGTGCATAGTATATGAGTGAGTTGCACTGAAAAACTTAGAATATAAGAAACGCACAGTATAGTACATAGTATATGAATGAGTTGCACTGAAAAACTTAGAATTTACTGAAAAACCCGCATTACACGAAATGCACAGTGTAGTACATAGTATATGAGTGAGTTGCACTGAAAAACTTAGAATATAAGAAACGCACAGTGTAGTACATAGTATATGAGTGAGTTGCACTGAAAAACTTAGAATATAAGAAACGCACAGTGTAGTACATAGTATATGAGTGAGTTGCACTGAAAAACTTAGAATATAAGAAACGCACAGTGTAGTAAGTAGTATATGAGTGAGTTGCACTGAAAAACTTAGAATATAAGAAACGCACAGTGTAGTACATAGTATATGAGTGAGTTGCACTGAAAAACTTAGAATATAAGAAACGCACAGTGTAGTACATAGTATATGAGTGAGTTGCCCTGAAAAACTTAGAATATAAGAAACGCACAGTATGGTACATAGTATATGAATGAGTTGCACTGAAAAATTTAGAATTTACTGAAAAACCCGCATTACACGAAATGCACAGTGTAGTACATAGTATATGAGTGAGTTGCACTGAAAAACTTAGAATATAAGAAACGCACAGTGTAGTACATAGTATATGAGTGAGTTGCACTGAAAAACTTAGAATATAAGAAACGCACAGTGTAGTACATAGTATATGAGTGAGTTGCACTGAAAAACTTAGAATATAAGAAACGCACAGTGTAGTGCATAGTATATGAGTGAGTTGCACTGAAAAACTTAGAATATAAGAAACGCACAGTGTAGTACATAGTATATGAGTGAGTTGCACTGAAAAACTTAGAATATAAGAAACGCACAGTGTAGTACATAGTATATGAGTGAGTTGCACTGAAAAACTTAGAATTTACTGAAAAACCCGCATTACACGAAATGCACAGTGTAGTACATAGTATATGAGTGAGTTGCACTGAAAAACTTAGAATATAAGAAACGCACAGTGTAGTACATAGTATATGAGTGAGTTGCACTGAAAAACTTAGAATATAAGAAACGCACAGTGTAGTACGTAGTATATGAGTGAGTTGCACTGAAAAACTTAGAATATAAGAAACGCACAGTGTAGTACATAGTATATGAGTGAGTTGCATTGAAAAACTTAGAATATAAGAAACGCACAGTGTAGTGCATATTATATGAGTGAGTTGCACTGAAAAACTTAGAATATAAGAAACGCACAGTATAGTACATAGTATATGAATGAGTTGCACTGAAAAACTTAGAATTTACTGAAAAACCCGCATTACACGAAATGCACAGTGTAGTACATAGTATATGAGTGAGTTGCACTGAAAAACTTAGAATATAAGAAACGCACAGTGTAGTACATAGTATATGAGTGAGTTGCACTGAAAAACTTAGAATATAAGAAACGCACAGTGTAGTACATAGTATATGAGTGAGTTGCACTGAAAAACTTAGAATTTACTGAAAAACCCGCATTACACGAAATGCATAGTGTAGTACATAGTATATGAGTGAGTTGCACTGAAAAACTTAGAATATAAGAAACGCACAGTGTAGTACATAGTATATGAGTGAGTTGCACTGAAAAACTTAGAATATAAGAAACGCACAGTGTAGTACATAGTATATGAGTGAGTTGCACTGAAAAACTTAGAATATAAGAAACGCACAGTGTAGTACATATTATATGAGTGAGTTGCACTGAAAAACTTAGAATATAAGAAACGCACAGTGTAGTACATAATATATGAGTGAGTTGCACTGAAAAACTTAGAATATAAGAAACGCACAGTGTAGTACATAGTATATGAGTGAGTTGCACTGAAAAACTTAGAATATAAGAAACGCACAGTGTAGTACATAGTATATGAGTGAGTTGCACTGAAAAACTTAGAATATAAAAAACGCACAGTGTAGTACATAGTATATGAGTGAGTTGTACTGAAAAACTTAGAATATAAGAAACGCACAGTGTAGTACATAGTATATGAGTGAGTTGCGATGAAAAACTTAGAATATAAGAAACGCACAGTGTAGTACATAGTATATGAGTGAGTTGCACTGAAAAACTTAGAATATAAGAAACGCACAGTGTAGTACATAGTATATGAGTGAGTTGAACTGAAAAACTTAGAATATAAGAAACGCACAGTGTAGTACATAGTATATGAGTGAGTTGCACTGAAAAACTTAGAATATAAGAAACGCACAGTGTAATACATAGTATATGAGTGAGATGCACTGAAAAACTTAGAATTTAAGAAACGCACAGTGTAGTACATAGTATATGAGTGAGTTGCACTGTAAAACTTAGAATATAAGAAACGCACAGTGTAGTACATAGTATATGAGTGAGTTGCACTGAAAAACTTAGAATATAAGAAACGCACAGTGTAGTACATAGTATATGAGTGAGTTGCACTCAAAAACTTGAATTTACTGAAAAACCCGCATTACACGAAATGCACAGTGTAGTACATAGTATATGAGTGAGTTGCACTCAAAAACTTAGAATATAAGAAAAGCACAGTGTAGTACATAGTATATGAGTGAGTTGCACTGAAAAACTTAGAATATAAGAAACGCACAGTGTAGTACGTAGTATATGAGTGAGTTGCACTGAAAAACTTAGAATATAAGAAACGCACAGTGCAGTACATAGTATATGAGTGAGTTGCACTGAAAAACTTAGAATATAAGAAACGCACAGTGTAGTGCATAGTATATGAGTGAGTTGCACTGAAAAACTTAGAATATAAGAAACGCACAGTATAGTACATAGTATATGAATGAGTTGCACTGAAAAACTTAGAATTTACTGAAAAACCCGCATTACACGAAATGCACAGTGTAGTACATAGTATATGAGTGAGTTGCACTGAAAAACTTAGAATATAAGAAACGCACAGTGTAGTGCATAGTATATGAGTGAGTTGCACTGAAAAACTTAGAATATAAGAAACGCACAGTATAGTACATAGTATATGAATGAGTTGCACTGAAAAACTTAGAATTTACTGAAAAACCCGCATTACACGAAATGCACAGTGTAGTACATAGTATATGAGTGAGTTGCACTGAAAAACTTAGAATATAAGAAACGCACAGTGTAGTACATAGTATATGAGTGAGTTGCACTGAAAAACTTAGAATATAAGAAACGCACAGTGTAGTACATAGTATATGAGTGAGTTGCACTGAAAAACTTAGAATATAAGAAACGCACAGTGTAGTAAGTAGTATATGAGTGAGTTGCACTGAAAAACTTAGAATATAAGAAACGCACAGTGTAGTACATAGTATATGAGTGAGTTGCACTGAAAAACTTAGAATATAAGAAACGCACAGTGTAGTACATAGTATATGAGTGAGTTGCATTGAAAAACTTAGAATATAAGAAACGCACAGTGTAGTGCATAGTATATGAGTGAGTTGCCCTGAAAAACTTAGAATATAAGAAACGCACAGTATGGTACATAGTATATGAATGAGTTGCACTGAAAAATTTAGAATTTACTGAAAAACCCGCATTACACGAAATGCACAGTGTAGTACATAGTATATGAGTGAGTTGCACTGAAAAACTTAGAATATAAGAAACGCACAGTGTAGTACATAGTATATGAGTGAGTTGCACTGAAAAACTTAGAATATAAGAAACGCACAGTGTAGTACATAGTATATGAGTGAGTTGCACTGAAAAACTTAGAATATAAGAAACGCACAGTGTAGTGCATAGTATATGAGTGAGTTGCACTGAAAAACTTAGAATATAAGAAACGCACAGTGTAGTACATAGTATATGAGTGAGTTGCACTCAAAAACTTGAAGTTACTGAAAAACCCGCATTAAACGAAATGCACAGTGTAGTACATAGTATATGAGTGAGTTGCACTGAAAAACTTAGAATATAAGAAACGCACAGTGTAGTACATAGTATATGAGTGAGTTGCACTGAAAAACTTAGAATATAAGAAACGCACAGTGTAGTACGTAGTATATGAGTGAGTTGCACTGAAAAACTTAGAATATAAGAAACGCACAGTGTAGTACATAGTATATGAGTGAGTTGCATTGAAAAACTTAGAATATAAGAAACGCACAGTGTAGTGCATATTATATGAGTGAGTTGCACTGAAAAACTTAGAATATAAGAAACGCACAGTATAGTACATAGTATATGAATGAGTTGCACTGAAAAACTTAGAATTTACTGAAAAACCCGCATTACACGAAATGCACAGTGTAGTACATAGTATATGAGTGAGTTGCACTGAAAAACTTAGAATATAAGAAACGCACAGTGTAGTACATAGTATATGTGTGAGTTGCACTGAAAAACTTAGAATATAAGAAACGCACAGTGTAGTACATAGTATATGAGTGAGTTGCACTGAAAAACTTAGAATTTACTGAAAAACCCGCATTACACGAAATGCATAGTGTAGTACATAGTATATGAGTGAGTTGCACTGAAAAACTTAGAATATAAGAAACGCACAGTGTAGTACATAGTATATGAGTGAGTTGCACTGAAAAACTTAGAATATAAGAAACGCACAGTGTAGTACATAGTATATGAGTGAGTTGCACTGAAAAACTTAGAATATAAGAAACGCACAGTGTAGTACATATTATATGAGTGAGTTGCACTGAAAAACTTAGAATATAAGAAACGCACAGTGTAGTACATATTATATGAGTGAGTTGCACTGAAAAACTTAGAATATAAGAAACGCACAGTGTAGTACATAATATATGAGTGAGTTGCACTGAAAAACTTAGAATATAAGAAACGCACAGTGTAGTACATAGTATATGAGTGAGTTGCACTGAAAAACTTAGAATATAAGAAACGCACAGTGTAGTACATAGTATATGAGTGAGTTGCACTGAAAAACTTAGAATATAAAAAACGCACAGTGTAGTACATAGTATATGAGTGAGTTGTACTGAAAAACTTAGAATATAAGAAACGCACAGTGTAGTACATAGTATATGAGTGAGTTGCGATGAAAAACTTAGAATATAAGAAACGCACAGTGTAGTACATAGTATATGAGTGAGTTGCACTGAAAAACTTAGAATATAAGAAACGCACAGTGTAGTACATAGTATATGAGTGAGTTGAACTGAAAAACTTAGAATATAAGAAACGCACAGTGTAGTACATAGTATATGAGTGAGTTGCACTGAAAAACTTAGAATATAAGAAACGCACAGTGTAATACATAGTATATGAGTGAGATGCACTGAAAAACTTAGAATTTAAGAAACGCACAGTGTAGTACATAGTATATGAGTGAGTTGCACTGTAAAACTTAGAATATAAGAAACGCACAGTGTAGTACATAGTATATGAGTGAGTTGCACTGAAAAACTTAGAATATAAGAAACGCACAGTGTAGTACATAGTATATGAGTGAGTTGCACTCAAAAACTTGAATTTACTGAAAAACCCGCATTACACGAAATGCACAGTGTAGTACATAGTATATGAGTGAGTTGCACTCAAAAACTTAGAATATAAGAAAAGCACAGTGTAGTACATAGTATATGAGTGAGTTGCACTGAAAAACTTAGAATATAAGAAACGCACAGTGTAGTACGTAGTATATGAGTGAGTTGCACTGAAAAACTTAGAATATAAGAAACGCACAGTGCAGTACATAGTATATGAGTGAGTTGCACTGAAAAACTTAGAATATAAGAAACGCACAGTGTAGTGCATAGTATATGAGTGAGTTGCACTGAAAAACTTAGAATATAAGAAACGCACAGTGCAGTACATAGTATATGAGTGAGTTGCACTGAAAAACTTAGAATATAAGAAACGCACAGTGTAGTACATAGTATATGAGTGAGTTGCACTGAAAAACTTAGAATATAAGAAACGCACAGTGTAGTACATAGTATATGAGTGAGTTGCACTGAAAAACTTAGAATTTACTGAAAAACCCGCATTACACGAAATGCATAGTGTAGTACATAGTATATGAGTGAGTTGCACTGAAAAACTTAGAATATAAGAAACGCACAGTGTAGTACATAGTATATGAGTGAGTTGCACTGAAAAACTTAGAATATAAGAAACGCACAGTGTAGTACATAGTATATGAGTGAGTTGCACTGAAAAACTTAGAATATAAGAAACGCACAGTGTAGTACATATTATATGAGTGAGTTGCACTGAAAAACTTAGAATATAAGAAACGCACAGTGTAGTACATATTATATGAGTGAGTTGCACTGAAAAACTTAGAATATAAGAAACGCACAGTGTAGTACATAATATATGAGTGAGTTGCACTGAAAAACTTAGAATATAAGAAACGCACAGTGTAGTACATAGTATATGAGTGAGTTGCACTGAAAAACTTAGAATATAAGAAACGCACAGTGTAGTACATAGTATATGAGTGAGTTGCACTGAAAAACTTAGAATATAAAAAACGCACAGTGTAGTACATAGTATATGAGTGAGTTGTACTGAAAAACTTAGAATATAAGAAACGCACAGTGTAGTACATAGTATATGAGTGAGTTGCGATGAAAAACTTAGAATATAAGAAACGCACAGTGTAGTACATAGTATATGAGTGAGTTGCACTGAAAAACTTAGAATATAAGAAACGCACAGTGTAGTACATAGTATATGAGTGAGTTGAACTGAAAAACTTAGAATATAAGAAACGCACAGTGTAGTACATAGTATATGAGTGAGTTGCACTGAAAAACTTAGAATATAAGAAACGCACAGTGTAATACATAGTATATGAGTGAGATGCACTGAAAAACTTAGAATTTAAGAAACGCACAGTGTAGTACATAGTATATGAGTGAGTTGCACTGTAAAACTTAGAATATAAGAAACGCACAGTGTAGTACATAGTATATGAGTGAGTTGCACTGAAAAACTTAGAATATAAGAAACGCACAGTGTAGTACATAGTATATGAGTGAGTTGCACTCAAAAACTTGAATTTACTGAAAAACCCGCATTACACGAAATGCACAGTGTAGTACATAGTATATGAGTGAGTTGCACTCAAAAACTTAGAATATAAGAAAAGCACAGTGTAGTACATAGTATATGAGTGAGTTGCACTGAAAAACTTAGAATATAAGAAACGCACAGTGTAGTACGTAGTATATGAGTGAGTTGCACTGAAAAACTTAGAATATAAGAAACGCACAGTGCAGTACATAGTATATGAGTGAGTTGCACTGAAAAACTTAGAATATAAGAAACGCACAGTGTAGTGCATAGTATATGAGTGAGTTGCACTGAAAAACTTAGAATATAAGAAACGCACAGTATAGTACATAGTATATGAATGAGTTGCACTGAAAAACTTAGAATTTACTGAAAAACCCGCATTACACGAAATGCACAGTGTAGTACATAGTATATGAGTGAGTTGCACTGAAAAACTTAGAATATAAGAAACGCACAGTGTAGTGCATAGTATATGAGTGAGTTGCACTGAAAAACTTAGAATATAAGAAACGCACAGTATAGTACATAGTATATGAATGAGTTGCACTGAAAAACTTAGAATTTACTGAAAAACCCGCATTACACGAAATGCACAGTGTAGTACATAGTATATGAGTGAGTTGCACTGAAAAACTTAGAATATAAGAAACGCACAGTGTAGTACATAGTATATGAGTGAGTTGCACTGAAAAACTTAGAATATAAGAAACGCACAGTGTAGTACATAGTATATGAGTGAGTTGCACTGAAAAACTTAGAATATAAGAAACGCACAGTGTAGTAAGTAGTATATGAGTGAGTTGCACTGAAAAACTTAGAATATAAGAAACGCACAGTGTAGTACATAGTATATGAGTGAGTTGCACTGAAAAACTTAGAATATAAGAAACGCACAGTGTAGTACATAGTATATGAGTGAGTTGCATTGAAAAACTTAGAATATAAGAAACGCACAGTGTAGTGCATAGTATATGAGTGAGTTGCCCTGAAAAACTTAGAATATAAGAAACGCACAGTATGGTACATAGTATATGAATGAGTTGCACTGAAAAATTTAGAATTTACTGAAAAACCCGCATTACACGAAATGCACAGTGTAGTACATAGTATATGAGTGAGTTGCACTGAAAAACTTAGAATATAAGAAACGCACAGTGTAGTACATAGTATATGAGTGAGTTGCACTGAAAAACTTAGAATATAAGAAACGCACAGTGTAGTACATAGTATATGAGTGAGTTGCGATGAAAAACTTAGAATATAAGAAACGCACAGTGTAGTACATAGTATATGAGTGAGTTGCACTGAAAAACTTAGAATATAAGAAACGCACAGTGTAGTACATAGTATATGAGTGAGTTGAACTGAAAAACTTAGAATATAAGAAACGCACAGTGTAGTACATAGTATATGAGTGAGTTGCACTGAAAAACTTAGAATATAAGAAACGCACAGTGTAATACATAGTATATGAGTGAGATGCACTGAAAAACTTAGAATTTAAGAAACGCACAGTGTAGTACATAGTATATGAGTGAGTTGCACTGTAAAACTTAGAATATAAGAAACGCACAGTGTAGTACATAGTATATGAGTGAGTTGCACTGAAAAACTTAGAATATAAGAAACGCACAGTGTAGTACATAGTATATGAGTGAGTTGCACTCAAAAACTTGAATTTACTGAAAAACCCGCATTACACGAAATGCACAGTGTAGTACATAGTATATGAGTGAGTTGCACTCAAAAACTTAGAATATAAGAAAAGCACAGTGTAGTACATTGTATATGAGTGAGTTGCACTGAAAAACTTAGAATATAAGAAACGCACAGTGTAGTACGTAGTATATGAGTGAGTTGCACTGAAAAACTTAGAATATAAGAAACGCACAGTGCAGTACATAGTATATGAGTGAGTTGCACTGAAAAACTTAGAATATAAGAAACGCACAGTGTAGTGCATAGTATATGAGTGAGTTGCACTGAAAAACTTAGAATATAAGAAACGCACAGTATAGTACATAGTATATGAATGAGTTGCACTGAAAAACTTAGAATTTACTGAAAAACCCGCATTACACGAAATGCACAGTGTAGTACATAGTATATGAGTGAGTTGCACTGAAAAACTTAGAATATAAGAAACGCACAGTGTAGTGCATAGTATATGAGTGAGTTGCACTGAAAAACTTAGAATATAAGAAACGCACAGTATAGTACATAGTATATGAATGAGTTGCACTGAAAAACTTAGAATTTACTGAAAAACCCGCATTACACGAAATGCACAGTGTAGTACATAGTATATGAGTGAGTTGCACTGAAAAACTTAGAATATAAGAAACGCACAGTGTAGTACATAGTATATGAGTGAGTTGCACTGAAAAACTTAGAATATAAGAAACGCACAGTGTAGTACATAGTATATGAGTGAGTTGCACTGAAAAACTTAGAATATAAGAAACGCACAGTGTAGTAAGTAGTATATGAGTGAGTTGCACTGAAAAACTTAGAATATAAGAAACGCACAGTGTAGTACATAGTATATGAGTGAGTTGCACTGAAAAACTTAGAATATAAGAAACGCACAGTGTAGTACATAGTATATGAGTGAGTTGCATTGAAAAACTTAGAATATAAGAAACGCACAGTGTAGTGCATAGTATATGAGTGAGTTGCCCTGAAAAACTTAGAATATAAGAAACGCACAGTATGGTACATAGTATATGAATGAGTTGCACTGAAAAATTTAGAATTTACTGAAAAACCCGCATTACACGAAATGCACAGTGTAGTACATAGTATATGAGTGAGTTGCACTGAAAAACTTAGAATATAAGAAACGCACAGTGTAGTACATAGTATATGAGTGAGTTGCACTGAAAAACTTAGAATATAAGAAACGCACAGTGTAGTACATAGTATATGAGTGAGTTGCACTGAAAAACTTAGAATATAAGAAACGCACAGTGTAGTGCATAGTATATGAGTGAGTTGCACTGAAAAACTTAGAATATAAGAAACGCACAGTGTAGTACATAGTATATGAGTGAGTTGCACTGAAAAACTTAGAATATAAGAAACGCACAGTGTAGTACATAGTATATGAGTGAGTTGCACTGAAAAACTTAGAATATAAGAAACGCACAGTGTAGTACATAGTATATGAGTGAGTTGCACTGAAAAACTTAGAATATAAGAAACGCACAGTGTAGTACATAGTATATGAGTGAGTTGCACTGAAAAACTTAGAATATAAGAAACGCACAGTGTAGTACATAGTATATGAGTGAGTTGCACTGAAAAACTTAGAATATAAAAAACGCACAGTGTAGTACATAGTATATGAGTGAGTTGCACTGAAAAACTTAGAATATAAGAAACGCACAGTGTAGTACATAGTATATGAGTGAGTTGCGATGAAAAACTTAGAATATAAGAAACGCACAGTGTAGTACATAGTATATGAGTGAGTTGCACTGAAAAACTTAGAATATAAGAAACGCACAGTGTAGTACATAGTATATGAGTGAGTTGCACTGAAAAACTTAGAATATAAGAAACGCACAGTGTAATACATAGTATATGAGTGAGATGCACTGAAAAACTTAGAATTTAAGAAACGCACAGTGTAGTACATAGTATATGAGTGAGTTGCACTGAAAAACTTAGAATATAAGAAACGCACAGTGTAGTACATAGTATATGAGTGAGTTGCACTGAAAAACTTAGAATATAAGAAACGCACAGTGTAGTACATAGTATATGAGTGAGTTGCACTCAAAAACTTGAATTTACTGAAAAACCCGCATTACACGAAATGCACAGTATAGTACATAGTATATGAGTGAGTTGCACTGAAAAACTTAGAATATAAGAAACGCACAGTGTAGTACATAGTATATGAGTGAGTTGCACTGAAAAACTTAGAATATAAGAAACGCACAGTGTAGTAAGTAGTATATGAGTGAGTTGCACTGAAAAACTTAGAATATAAGAAACGCACAGTGTAGTACAAAGTATATGAGTGAGTTGCACTGAAAAACTTAGAATATAAGAAACGCACAGTGTAGTACATAGTATATGAGTGAGTTGCACTGAAAAACTTAGAATATAAGAAACGCACAGTGTAGTACATAGTATATGAGTGAGTTGCACTGAAAAACTTAGAATTTAAGAAACGCACAGTGTAGTACATAGTATATGAGTGAGTTGCACTGAAAAACTTAGAATATAAGAAACGCACAGTGTAGTACATAGTATATGAGTGAGTTGCACTGAGAAACTTAGAATATAAGAAACGCACAGTGTAGTACATAGTATATGAGTGAGTTGCACTGAAAAACTTAGAATATAAGAAACGCACAGTGTAGTACATAGTATATGAGTGAGTTGCACTGAAAAACTTAGAATATAAGAAACGCACAGTGTAGTACATAGTATATGAGTGAGTTGCACTGAAAAACTTAGAATATAACAAACGCACAGTGTAGTACATAGTATATGAGTGAGTTGCACTGAAAAACTTAGAATATAAGAAACGCACAGTGTAGTACATAGTATATGAGTGAGTTGCACTGAAAAACTTAGAATATAAGAAACGCACAGTGTAGTACATAGTATATGAGTGAGTTGCACTGAAAAACTTAGAATATAAGAAACGCACAGTGTAGTACATAGTATATGAGTGAGTTGCACTGAAAAACTTAGAATATAAGAAACGCACAGTGTAGTACATAGTATATGAGTGAGTTGCACTGAAAAACTTAGAATATAAGAAACGCACAGTGTAGTACATAGTATATGAGTGAGTTGCACTGAAAAACTTAGAATATAAGAAACGCACAGTGTAGTACATAGTATATGAGTGAGTTGCACTCAAAAACTTAGAATATAAGAAACGCACAGTGTAGTACATAGTATATGAGTGAGTTGCACTCAAAAACTTGAATTTACTGAAAAACCCGCATTACACGAAATGCACAGTGTAGTACATAGTATATGAGTGAGTTGCACTGAAAAACTTAGAATATAAGAAACGCACAGTGTAGTACATAGTATATGAGTGAGTTGCACTGAAAAACTTAGAATATAAGAAACGCACAGTGTAGTAAGTAGTATATGAGTGAGTTGCACTGAAAAACTTAGAATATAAGAAACGCACAGTGTAGTACAAAGTATATGAGTGAGTTGCACTGAAAAACTTAGAATATAAGAAACGCACAGTGTAGTACATAGTATATGAGTGAGATGCACTGAAAAACTTAGAATATAAGAAACGCACAGTGTAGTACATAGTATATGAGTGAGTTGCACTGAAAAACTTAGAATATAAGAAACGCACAGTGTAGTACATAGTATATGAGTGAGTTGCACTGAAAAACTTAGAATATAAGAAACGCACAGTGTAGTACATAGTATATGAGTGAGTTGCATTGAAAAACTTAGAATATAAGAAACGCACAGTGTAGTGCATAGTATATGAGTGAGTTGCCCTGAAAAACTTAGAATATAAGAAACGCACAGTATGGTACATAGTATATGAATGAGTTGCACTGAAAAACTTAGAATTTACTGAAAAACCCGCATTACACGAAATGCACAGTGTAGTACATAGTATATGAGTGAGTTGCACTGAAAAACTTAGAATATAAGAAACGCACAGTGTAGTACATAGTATATGAGTGAGTTGCACTGAAAAACTTAGAATATAAGAAACGCACAGTGTAGTACATAGTATATGAGTGAGTTGCACTGAAAAACTTAGAATATAAGAAACGCACAGTGTAGTACATAGTATATGAGTGAGTTGCACTGAAAAACTTAGAATATAAGAAACGCACAGTGTAGTACATAGTATATGAGTGAGTTGCACTGAAAAACTTAGAATATAAGAAACGCACAGTGTAGTACATAGTATATGAGTGAGTTGCACTGAAAAACTTAGAATTTAAGAAACGCACAGTGTAGTACATAGTATATGAGTGAGTTGCACTGAAAAACTTAGAATATAAGAAACGCACAGTGTAGTACATAGTATATGAGTGAGTTGCACTGATAAACTTAGAATATAAGAAACGCACAGTGTAGTACATAGTATATGAGTGAGTTGCACTGAAAAACTTAGAATATAAGAAACGCACAGTGTAGTACATAGTATATGAGTGAGTTGCACTGAAAAACTTAGAATTTACTGAAAAACCCGCATTACACGAAATGCACAGTGTAGTACATAGTATATGAGTGAGTTGCACTGAAAAACTTAGAAT